>NC_052635.1:39640845-39943876 GCF_016161935.1 Mauremys reevesii | reverse complement strand
TCATTTTTGCTTCTCCTTCCAAAATTGCAATCCTAAATCTGAATTGTATTCGAAAATGCCTGGACTAGAGCAGTCTATGGGCTACTCTCTCTTATCCCCTTGAAATTGCATTCTCTGGACCAGGGATAAAGAGAGGGAGGTGATGTAATTTCCAGAAGGTGACAGACACCCAATTCCAAAATCCCATCCCCTCACCTGTCCTTGGTTCTGATGTAGCAAAAAGCAGTTTCTTAAACATTTCGCTCTTCTCCATCAGAAATCTCATCCCTTGGACCAGGAGAGAGGACACGTGGGGATGTGATTTCTGATATGTTTCTCTGCCATCCTTCCGCAATTGCTTCAACCACTTGTCTTCTGCCCTGCCAAGGGATGTGATTTCTGATTGAGCAAAACATCTCAGAATTTGCACCCTCAGTCTATTCTTGGTCCTGTCCCCCCGTTCCCCCCCCCAAGGGAGCAAATTTTGCATCACTCTCCCTTCAGAGAATTTTGCATCACTTCTTTGCTTTAAAAGTTGATGACTTTTTTTTGTTACTTTTAGTAAATATTACATTTTACTTGGAACGTCTCAATTCTAGTTGTACTCCAGAGGGGAATAATATTTTAAATGATACTCTATAAAGGTATAATGATGAGCATTCTGTTGGGAAGGAACACCTGTTCTCACTTTCAGGTAACACTGTAAACAAGAAGTGGGCAGCATTATCTCCTGCAAATGTAAACAAACTTGTTTGCTTGAGCGATTGGCTGAACAACAAGTAGGACTGAGTGGACTTGCACTACAGTACTTGTATTAGGTGAATTGAAAAATATTTTGTTTTCCAGTGCAAATATTTGTAATCAAAAATAAAGTGAGCACTGTACACTTTGTATTGTGTTGTAAATGAAATCAATATATTTGAAAATGTAGAAAACATCAAAAATATTTAAAAAGGTATTCAATTATTTTTAATCACATGATTAATCTTTTTAATTGCTTGACAGCCCTAATTTATTTTAGAAGGCTGACAAACTATGGAATAGTATAAAGCAGGAATCCTCAAACTGGGGGTCAGGACTCCTCAGGGGGTCGCGAGGTGATTACATGGGGGTTTGTGAGCTGTCAACCTCCACCCAAACCCCGCTTTGCCTCCAGCATTTATAATGGTGTTAAATGTATAAAAAAAGTGTTTTTAATTGATAAGGAGGGGGTCACACTTAGAGGATTGCTGTGTGCAAGGTTTCCAGTACAAAAGTTTGAGAACCACTGGTATAAAGCCTTCTAAGTCTGCAGATGTGACAGTTTAGCATTTAGCTCCCTCCCCACACACCCCTCTAAGTCTCAGGGTGCATTTAACCTTCTAGCTGTTAGAGATTTGAGCTCTTCCACACAGGCCTATGATTTTTTCCTCATGCCTCAACTTACTCCAAGCAGGTTCTCACCTTATAGGGGCAGAGACTCAGACTGAGGGGGAAATACATACCACTTGCTCCTTTATTCTGGTATTCTCCTTTCCAAATTAACGCCCTCCCCCGCCAGGGAGAGAAGTTTTGTGGTAATTTATACAGGCACATAACAGGTCATTCACTGCAATGGTACCACTGTGAGGCTTTTCAGTTGTGTTATCACAGTGTAACTGAAGCTGGCATGTGGTGACAAACTAATGCCACCTAGACTCATGGCAAGTAGCACAGTTATATGCACCAAGATGTCATGCAGTTCTGAACTGGCAACAGGACTTTGGTCATGATTACCAACAGCATATTCTCTCATCGGTCTCCTCAAAAGGAAATCACCTCTGTTACGCTATTTCTGTATACAGTATGATTGGCATAGCTTGGTTGGAGATGAAAGGGTGGGAAAGTGGTAGCAGCAGATAAAGGAGATAAATTAAGAAAATCAGTGTTGTGTTACCACAGCTTTCCCCAATAAGGGCTGGAAGAAAGGACCATTTTCTGAGCCGCACAGACTTCTTTCCCCAGGTGTTGCTACGCCCATGACGAGGGTATAAGATTACCATTGACCCCATGGCCACCCATGTGCTCACCCCTAAGCCAGAGGCCAGCATTCGAAAACACAGCTGTACACAAAAACAATGGCAAAAAAATTACCAGACTCAGTGATGTCCAGGCATATATGTTGGTTTCTGACAGACAATCATGCAGACAGTGAAACAGTCTTTTCAATTATGAAGAAATGACACAAGATTAAAATGATCCTAAAAGAATAAAAAACAAACAGTCAAGATGAACTCTTATGGGGAAAACTGGGAGCAAATAATCACCATGCCACATGCAAGCCACACACAAACCAGCATGCTCTGATTTGTACAGTAACAAGTGTGACGTGCACTTGCAGAAATGCCCCTATTCTCCACACAAAGCAGCTGTTTCCTCATGCAGCTCGCTCTGCCTATCCGGCCGCAGACCAAACAGGAACCCTGTGAGCACTCTGTCACAATCACAGCCCCTTTGGCTTCCTACCTACCGTCCTCCTAGTCCAGCATCATTGTCCGGAGGGCAGCTGCTCCCTCTCATGGACCCCCCCCCCCCCATCCCCTCCAGGAGCTGCCTCAGCTCCAGGGAGGGGAATCATAGAACAGGAAGGGACCTCGAGAGGTCATCTAGTCCAGTCAAGGTAGGACTAAGTATTATCTGGACCATCCCTGACAGGTGTTTGTCCAACCTCCTCTTAAAAACCTCCAATGATGGAGATTCCACAACCTCCCTAGGAAATTTATTCCGGTGCGTAACCACCCTGGCAGTTCGGATATTTTCTTAACGTCCAACCTAAACGGCCCTTGGGGCAATTTAAGCCCACTGCTTTTTGAAGGGGGGGGGGGAGCAGAGTGTTTGCAAAGCAAAAGCGCTGCCCTGCGAAAAATACACCCAGATCATCCTCCCTGTTTCTCTCCCCCCACCCCAGCCAGCTAAGGCGCCACCCTGGACTGTCCCCCCCCCCGCCACACGCATCAGCCCCGCTGGGAGGCGATGTCTGCTATCACCACAAGCAGCAAACGCCTAGAGCCAGCACCTCCTCGCGCTGCCCTGGCAGCGCGGACTGGCGGGGGAGGGCTCCAGCCCCCCCTGGGGGAAGCACAATCAGCCCGGCCAAGCCTCCCGCGGTGGGGGCCCAGAGCAGGGAAGTGGGCGGGGCCCGCAGGAGAACCGCCCCCCCCAACCATAACCGGAGCCGCGCTGGGGACGGGACAGACCCCGCCGGGGTCGGAAGCCCCGGGGCGGGGGGACTTCCCCCGGCTCCTGTGGCACCATTATAAACCCGGCACGGCCACCGCGCAGACAGACAATCCCGTGACGCGCGACGTACAGGTATTCTCCCGCCTTTTTGCCTCCCTCGTCCCGCGCCCCCCTCCCCGCTCTTGCGAGCAGATCCCGCCAGCACCTCAGGGCAAACCGACGGGGGCCGCCCACGCGGCAGCGGCTTCGTTTCCGCTAATGCGCCTGCGCCTAGGGGCGGGCGGACCGTACGATTTGTTGCTGAGGGAAGGTGCATGGGAGGAGGCGCTACCATCCGGGGGGGCGGGGGCGTTGCATCAGAGCGTCGGAGGGGGCGTGGCCTGCGTGCCCACATTGCGAACCAATCTGTCCGCTCATGCGCCGGGCGGCTGGAGCCCGGAGCGCCCTGGGAGCTGGCTGCTGGGCGGCTTCCAGCGCTCGGCCTGCGGCGGCGGGGCTGAGTCTGGCTCCCACCCTGGGGCGGCCGGGCGCCGTAGGAGAGTAGTGCGAGGGGTGGGGTTAGAGGTGGGCTGCAGCGCCGCCTCTCCTCCCCCCGCCCAGACCTGGATTCCTCCTTCTCCAGCCAGTGACACAGCCTCGATTCCTCCCCCAGGTATCCTGACAGCCTCCCGCCTGTGCAACAGCCTCCGTTGTGCCTCCTTGCAGCCCAGCGACCTCCAGGACCCCTCCCGCCTGTGCAACAGCCTCCGTTCTGCCTCCTTGCAGCCCAGCGACCTCCAGGACCCCTCCCGCCTGTGCAACAGCCTCCGTTCTGCCTCCTTGCAGCCCAGCGACCTCCAGGACCCCTCCCGCCTGTGCAGGTGTCTTGAATCATCCAGCATCAAGTGGGACCGCTTCGACTCCTGCTCCAGTCAGGGCAAGGCTTGGATCCATCCTAACAGCCTCCAATCCCTCTTGAGTCTATGCAACAACCTGGAACCCCATAGTGCCCACCACAGCAGCTTGCAGTCCGCCTTCAACGGGTGCAACAGCCTTGAATCCGCCAGCGTCCAGCACGACTGTCTCCAGCTTTCGTGACAGCCTCAAGTCCACCAGCATCCAGTGTGACAGCCTTGATCCCACCTAAGCCTGTGCAACAGCTTCGAGTGCTCGTGCTCCACCATTCAGCGTAACAGCCTTTTAGCCTTGACTTCTCTACCCAGTGAGACGACGTATATCCTTCCATCCGGTGCATTAGCTTCAAATTCTCTTCAGGCTAGCGCAATAGCTTCCAGATTCCTGTCATTCATTGCAACAGCCTGTACCACTTCAGCCAACGCTAGTTACACCATCCAGTGCAATAACCTCAAATACTCAGTCACAGCCTCTGTGACTGCTGTTATCCCGCCCCCTTCCAGTCACAAAAGAGACAGTTTTCAGTAACTGCAGCATCAATTTTGTCACCTTGCCTTCAGGAAACAATGGAGGTACGTGTTCCTCGGAGGAGCCCCAGTTACCTCTCCGATCTGTATCAGAACATGCTAAGGGCTGAAGAAGCATTGGGTCCAGGACGGTCGCGGCAGGAGCACCAGCCACTGCGTGGCAGCAGGGCCAGTCTGAGCACCCTACCCAAGAGGGAGCCACAGCCCAGTCATCTTCAGAGCAGCACTACTATCAGCTGTGACCCACACCTGCAGCCTATCATACGCCGACGAGCCAGGTCTTTGCCCACTTCTCCTGAGAGGTTGAAGAATACAGCAACACAGTGCCATGTTCCTGGGTGCAAGAGAAGCCGCATAAACCGTGTGAGATTTGCTGATGCATTGGGCTTGGAGCTGGCTGAAGTGAAAGTCTTTCAGGTTGGGGAGGACCCATCCATCCCCTTGCATGTCCTGTCCAGGCTTTCCATCAACTCGGACCTTTGTTGCAGCCAGCTGGATATGGAGATCACCATGCAGTGCTTGGTACCTGACTTCCAGCAGCCTGTGGACTGTGTGGACTTCTCCACCCGCCTTCATCAGCAGCTGGTGTGTCTAGAATGTGTGACCAGCTCAGACCTGGGGCTCAGTGGCACTATCCAAGTTCTCAATTTGGCCTTTGAGAAGCAGGTGTCTGTGCGCTACACCTTCAACCAGTGGAAGAGCGTGCATGAAGTGTGTGCTCATTGGCACAGCAGCAATCCTGAGGCGGATGGGAAGGGACAAGCTGATGTCTTCACTTTCTTTCTCCCCATGCCTCCTTTCCTTCTCCAGCTGTGCTCTGTAGTCCAGTTTGCAGTGAGATATCGTGTCAATGGGCAGGAGTACTGGGATAACAACCAAGGTAAGAACTACAGCTTCACCTGCAGGAGTCACCTTCTCAAGATGCCAAGGGAATGTGAGGCGAGCTGGATCCACTTCATCTGAGCAAGAAGAAGATATATGGATATGGAATGGCTGCAGTGGCCTTTTCTTCCTTGGTGTTCCTCTCTGCTTCTCTGACAGCACAGAAATCCTTCAAGAGGCAAAGATGTTTCAAAATGAGAGTAACAAGTGATCTGTACAAAACTTTTGTGTAAGAGCTCCAGAAAGGATAAAGGGCCAAAATCTGCATGGATTTACATCCCTGGAGACTTCATGGGATTCAAAGAGATTTCATAGACAGGAATCAGGGCAGAACTGGCTCAAAGGGACACTGTCAGGCTAAATATATCAAAAGGAAAATTGTGTTACTAATAATACTTTACATAAACAAAAATTTAAAATTCCAACTTATTTGTCACCATTTTATACTGTTTAATTTTGTACACTTAACTACCTGGAAAATAGGTTAGCTTTACTTTTTTGTTATAGTTTTGTTTGTAGTATTACCTTGGTTCTTGGGCATAATTCCAGTGCTGAAAACACTGCAGGGCAATGTTTATATCCAAATTATTTGTATTCCTATTTAAACACATAAAAATATTTCTATTAATATTTGGTTTTATTATTATTTAACAAAATCTAACTATTGATCTGAAACTACCTGACGGGGTCCCCATAAATAAGGTTTTAACCTGATTCTTTTTCTTACTCTTATTATTTTTAATATCCAGTGCTTGCCATTGATACAGTCAGAATGATTCTTGCTAAGATGTGTTTCTTAAGCCATAAGGCTGGCGTCCTTGGGGGAAGGCCTGATATTTTCAAGGAGAGGTTCAAGCAGTTCTCTGGATAAAGTTTTAAAATACAAACTTGTTCTTTCCTTGCATAACTATTTTCACTAAACAAAACCAGAGCAGTTTTGCACTTTTAATTGCATCTTCCACCTGAGGATCTCAAAGCCCAAAACAAATGTTAATGAAAAAAGCCTCACTGCCCCTGTGTGAGACAGGTAATTGTGCCTATTTACAAATGGAAACAGACACAAGAGGTTGAGTACCAGGGCCACACAGTGAATCAGTTACAGAACCATGGAACAGATCCCAGGAATTGTGATTCCTAACCCTCCCTTCCAATACCCTATTAACATAGTATTTTGAATCCTAAAATTAGCTAGTTCTGATCTTTTTTGACCAGTGGAACAAGAAGTTATGGGCTCCCTCCTCTCTAGCAAAAAGTGTGGTCTGCAGGGAGGGTCAGTGGCATAGCTGGTAAATCCATGTCTGCTTGGATCCACGGGCAGAAGTCTCCCCTCTACGGGAGTGGGAACACAGCAACCACTTGGAGAGAATGGCCTTCTCAGTACTCAGCCTGTTGCTTGTCCTCTTTGTTGGTGAGGATTTGAGCCTATACATTTTTTGTGATATATGCAAGCTTCAGTTTGGAAAAGAGATGACATCTGCCATTATGAAAATGTGTGAAAAACTTTTCAGATAGCTAGATACGTTGTTAATACAGCCTAAATATTAAAAAATGATTTGTGATCTTGGGTGCCTGAATTTGGAGTGCTCAGCTAAAGGCACCTTAAAGGGGACTGATTTTAAAGAAGGCAGGTGATCGGCACTTTCTGAAAATCAGGGCCCCTTTAAGGTGTCTCAAGTTGGATATGAAAAATTGAAGCACCAAAATCAATAATCACTTCTGAAAATTAAGGCCATAAGCAACACACACAGCCAGGTGCATACTAGTACAAATATGCACACACCTGTGTTATCCAGTGCAGCCTTATGTCATTAAATGCCTAAGAAGTGATTGGTATCCAACTTAAAATGTTAATGCTTTTTAAAAAAAAGTTCATTAAAGAAATAAGAAACAATTACTTTTTTAAAGTGCATACATAAAATAATTGGACTGGAGATGTCATTCTAACCTTAATCAGCTTTTTTTTAATTAAGCACTTTTAATATCCTGTCCTAACATTGATTTTAACAAAGTGGACAATAGGTCAATACGGCAAGTTTTAGAGGCCAAAGAGCTTAAAAACCGCTCTTTTAAATCTACCGTCTGGTACCTAAAGTCTCTAGGTAACTCTCAGAATTCCTCATTTTCAAATTTCAGTTGTCAACCACCAGCTGAAATTGACAAGGGACATTTCCCACTCTCTGCTGGTTGCCAAATATTCAATACGTCTTAAAATATAAAAATCTTATGGGGGAACTATCCAAATTAATACCATTAAGAGGCAGATTTGGCTGGTGGAAAGATCAGAGCGTGGCAATCTGAAAAACCAGGTTCTGTTCCCCACTCTTCTACTGTTTTCTGTACGACTTTGGACAAGTCATTCAACCTCTCCATGATCTGTTTCTCTTATGTAAAGTGGGAATAATACTCACTTTTTATAATGGTTTTGATATCCATGTATAGAAGGTGCTCTCTGTAATAACTGCATTATAATCTATAATAACACATACAGAATGTATATCATTTCAATATGACTTGATTGATTATTAAAGTAATATATTTAATTGGCTGGCAAGCTCAAAACCATCAAATATCTAGTATTACTGCAAAGGTCAGACCTAATAGACAATTTTTCTTCCATGAAATTATATTCTGATCAGTTGGGGAAACATGTTAAAGAATATTTCTTTAATGAAATGTTTCCCCACAGTTTATAATATGGTAGCATAGCCTTAAGGTGTCTGATGCTCAGTTACTCCATAGCAGAAATGAGATAAGGTAGGCCACCTTTGAACTACCTGTATTTTCAGTATTGCTGGGGCCCTGCTCCAATGGGTCCTGAAATCAGAGAACAGCTGTAGTGCATTCTGGCTACTCACCCAGCACTACCCCCTACTAGGTCTGGGAGGAGGGCCAGAGTAGAGCTGTTATGACAACTCTTCATTGACCGAGTAGGCCCTATAGGAAGGAGGGATTTTCTGTTCTCTTTAAGCCCCCTTTGCATTGCTACACCTGCATAGAAAGGAACTTGCTGTAACTGAGAATCCCTAGGAATCTGCTGTCCTAATATATGTATTTTTTTTTAAATCAACAATTTCTCAGCTGACCGCTAATAGCTGAAAATGCTAAAAGTTTGCACACAGTTGCTGTTACCTATTTGACAGGGTGTTAACAGGCCAAGGGGCTTTCAAAACTAACCTAAACTTTTTTTTGCTCGTTTTGATTTTCCTAGCTCTGCAATGGCAAAGTATGCAAAACTTAATCAGACATCCACACTGCTCAGTGTCTTTTGAACTGCACCAGCTTTTATCTTTCATTTTCTATTTTTAAAAAATTGTCAGGGCTGGTACTATAGTAATGCAGTGGGCTGTCACGCTACAAGGAATGGCCTATAAGCTTAAGGTAAAGGGTTGAAAGCTCTGAACCACCTGGAACCAGGGCTGCCCAGAGGCGGGGGGGCTAGTGGGGCAATTTGCCCCGGGTCCTACAGGGGCCCTGTGAGCCCTGGCCTGGCAGCGGTCTGGGTCTTTGGCAGCATTTTGGCGGTGGGGGGCCCTTCAGTGCTGCTGAAGACGCAGAGCAACTGAAGGGCCCCCCGCCACAAATGCTTCCGAAGACCCGGACCGCCACCGGGTGAGTACAAGCGCCGCAGCTCCCCTGCTTTGCCCCAGGCCCCCTGAATCCTCTGGAGGCAGTTTTATTAAGTACTGCATAGTTTAATGTATATAGGGCTTTTGAATACAGCCTTCAAAACTGAAGTCCTGGCTGCTCTTTGTAGACATTAGCGATTCCCTGGGGGTTGGTAAAAGTGGGGATTTGCCTCTATCTTCTGGCCAAATTTCAGATTTGATAAGACCAAGCCTCCAAGTATGCCAGTTAACCTTTGCAGAGTCGAGAACTGAAACATTGTTGGGCCTAGTATGTGTCCAGCTGGTTAAAAAAAATAATAATAAAGCTAGAGATGGAACATGAGAAACCCTCAGAGGAAAATAAATTATATCTAAGCTTAGTCTCAAACCTATTTTTACAAGAACTGAAAGTTAAAAGCCTATATAGCTGCTAGTAAGAGCTATTCAGAGCCTAGACTGGTAGGCTAAAATGTAAAACTGAAAGGGGAAAAGCTCCCGGGTTTGCATAGCAGCTGGAAAAAAAACTAGAAAAGTTTAAGGAATTTTGTAAAAATAGTCATCTATTATTAATAATATACAGTTAGCTGTACATAAGTCAGTATTTCCATCGTAGATGTCGTGTAATAACAAACAATTCAAGCTTGGCTAAAATAGCTTTTGTTTCTTACACAAACCCAGAAACTATATTGTTATATAAACAGGTGTACACTTTCTGGATTCTTTTTCATATAATGGGTCTTATACCTTGATATACAGTGGTAACATAATCATCATGATAGGCTAAAACTGGTCAAATAATTTAGAATTAGCAGGGGGGCAGTCCTCACAATAAACAATTTAACAAATAAAACTAGGATTTTACAAGAAGTGTAAGGGAATCAGGTTCCCAGGTTCCTTTGAAAATCACAGCCTAAAGTCAGGGAGACCACTCCTGTAAGTTGTTGAGCACCTTTTGCAAAGTGCTGAGAAAACTCAACTCCAGTTTAAGCTAATGGGAGTTGACTGTGTTTATCACTTTGCAGGATAGAACCCACTGATTGCAAATTAAATTGGACCTATATATTTGACTGTATTGTTCTTTATATTTTGAATTGCAAAATGTTTTGAGTGTTCCAACCTACAATCCTATGTACGTAGCTGTAAAATCAATCTGAATTTCAAAACAAAATTCACACTTCTCAAATCAATGTTAGCCTCATGGAGTTTAACATTGTGGTATTTAGGAGAGCTTACAAGGTAGTTAAAATTCCCATATTGAATGCTTACAAATTGTTTTGGTAGGGAAGAGAGAGATTTCGTTGAAAACAATCATTCATCAAAATTTGCTGCCTGGATTGCATGTCATACTGTAATTTGAATTTCCTTCTCAGTTTGCTTTGGCAAATGCTACTACTGAAGTCTCTGCTTATGTGCCTTTTGTTCTTTTAAACAAAGAAAGACAAACAAAAATCTAAGACTTGAGTAATATGACTTAATGTTTCTGCTAATGTACTGTATTATTCAGTACAATATGCACTTTATTCAATGAGGGGTCTGTCTGCCAAGCATCTGTCCTCCCACTGAATTCAGCTGGAGTTGTAATTACTCATCACTTCTGAAAGTCAGGCCAGCCCTGAGTGTAGATCTTTATTATAAATGACTTCAAGCTACTAGCAATGTTTTCTACAAATTGTGTATGTAAATTATTTCCAATTACAAGGATGCTGAGTTAAACTACCAAGCTTCCTATTGTAAAAAACATAATTAAGGTTAAGATTCTGTCATTTGTATTTTTAGTACACAAAAATTCATGGAAGCCCACAACCTGTCCCTGACTTTTACTAAAAATACCCTGTGGAGGGAAGGGGGGAAACAGATCGCTACCGGGGCTTGCGGCTGCTCTAGCCCTGCCACTGCTCCTTAGGCAGGGGCTGGCTGCTGCTGCTCCGGCCCAAGGGGGGATGACCCAGCCCCTGCTGTTGTTCCAGAGTCCAGAGGCTGTCCACCGATCAGCTGTTCCAGCGACCTCGGGGCTGGCCAATGGGCAACTGTTCCGGTGGCGGCTGCTCCAGCTGTGCCACAGAAGAAGTCATGGAGGTCCTAGAAAGTCGCAGAATCTCTGAGCTCCATGACAGAATCGTAGCCTTAATCGTAATTTCTATATTACTCTTTATTATAGCCTTAAAGGTCCTGTACAGTATTAGAAGAAAATGAAATGCAGTAATACTTGGAAAAATGATTCTACAAAAATGCCACTGTGGGGTTCCAAGTTTAGATATAAATTGTGTCTTTAAGGCACACTGCCAGGATCTGAGAGGCAAGCACAGTGCTCCTGGGATTGTGAATGTATGCACTTTGAAAAGATACAGCATGCTACCCACCCACCTTCCCTGTCCTCCAGATACAGGTCAGAGGAGTGGGGTATTAACACAATCTGTGGCAGCTCTTGTGCTCTGCAAGTATAAGGATGGATTGTGTATAGCCCTTGTGCAGGGATGCCAGGAAGAGTGGAAGGCTCTGGGCGTATCCAAATAAGGCTGAGCACAATCTAATCCTAAAACAGATTGTCTCTCAGTGGCTCCAGATTACATCTGCTCCCTTTCAGTCCAAATGCGTACCCCTTACGATGCAAAACACTTTCTCACTTGAGTAGTTTCATTAAAGTAATTGGGACTACTCATGTAAGTGTTTTCCAATGTGGGTAAGAACTATTCAACTGGGCCTTTATTTTTTGTCAGAAAAGTAAGCAGATGAAATGGAATACACGCAGGAAGCTCTTATATTGAGCAAGAAAGTGCCACTTTTACATAGTCATTTTTTCTGATCATAACTGCTTTTCTTCCATTTGTAAGAAGCACTGAATTGCCTCTGGGTAAATCACTAGAAATCTTTCTTTTTTGAGTATTGAACTAAACACCAGTTTATCATGGATGCTACTAAACCCCAGTGTTTTCCATTGGTTTATGGTAGAAATACACTGCTGGCTTCCACTGGTAGAAATTCTGCTAAGTGTTGGCAAATGTTTAAAAAAAAACCGTAGTGTGAGTGCAGGCAGTGCACAGTAATAATGCTGCCAGATTATGCAAAGCTGAGGCTCTCAATTTAAAGGTTATGTCATATATATTGCAATGTCTGGAGGAGAGGGTAGAACTGAGTGACTCAGTTGTATGGACTTTCAACATACGATAGTTTTATGTCTCCTCCCTTCCGCAGCATTGAAGGAATTTACACATGCAAAACTTCAGTATTTGTCCACTAATATGCAGGTCAAATTTTGCCTATTAGTTTGCCTAGCTTGCACTGCTGGATAAATAAAAGCTAAAAGTAACTCTTATTAAATTATCTGTATAACATTGCTGACTATGTGGGTTGAGCTGGCCCAGCATGAAGTAAAACTGAGAGCAGTCTTGCTTTACTTTGATATATGAAATGGCTTTTCTTTGAGGTGCTTCTAAGTGGATAAATATTCACACACTACTAATGGTTCCTATCACTGCATATGATATGACATACTCCTGCTTACATCAGCTGGTTTTGAGCTATCCAGCCCAAGATCTGTATGTGATGGGTACATAGCACCTCCTGTTGCATTGTGAAGGCAAACTTGTGACCACTTTTGTAAATTCACAGGGCAACTAAACTTGTCTACATGTAGACATCTTCAAATTCAGTGTTTCCCATCTCATAGTACAAATTTTATAAGAGTGAATTCTTCACAGACAGATTGCCACATAATGCACTTTACAAAAAATCAAATTACTGTATATTTAAAATGTTCACATAGTAACTGAATGTCTGTTAGTTTACATCTTGCAATGATGTTTCAAATTCATTTTTTTTAAATTAAACATGTGGAATATGTGTCAATGAGAAGAGAATAAAGGCATTGTCATGATCAGTAAAATGTCTCATAATACTGTACAGAATAAAATTGATCACAAATTTACCACTGCACTACAACAAAAATACTTTTGCTTTGGTATATGTAATAATGTTTTGTGTATAGCACATATTATGTAAAATGCTCTATCAATTTAAAATAAATAATTTGAAGTGTATAATTTTACTATAAAAACTGTGGTTATAAAGCATTCCCTTTTCACTGTTTTATGTTGTCGTTGGTCAGTGATACTTTTGTTGTATGCAAATACACAGTGTTTGGAAACCTCAATATGCAGTTCAGCACTATGTTGTTGTTAAAACAGTGAGAGACTCAGGTTACTTAGGAAATAAATAAAATGGTGTTGGTTGATAGAACCAATTTGAATAAAGATGGAAATTTCAGACACAGTGGGCAAGGTCCACAAAGGGGACTTAGGCTCAACATAGCAATGCCTCATTTTAGGCATCCTGCTGAATCTTCAGCTCTGAGTTAGATTTCCAGGTTCTCTCTTCAATGCATGAGGGGAATTAGGCTCCTAACCAGGGGATTTGGAGAAGCTGGCAAGCTGAGTGAGGAGCTGCCTAAACTAGCCAGTAGGAGAGGGTTGCTGTCTAAGCCCCACCTCTCAAAGGAAGCTAGGGTCCTAAGTGGGCTGGAGGGAAGCACCTATTTCCACTTGGGATTCACAGCCAGGAACCCCTTTTGGAGTTGGGTGCCTGAGACAGGTCAGCTCTTTCTCACAAAAAAACAATTGGGAGTTCCATACACAGAGCATCTGTAGGACTAGTCTTAATGTCTATGAAAGTAGACAAGATCTCACTCTTCTTCATCACTTGTACAGCCTGTTTATGTTGGCAATTCGTGCCAATGAGAAAAAAGATAAATAGCTGCTGGGGAATATCTGGGATATGCCTACATCTTTTTTTATTTCAACATGGCACTATTTCTTAAACTGCTTTACCGTACTAGACATCTAGTCAAGTTCTGTTTGTATTACACATACTAATTACATTAATTTCCGTTAAGGAAGAATTGCACTATATTATGGGAGAATTGCACAATAATGTCCTCGTAAACCTATACACAACAGAGGAGGCATGTCAATTATTTTTTGTGTAATATTTATCTCTTGGTGTACTCTTTGAGCCTAGCTATCAGAGGATATTCTGCCATTAACAATTTCCATATGTTAGTTTATATTCCAGGCCTTAAATATTATTTGATGTAGTGTTTGTGAATAAGAATTTATACAGATGGAGGAATCTTGTTTCTACACTAATAAACAAAACTACCCCCATTGTGATAAAGCAGAACAGCAAAATAATAGAAACAAGATGTAGTGAGCCAAATCCCTGTCCCACTGAAGCCAGTGAGAGTTTTGCAACAGACATTAATGAGAACAGAATTTGGCCCAGGTAAATTGCATATGTTTTGCATCAGTTTTATGAAGTTATACTATATTTAAAAAAAATATTTGGGGAGGGTTAGCCTACTGGCTTTTTTATCTTTTAAGGTCAGGTGAGGGTTCAAATTTGCCTGAGACCCTTAAAAACTTTACCCTGGTTATATTGAAAATATATTACGTGCAGCTTTCCCCCCAACCATGAACATCCAACTTTATTCAGTTTTGCCCCCACCTGTCTCCTTTTTCCTTCTAATCCTCCCTCTGTACTTTTCCCAATCTATACTGTTGCAATATTTCTCATAGCATATTGTTTTCTGTCACATGGCTCTTCAATATCTGTCCACTTAGGGTATGTTAAGATACTCAGTATGCACAGTGATTCCTTTAAATCTGTAATAATTACAAAATGCAAATTTAGATTTATCCTCTATCTGAAATGCCTTTCCCTCAACACTGAGCAAACACCTATTTCAGATATGTCAGGTGTGTATGTAGATACAATTAAATATTTGAGCCATCAATTGCAGGGCTTCTTGTAATGCAAAAGAACAACCTGTAATTAATTGTGATGTATATCATCAATATACATTTTAATCAGCATTAATAACTCTGACATTGCATTGTCAAATTTATTTGGAGAAGAAAACATTGCAAATGACAGACTAAATAAATGATAGTATTTACATTACTCTAGTTTGCTTAAGAATGTCAGTTTCACTTTGCAATTATAATATAAAAATTTTCATTGAAGGTGGGAGGATGTAAATTAGGGTACTTTTAGAAATACATAGTGTCATAATGCTGTCTGTATGACTCTCCTCTTCCCCTTTTCCTATGCTACTGCCCTATGAACAGTTCATTATTTAGTGCTCACGTGAAACCAGAATGGACTTTATCCCTTTCCCTCTTCTTGTCTCCTTTAAATTATGTGTATACTGCAAATCTATTGGCTGAAATGAGATGGGAGTGGATGTGATGGTTGCACAGACATATATCACCCATAGCTTTTATACATATGGCCAATTTCTGCACTGTTACACTAGTGTAAATCTAAAGTAATGCTATTAAAGTCCATGAAGTGATTCTAGACAACAGATTTGTGCCCATAGATTTCAGATAGCACTTTTCACATGTATTCTAGTACTTTGCAGAAATAATAAGCAATGGTAAAATCAGTCACAGGTTTAATTAATTTTATTGCTTAGGTCATCATAGAGTTAAGGAGTGATAAAATAATAGCACAGCTTTGCTGATAAAATGACAGTATCTCTCTAAGCAGAGAGAAGCTATCTACTGCTGATAAATGTACACACTAATTGATTGTAATCCCTTTGCAGCCACTAGTGCTCTATTTTTACTGGAAAAGTGATCCCTGCTATTTATGTTGCCTCATTGTTTTATAGCTCCAGTGAATGAGCTATAAAGGTATCAAGACCATTAAGATTAGCTGTTTTTCTAAGTTGCTGACTTCATGTTTCAATAAAGTGAAAATCTAGCCTTCTGCTTTATTTCAGTGGTAGTTTTATGGTTTTAAACATATTTCTGTTTTTCTTTTACGTTTATATTACCAACCCCTATTGTTTTTATTTGCCTTTTTTTCTTTACAAGAGAAATACAATTGTTAGCTTTTAGTAATAAGTTATAAAGAGTCAGTTATAGCTATACTTATTTTAGAGCATAATCAGTGTCTAAGGTCTCTTATCTTACTATACCATGGGTAGGCAACCTATGGCACGCGTGCCAGAGGTGGCACGTGAGCTCATTTTCAGTGGCATTCATGCTGCCTGGGTCCTGGCCACCGGTCCGGGGGGCTCTGCATTTTAATTTAATTTTAAATGAAGCTTCTTAAACATTTTAAAAACCTTATTTACTTTACATACAACAATAGTTTAGTTATATATTATAGACTTATAGAAAGAGACCTTCTAAAAACTTTAAATGTATTACTGGCATGCGAAACCTTAAATTAGAGTGAATAAATGAAGACTGGGCACACCACTTCTGAAAGGTTGCCGACCCCTGTACTATACATACTTTCTGGCTTCACTGGTTAAAAACACAGACAAAAAAGGGCAAGGCAAAACTTGTCAACACAAGTCTAATGTTAGAACCAGCTTCTTCCCTGATTAGCTCTTCTGCCTATGATCTCAGACTCACAACTATTTCTGTTAAGGTAATCCAATATGACACCTGATACTGGAGCTTTTTGGTATAAACATCTTTGACTCTTCATAAGGTCTTCCCACATCAGTAGAGCTGACTCCTCATTAGAATATTTAAGATCATGAAGTACTAGAGTAGGAAGAACAAAATCTACAAATACTCAGAACTCAATTTTATTTTGGAGACTTGCATAAGGATCTGTTTCGCAAAGTTTTTTCTGTTATACAGTCAAATAGTCAAACTTTTTTCACTTTTTTTTATCTTATCATTATCCTTCAATTTTTTATACAATCTATAGGCCTAAAAGTGTGTAGTCACTTTATTTTTAAATGTCTTGTATGTCTTATTGCTTTATGACCTGCAACATTAATAAAATCATCCCATGGAGCACTTCCCTCTCCTTTGCAATCATGTAGATCACCTCTCTTCCCATTTACAATCACATAACATTGTTGAAGCAATTACAGCAGCTGTTTATATAGAAAACACTAGGGAAATATTTAATATATTTTAACTGTCTTTATTGATAATTAACACCTGAAAAACAAGGGAAATGAGTCAGCCCCATGAGACCAGCCAGCTTCTTACAAGCCAGTTTGAGTACTGCTGAAATAGCCTACAAATGCTACTTATTCTCACACATAATCCATGCTACACAGAACACAACCTTAATCTGACCTTTCACTCACACCAGGCAGAAACATATTTCAGTAAAGTAAAGGGTCCACTGTAATGGCAGACAGTGTCAAGATGCTGGGAGGGAAGACTGGTATTCTTACATACAGGTGCCTGCTAGTGTCTTTAGGATGGGCAACACGATCAGCGCATAATTTTTGGCAGTTTGGGGTGTGACATCTGCAAATCAAGTATTAATCCCTTTAGATTCAGAGATGAGGAGGAGAAACAAGTGACATGGAGGTGATGGAAGGGGAGTCATAGTGGGGTCACAAGGAAAGGGTGTTGTGATGGGGGGATGGTATCTGAGGTTCATGGGGTACAGATTGAAAGGGGGTTCATGGTGGGGGCATCACACGAGAAGGGGTGTCATGGGGGCACAAAGAGAGATGTAATGGGGGGGGCTTGTGAGGAGGGGAGGGTTAAGAACATAGTGGCCACACTGGGTCAGACCAATCACTCGTCTAGCCCAGCATCCTGTCTCTGAGCGAGGGGGTGCCAGGGACTTCAGAGGGAAGGCTCAAGAGACGGCTCCCAGCTTCTGGCAGCTGGGGGCGTAGGGCACGCAGAGTGTGGGGTTCACGGACAGGCTTCTACGAGGGCACTACGGGAGTCTCGGGGGAAGCCCGTGCACGGGCAGCCTGAGATTACAGGAACGGGGGGGGGGGGCGTGAGGGGGTTTCCACCCCATCGGTCAAGGAGGAAAACCCGCCCCCTCGACAGCAGCTGATTGGCTAAAAGGCGGAGTCGCAGCACACCGGAGGACAGGGAGCGGGGCGACGACGCAAACCCAGCGCTCAGAAGGTGATTGGCCGCCAAGGCGCCGCGCTGCGCTCGCGGGCGGCGATTGGCTAGGAACCCTTTCCCTTAGTAGGAGAAGCTGATTGGCTGAGAGGATCTGGCGCCCTTTTTTGCTCGTGTGGCGGCGAGGTGTTGGTGCCGCAGTTGCGTGAGTCCGTAAGAGGACGAGTAGGGGGCAGCGCCCACCGTCCGTCCCTTCGGGGCTTCCCCGACGCTGGGGACGGGCCAGGTGACCGGGGAGGGGCACATTGTCAGTCACTGTAGGCGTCTGGGGGAAAGGTCGCGTAAGGAGTGGGCCACGGGGCTAGGAATCGGATTTCTCACCTCAGTGAATGGGGTGGGGGGCAAAGTCCCTCTCCTCGCTGGCTGGGTCTGGAGGTGGTCCCAGGGAGCATACGTAGCCCCTCAATGGTTAGAGGCAGGGGGCCCTTTCAGTAGGTATGCGGCGGGGGGGCGATGCCTTTTAGAGTCCATAGGCCTCAGCAGGGGTCAGATATCTCTCATGAATCCATGCGGGCTTGAACTCTCCCACCCCATCCTCTAGCACATCTGGATCCTCAGGCTCACCACGGTGGTAACATAGAAGGTGCTTCCTATGCAAAACAAATGTGTTGTGGCCCTCCAGTGGCCACCATTTTTGACAATCTCAGCAGGGAGTTGAAGGATTGAATGAGCGGGATCATTTCAAGACAGTGGTGTGCCATTGCTTCAAACCCATACAGCAGTGGTTGCAGAACCCATCTGCAGAAGCCGTTTGACACCTTGGAGAGGGCATGTTTGAGGCATGTTAGCAGGGCAGTACAGAGAACATTGCGTTCATGTTGTCTGCTGTTTCAGTGAAGGAAAAGAGAGGAAGGGCTTAAGTTGCCAAAATATTCCTTGGAGTCTAGCACATTGTTGTAGAATTCTCTGCTTGGTGTCTCTGGATCAGTTGTTTTAATCCTCTCACCTACAAACCTGCCCCCCCCTTTTATATATATATATTGTCTCCTCATAGCTGCTGATGTCTGGACTAGTGACCCCTCTGCCACCTAAGGGGGATGGATATTTGGTTTTTTGCTGGGCTTCACCGACCCATACCCGTTATCAAATAGATTGGCTCTTTTTCACAATCACAGAATTATCTCATGCTAATAAAGACCTCTTATTGAGTGTAAGGTTTCTAAAAGTAAAATGGAACTTGAAACTAGTTGAAAATTCATTAAGATAAAGCAAAGAATTGCTTGAATACTAAAAATAATCTAGGCTTTAGGTGAAGTCTTAGGGCTTGATCTTATGCCCATTGACATCAGAAGGAGTTTTGCTAGTGACTTCATTGGGTGCATGGTTGGTCTCTTTGAACAAAACATAATACTTGTAGTGCCCCACTCAAATTTTTTAGAAATTCTAATGTACTTTCTTACTGACTAAAATCAATTGTAAACTGTACTGGAAAACCCATTTTAGTCATTTGTATTTTTTCTATGACATTTTGTTCCTTTGTTGTACAGCTGATTATGTGAAGTTGCCAAAATGCCAGCTAGAGGTGAGGTGCAGGTATGTATTTGTAAGGTAGGAAAACTGTTTACCGTATATTAGTTAGTTGGTTTAAATTAATTAATTTACTACCTATTCTAGTCCCTAGTTGTAAGTAAAGATTTAAGTATATAACTCTCATTAACTCCCAAATTCTACAGATTTTAAAAAATATTTTGATATAGGTTCATTATTTAACAATTGAGCACCATTGCGTGCTTATTGATGTAGAAAAATATAGGAATACTAGGTCAAGAACTCTAGTTCCTTTCCCCAAGGATTTTATAATGTGACAAATTAGAAAAAAACAGTTTGGAAAATTGAAGAACGTAAGAAAATCAGGTATTCATAGACATCTGAGATGTTGAAGAAAGCTTGCATCACTATATATTGTTCTTGTTCCTTTTCAAACGACAGCTTTTCATCATCATCATAAAAAAGCTATGAAATGCTAGACAGACTACCCAATCTCTGAGTGACCCTAGGAACGGGACAAAGAATACCAACCTGTATTATTAGTATAGCCCTGCATGGATACAAAATTTGTATGCACATCTGGTCCATGAAAAATGGTCCACAAATTTAAAGCATTTATCTGCAGATTTGCAGGGCTTTAGATATAAAATTTGGAGCCGCATCCTTCCACAATCTGCAAAAATCGGATGTGGATATCTGCGGCTCTAAAGCAGATATCCAGGGATTTGCAGGGCTCTAATTATAAAGTAAATTAGAAAATTAAGAAAATACCACAGAAATAAGATATATTCTAAACCCTTTTTTTAAAAAGGGACAGGTATACACTTTGAAATTAATAAGGTGCTGTAACGTCAATGTTTTTTTTTTTTTTTAAATGAGGTGGCTGAGAGGGTTTCCTGAGGAAGAGCTCTGTGTAGCTCAAAAGCACCCACCTTGTCTCTCACTAATAGAAGTTGGTCCAATAAAAGACATTACCTCACCCTCCTTGTCTCTCTAATGTCCTGGGACCAACACAGTTACAATAACATTGTATACAATGTTTTTAAAAGTTGTATTAATTTTGCAAACTTTTTGGGAATTTTATTTTCAGCTTGAAACATTTTTTTGTGAAATTACTATTTTAAATTCAGAACCATCACATGTTTTGGCATGTCATATATAGCTGTACAGTAAACAGAATTTTGATGGTACGAAGTAAATAGTATTAATGATAGAATGTCTTCTTTATACAGTCTGCTGATTCTACAGGCCCGATCCTGCAGACACTTAAGTACATGAGTAACTTTAGTGAAGTGAATTCTATGTAGTTTTGGAATACTAGGAAAAATGATTTTTTCTTTACATGTTCAGCTTTTCTTTTAAACAGTGGTATGGTAGAACTCAATGAGATTACTCACAAGTGTAAAATTGCTCATGTGTTCTGGTGTTAGCAGGATTGGGCCCTATATTTGATATTAAAGATACTGCATAATTAGTTTTATGGCATAAAGCTGAGAGGTAGCTTTTTAGCACTGTCCAAGAAGCCGAAGTGCTAACATTATACTGTATGAATGTTACTAACAGTTAAGGCTAAATGTATTTAACACTTATAATTTTAGATTATAATTTCAAGGAATAACTATAAGGAAGTAGGACAGTGTGGGCCCCAGCCTTGCTGCAACTGAAATCAGTGGAAGTTTGCTATTGACTTCAATTGGACAAGGAGCAGGCCGTTGCTTATTTAAAAAATAATAATAATAGTTTTTGCTTGATTTTAGTTGATGTCAGGCTAATAAGAAGTGACAATGACCAGTGTCTATCAACTGTTGTCTTTTTCTGTTCACTTAGACATCTGATCTTGCAAAGTGATAGTGTTCTATAATGCACTTTTTCACATACTTTCAATATTATCATATTAATATGGAAAAGCACAACATTATTAGCTAAGGATCCTGAAGAGGAGTGTGTTAAAATTTTTTTGTATCAAACCTTGTTAAAGTAATATAAAATCTCAGCATATAGTAATATAGTTATTTTTTTGTTTTCTTTGACAGTTGGAAAAATGCATAGACGATGCCACAAGAAAAAATAACTTCCAGTTATTAGAACAATTTCTGCAAACAGAAGGATGTGACAATATCTCTCATAAGTGCAGCAAACAGTTTTTCAACAAATTTGACAAACTTATATGCCGGGTAATTCGCTTTTTATTTAAAAAAGTTACAGGCTATTATTGCTTGTGGAATATTGCAAAAAGCATTATGTGAGATGGTCTGTATTACATCAGCAATTCACTGGAGAACTGAAAAATAATAAAGACATCAAAGCTCAGGATTTGATAGTGTTCTTAAATTAGTATTTCCTTCAGAGAATGAAATATTTGTTATTAAATATCTACTATTATCTACTGTTCAGTTTCTGACACTGACCTTAGGTGCCTTGTTATTTTCCACATTTGGCTGGTAAGTGTCACTTTTCTATCTGTACTAATTTTCTTAATACTCTTCCACCATCTCAACTTACCTAAGGGCACCTTCTTGTGCTCCTTGCGCACCCAAAGTTCCCTCAGAGATCATTCTGTTCCCTTTTCACTTCCTTTCAGCAAAGAACCATGGGTCAGATTTTCAAAAGTCCTCTGCCTTCATAGGTTGGACCATCTTCCAAAAGCACTCAGCACCCAGAAGCTCCCACTGAGAATATAGTTACTCAACTTATTCAGTGGGAGCTGCTTGATGTGAAGTATTTTTGAATAATCTGCCCAGTTATTTAGGTGCCTAAATGGGAGCTGCTGTTTGGTGAGTTCTTTTAAACATTTGGCCCCTTATATTTAAGTGATCTCTGCCCACTTAAGGCTCAGTCCTGCATTTCTTTTGCATCCAAAACTCAGTGTGCATGTGCAAAGAGAGGTTGTTGAGAGCTTCTCCTCCATCATAATCCCTATATAGAGGCCAGGCACAATGAGAACTCTTGCTCTCATACTGGGCTAGTGCTTCTGTTGACTCCAGCCTACAGAGATATATGAGAGGAGGTTGGGGCAGAGTGTGGTGCAGAAAGGAACACATGGTTCACCTTTAAGGATGATGCAGTGTCTGTCCTCTGAGCTCCAGGAGGTATTGCATTTACCTGACCTCCCTCCAGGGCAGTATGATTCCACATTGTCCCAGCATGTGCTTGTTTAATGCGACAATTTAACTCTGATTAATTACAACAGTAGAGATCTGCTGGTTCTAAGGCTACTAATTAACCTTTCAGGTAATTTATACAAAAGTTTTATGTTTGTCTGAGTCATTGAGAAAAAAATTAGCAATTATATTGTCTGTACGATCTGTATTGCTACAAGAATATAGCAGAGGTTTTAGCTGCAATGCTTTGCTAGTATTTAGCCAGCAACCTAGCAAAAAATGTCTGGTGCATGCTATTAGCGTTTTTGTTTTTTTTCTTTAAAAATATCTTCCTTTATGACCACAATATACTTTTGGATATTTGAATGGATCACACTACATTATATTAGTTTTCCTCTATAATGGTGACCTACTTCTTACTTGACCATTCTAAAGCACCAAATAAATTCCATAGCAGTCATATCTTTTAGTGTTACATTCGGAAGAGTTTACAATGGCATTGCAGTGCTTACTTGTATGTATCTCTTTAATGTCAATACTCCCCATATACAGTTATTCAGTAGTCCTGTGTTAGAAATACTAATTTGGAAAAAACACATTTCATTTTAACATATGTTAATTATACCAATTTAAACATAATGAAATGTGATTATAATCCTCCTTTTTCTAACTGACTTACAGGGTATTTAGAAGAATGTCAGGAATCTATCTAACTATTTAAAGGAAAGACAGAATTTTTTTAAAGTGTTTTGAGGTGTTTTAACAATTATTGGGACAGTTTTTTTTTCTTTCTTAAACAAATGCATTTTTATTTTTGAAAGTTTTACTTGCTTACTTGTTCATCTTGAGATTGTTTGTTTCTTCCTGAGGTAAGGTGATTCTCTCCCCAGGAAGAAAAACTTTTTCATATAAAAATAAATTAAGATTAGTTACCTCTAATTTTTCAAGAATAAATCTCAACATACTGCTTGAAAATATGTAGTTTTGAATAAAAGCCTTAGATTTTATTTGGTTTTACTTTCTCTGACACTAAAATTAGATATCTCTAGTGACCTCCAGTGGTAAAGAGTAGTAGTGAAAGGGTATAGATTACAACTGAATCATTGGGGCACCGGTCTGACATTTAACAGCAATTTTTTTTTCTCTCTCTCCAACTGCTTGAAGGAGAAATATTATCCAAGCATATGTAATAATTTTTGACAACACAAAAACATTTATTTTGCTAAATGAAGTACAGATTGCTTTATACTGTACACTGAAGCTTCTATTGGTATTTCAATTTTAGGAACTTGACAAACAAGAAGTCAAGAATGTTTCAACTTTGCTAAATTCTCTTCATAAATATGGTAAAAATATCATCATACCAGGTGGAGACGGTTTTCAAGCAATGATCAGACATGGTCTTGTTGAAAAGATAAGTATAACAAAAATCATATGTATTGCACTATAAAGCATATATAATGCTATGGGTAGTTTAATAAGTAAACATTTTTTCAAGATTGTCGGAAATTTTGTTAATTCAGAAATAATTGAAGACCAGAATAACTGATTAATCAGTTCTAAATATACAACAAATTATATCTTGTAAAGAGATGTTGATACAGCACAGTGAAGTCTTCATAAATAATGTAAGGTGTAATGAATTTAGATATTCTAGTAATTATTGTAAGAACAATTATGATAAATATTTCATGTGAGCTTTGTTCCTGGCTAAATTAGGAACCCTTTGTATTTTTGAAAAAGGAGAGAGAAGAGAAAAGAAGTCTGTTTTTAGGTTTTCATAAAATACTGTGTTAGTGCCAAAAACTGGAATTTCCTGGTGCAATGTGTTAATAAATTTTGTATTAGAGCTAGCAATAGGAGCCTCAGATCTAGCACCTTTGAGGGGTTAACATACAATTTCAATTAATTACTACCAAATCAAACTGTACAATCCATGACTCAAACCTGTATATTCATACTGATATTATATAGACCACTTCCAACTTACATTCAGTATCTGTTTCACTGAATAGAATTAACAGTGGTAGACTTAGAAAGTGCTGATGGCTTGTTTCTCAGTTACCTTCAGAAAAAAGGAGAAAAATGACAAGATCAGTGATAATGGCATGACTCTATTCATAGACAAATTTTCAGCCAGCCTTGTACCCGCTCCCACTTTTTTGTGTAAACAATAGCAGTCACAAAACTGGGCACATAGTTATTGTGAGTACAAATCATGCAATAGGGTATGTAGTTACAGAAGTGATCACTTTGATCAGTAGAAATCAGCTGCATTTTCTTAAGTATATGTGCAAAATTGGAGGCTGCGGTTGTAATCTACTCCAAGAAATCTGGACACTTTAATAAAGAATAATCTGGAAATGTATAATACAAAATGTTGCCTTTTTGCTTCATGTTTAATAATAAAAGTAATGTTTTTCCCCTTTACATGGTTAGTTGGTTTGAAAAGGCAAAAGAAATTCTGATATCTAGAGGAAATGAAAAAAATGAAGCACTTACAAGTCTAGTTGAAGATTTCTTCGATGTTTTGATGGTAAAAATATTTCATAAACCATTTTATAAAATAATAAGCATGTATTTGTAAAAACAGTGATTTAACAGCAAAAGATATTTTCAAACATTCTTTTCCTACTTAATTTTCTTTTTCAGCTAATGTTGCACTGATGTGTTTTTTCACAAGAATACATTACCAGCTCATTTTGTTAAAAAATACTATACTTGCATTCAGACTTAAATACTCCATATGTATAGGAAATACTGCCTACTAATAAAAGACCTGACCATGCAAGTGCTTAGTGCACAAAATTTCCCACTTTATCCTATTATTTTATCCAAAAGGTAGTAGCAGTGCATGTCTATTAAGCCTCTGAGGCCCTGATCATGCAAACAGTTTACATACATGCTTAAATTTATGCAGAGAGACAAGGTAGGTGAGGTAATATTTTTTTATTGGACCAACTTCTGTCGGTGAGAGAGACAAGCTTTTGAGCTATACAGCACTCTTCCTCGGGTCAGGGAAAGGTACTCAGAATGTCACAACTAAATACAAAATCAAACAGATCGTTTAGCATAAGTAATTAGTGCACATTCAAGCTGCGACACTGAGTACCTTTTCCCAGACCTAAAGAAAAGCTCTTTGTAGTTTAAAAGCTTGTCTCTCAGCAACAGAAGTTGGTTCAGTAAAAGATATTACCTTACGCATCTTGTCTCTCTAATTTCCAAGGACTGACACAGCTACAACATCACTCCATATAACTTTATGCAGTTATTGGCACTACTCATGTTCATAAAATTGTGTGCATAAATGTTTACACCATTAGGGATTTAATTATTGACAAGTCTGTTCTATATTGGGAATTGGAAAAGGTTCAGAAATCATGCGGTAGGATCATGCAGTTACAGAAGTGATCACTTTGATGGGTAGAAATCAGTAGTAGGAAAGGTTCAGAAAAGGGCAACAAAAATGATTAGGGGTATGGGGCAGCTTCCATATGAGGAGAGATTAATAAGACTGGGACTTTTAAGCTTGGAAAAGAGACAACTAAGGGGGGATATGATAGAGGTCTATAAAATCGTGACTGGTGTGGAGAAAATAAATAAGGAAATGTTATTTACTCCTCATAACACAAGAACTAAGGGTCACCAAATGAAATTAATGGGCAGCAGATATAAAACAAAAGAAAGTATTTCTTCACACAATGCACAGTCAACCTGTGGAACTCTGCCAGAGGATATTGTGAAGGCCAAGACTATAACTGGGTTAAAAAAAGAACTACCGGTAGATAAATTTATGGAGGATAGGTCCACCTCTGGCTATTAGCCAGGATGGGCAGGGATGGTGTACCTCGCCTCTGTGTGCCAGAAGCTGGGAATGGGTGACGGGATGGATCACTTGATGATTACCTGTTCTGTTAATTCCCTATGAAGCACCTGGCATTGGCCACTGTCAGAAGACAGGATACTCTCTAGATGGATCTTTGACCCAGTATGGTCGTTCTTATGACAGATAGATATATTAAAATAATATACATGTTTTAGTTGTGAGAGAGAACTGTAAAGTCTGAACATTGTGTCCATATACCTAAAAATATTTGGTCAAAGTAAATTATTCTGCATCTTAATATATAAAGTGTTTAAAATGTATTCATATTCTCATTTTATTATAGCTTGTACATGATACCAACAGTGAAGGTATGTACAAAAATCAGCATTTAAGTTACTATTAGTTTGCTAATCATATCCACTTTTTGATTGATCACTAATGAAATAGCTTCTTTATATTACTGGCAAAGGATGTGATCTAGTTAAAATCTATGACCTTTGAAACCATGTGTATTCTGGAAGGTCTTGGTTATTTGATCTAGTATGGAAACCTCCAAACAAACAAGCATTTGTGGAGCCACCTAGAAACACAAGAGCTCAAACGAATGAGCTTTTAAGTCCTTGAGAAATTAAAGCTCCTCACTTGCAGATACCAGTGTGAAGGTAGCAGAAAGTGTTCCCACAGTATGTTGAAGCAGTTCTCCTATGTGGTCATGACTGAAGCATGTGCATACAGAATTGTGTTTTGCCAAACGTGACATTTGTTAAATTGCTGTAGCAACTATTAAGCACATTCCTTTTTCAAGTATGTGTCCATGAGGATCTCACACTATGTGGGCAAAATCAGCATCTTTCAAACAAGTGTCCGTTGGTCCACACCAGTGCCATGCATGTCCTCGTGCCCCCCCCACCACCCAAGATCATGAAGGGCAGAGTGGCTGCAACTGTTTTTGTTTCCTCTTACCGTCCATGGCAGCGAGAGGGAACTAGTGCTGTGTGCCTGCTACCCTTTAGAAGATTTCTCTTCTACCAGTACTTATCTACTTACAGTTAAATTTCCCTAAATACTTCTCCTTTATTGTTTTGCTTTTCTGATTCAGATAAAAAAACAGAACAACCCCAACCCTCCACCCCCAGATTTTCTAAATTTCTCCTGTCTGATCAAAGGCAGATCCCATTAGGAGGTGCTGCAGCCTTGAACTATGTCCTTCAGTCATTCACTCAGCTGGGCCTCATAGCTAACTATAAGAAATCATCTCTCATTCTCGCACAGACAAAAGAATTCATAGGAGCTGTATGCAACTCCAAAAATGGCAAAGTTATATGTTTCTGAAGACAGATTTGTCTCTTTAGTTGATAATCACCCCCGTATCAAATTGAAGCCAGCAACGATAGCACGGAACTATCTCAGACTTTAGGTCACCTGTCAGCCTGTACTTGATGCTGCTTGCCAGGCTTTCCCATCATCTATTACAAGCCTGGCTAAGGTTGGAGTATTGCCCTGTGAGATGTGCATGCAGATTGTTGTTTCATCACACAGTCTGTCATCTCTGAACTGAAGACCCCACTCTGACCCCCAGAAATTTCAGAGAGGGGTCTTTCTCCTACAAAGACACTGATCATGGATGCATTGGAGACAGGTTGGGACATGCATTTTGCCACCTCTAAATACAAGGAACTTGTTCTCAAAAGGATATGACTCTTCACATACATGTTCTGAAGCGAAGAGTGATCAGAGTAGCTTGCATGGCATTCTATCCTGTCCTGTGAAATTCCACAATGCAGATTCTCACAGACAACACATCTGCAGAGTACTCTGTAAGCAAGGAAGGAGGTGATTATGGATATGATGTCAACAACAGGGAATAACCCCAAGAACTCTTCATCTCCCAGGAGTCAACAACAATCTAGGAGACTTTCTAAATAGACAATCCATGACCAACTGCAAAGGATATCTGAAGAGCTCCATCATCAAGCCAATATTTCACCAGTGAGGCAATTCAATAATAGTCCGATTTGATAGCAGTGACAATGTGGAATGTCCAGCCTTTTGTTCTAGGGCAAGCATGAGCCCTTGAACAAAAGAACCTTCCTCATACCATGAGATCAAGGACTCATGTATACCTTTCCAATCCCCTTGATTCCCCGAGTGACATACAAGATCAGGCAGACTGTAATGATACTAAACCTGATGTCTCCATGTTGGTTTTGACAATGCTAGTTATTTTCTCCACGTCTATTTCGTCTCCTATGCCAATTCCAGTACAAAAGATCCTACTGCAAAGTAGGATGCTTTCCACAAGGAAAACATATTCCTGTAAGTGGAAAAGATATTTAATCTGGACAGCTCAACACAATCTTGACATGGTGAAGGCCCTTATTCCAAAAACCCTGGACTGTATTCAGCATTTAAAATATTCTGGCTTGTGGTCACTCTGCACTCTGAGGAAATCCACAGTGCAGGCCTGGCCCACTACTATTTAAAAGGTTCTGAGCTCATGTTTGTGGGGCACATGCATATCTAGAGCTGAATCCACACAGATGAGATCAAAGAATCTCATGTATAAGGTAAGCAGCCGTTCTTTTTGCATTTTAACTGCAATATATGGAATTTAAAATGTCCGTACACTAAATATCAGCAATCTTGTATGACTTTGGAAAGGAATTATTAATATGGACTGTTTCATTTGTAAATAAAAGCATTTGTATTGGATATATAATAATGCTAGACTTGTGAATACTGTTGAAATGTGTGCAAAACCTCTTAGTTCATGGATAAACTGCTTTTTTAACTTTTTTTTTCTTAATTGATTAGGTAAAATACAAACATTAGAAAGCTTTATACTGAGAATATGTACCCTTGTTGCTGATGTAAGAATCAATATTTATATTCAGCAAGAGGTAACAAAAATTTAACCAACATTTTTATTAGTAGGCATTTAACAGAAGGTTGTGAATTTCCTTAGTAATTTAGCTAGACAGATGTTATGAAAAGGGGAAGAACAAAATATTTGTAGAAACATTTAATGATCCTGCCATCCCATCTCTCTAAGAATGTACAAAAGTTTACTTGCCTAGACTAGAAATTCCATTTTAGGCAATAAAATACAAAGTATATGCTATTTGTCATACAAATACTATGGTGATAAGCATCATATACAAGCATATAAAATAATACGCTATATTGCAATTGCCAGAAAGATCTCTCTTTAATGTCTGTTAATGTAAAATGGTTAATAAATTGTATCTGTAGTATACAGTATTTAACATAGTATGTTTTCATGTCAATAAAATATCTTGGGTGAAATTGTGCCCCCGTTGAAATCAATGGGAGTCTTCCCATTGACTTCAGTAGGGCCAGGATTTCATTCCTTGGGTATGAAACTATTATAAAATCATGACCTTTTATAGAAAGACACTCTCCATTAAGGACTAAATTTTCAAAAGCCCAGCCTTCTTTATGGATACAAATTGCCCACATTTGTTGCATCCATAAAAATTGCAGGTAATTTTTGCTCCAGCAATGAATTGCAGGCACCCTGATTTACATCAACAAGTCAGGATGTTGGCCTTTTAAGTGCTTATATTAGTGTCCATGTTAATGTAATTAATTGAAGTCCAATTGTGTTACTTTGAATTTACACTCGTGTAACTAAGATCGGCACCTGTCACTCTTTTATTTTGCTTTGTGTCACAACCTTTGTTATTTAAACATGTTCTTTTCTACTTAATATGTTGTAAACCTATATCACTGTAGGCCCACAATGTAATGAGAGAATAATTTTAAAACTTTTTAAAAAAGTTTTAGTGTGTTTCTTTGTAAACATATTCTTTTTTCCCCTTCTTAGGCTGTAAGAAAACTTAATTCAATGCTTGATACCATGCCTCGAGAAGCCAGAAAAAAGATTATTTCCACGAAGGAAATGTTCCTTGTCATGTAATTAATTAATCTTTAATATACTTTTTATATGAATATTGTTTACATAGTTGTGAAGAAAACTTTTTACACCTGACTATTTTATTGGATCCATTTATAACCATACAAACGTAAGCTCTATTCAACCCATGATTGCCTTCGTCACTACATAGCACATTGAGACTGCACTTTAGTCCATGCAGGTAATTCTTCCTTGGATGCTCAGATCTGCCCTTCTCTCAGTCATAGCTGAGTCCACCTCACCTGATTGTCCTAAAATAATTGGTTCTTGGGAATCACTTCTGAGGAGTCTTTACAAATGCACTGATTGGCGGTAGATTGTTCATCTAGGGAAATGTCTTGAAAGGTCTGCATAGCCAAAAGAGAAATCTCCAGGCTGACAGGTCAGAAACAGAAACATGGAGCTGTCATCCATGAAGAAAGATCCATGGAGTCTGTGAAAAAATATTGTGATTTCAGAGGAGTGGAATGTGGAAGATAGAAGGAGGCTACCAGCACCTTTTTCATATGAGTAGACCCTCTCCATGGGGAGGGATGATACTGCTATATAGGATCAGCTGACCCCCTTTTCCCCCCTACACTTGCCCTAGGTGGATTTGAAATGAGTGGCCCTTCATTTCTTCCCTCAACTACAGGTTTGCTTCTGGTTTCTGTTTTTAAAAACATCTCAAGCATGTGGGACTTTTCCCAGTTTCCTTTGGTGGACATGGGGTTGGGGATTTATTGTGGCTCTAAAGTTTTTTTGCAGAGCCACAGTGGAGTGGCAGAGGAAGAAGTTTGGATTGCAAACCTAAATCTACACAATCCAAGTTCTTAAACAGAACAGGAAGTAATACCATATGTGGAGCGGGAAGCAGGAGGCATGGAGAGTTCATTTCTACAGTTCTTCACTACCACCCCCAAAGACTCAGAACAAAACAAATGCATCTAAAGGTCTTTCACATGCAATTAAGGATGCACACTAAACATTTGGCCTGTAAATTCCTACATTTTAAAATTACTAATTTGTCTGGAGCCAAAAACACTGCTGTTTCATGGATGATATATTGGCCCCATTGAAGTCAATCGCAAAACTATCAATGAGTTCAGTGGGACCAGGATTTCACTCCGTATTTTGAACATTATTCTCTCTGATGCCAATATAAGCTTTTCTTATGTACTTTTATATTGCCATTTTATTTGGGTCAAACTGAATCATCTACATTGTTTATTTCACAGGAATGATATGGGAAAGAGAATTTTAGATGCTGGAGGTAAGCACAGAATCTCATTTAAGAGGTTCATTATTAAACTGTTTAATTACTTTGATGTTATACACTCATTAAAAAGCCTGGCAATAAAAAAAGACAAGGATATAGTATTCAGTCATCTGAAAAATGTATTTTTCAGAATGGCAGCTAAAAATGGCACATATGCAGTACTAATATACATTCAGAAATTTTAAAGCATTTGGAGTATTTTAGGCATATATATATAATGCATAGCCAGCTCTATCAGTCCCTCCTGGCCTTCTCCACCATAGAAGTTCCAAAATGAATTGAAATAGTGTGGACCTTTGAGGACCATTATCTGCCAGCACAAGTTAGAGCAGACGTCTGGCAGACAGTAAGCTGGTATACAGCCACCTGTCACCCTTTCACCTTCCATGTGTGTTGAGTTCTGTTCTGGTGCACCTGGGGATCTAGCCTGTAATACTTATTTTTGAATAGTAGTTTCTTTAGCAGCTTTATAGCCATTTTTGTAGGACATCACTGCATTATATGACGGCATTTTATTTAATATCAATGTAAGAACATCTAAAATGTACTTTTAGTTTCTTTTTAAGTTGAAATAGCTTTTTTTATATAAGACCTTATATTCAACAATATTAGTATTTGTTTCCTACATATAAACTTTTAAGCTTGGCATTCTATTTAATTGTACTGTTGCTGTAAAATTATGTTATAGACTATGACTTGCAAGTAGCCATCACTGAAGCTTTATGCAGAATGACATCAGAAAAACAAAGAGGAGAACTGGCACGTCAGTGGTTTTCTATGGAGTTTGTGACCAATGCATTTAAAGGAATTAAGGACTCTGAGTTTGAAACAGTAAGTCATATAAAAACACTAATTATTTTCAGAGAGAGAAAATGTTACATTACTTAAAGGTGCTCTGCTTCTTAATAGGACTGCAGAAAATTTCTTAACCAGGTGAACGGAATGCTTGGAGACAAAAGAAGGTAAATGAGTATTGCTAAAGGAAAGATGTTTTCGGGTTGGAATTGAATGGCTATTCAGAAAGAAAATGTCAGGAAAAAAACCCTTTTTAAATGAATTCTGAGCTACAATAATATTAGCAGAAGAACATGATGCTGCTCTGTTGCAAAAACAGCCAAGGTGCCATGCACAACTATAACATTTTAGAATCAATAAATAGCAAATATAATGAGAAATGTTGAAGAGTTTGGTATATGTTCATTGCTGTTATCTTTTATAACTAGATGCTGGGTTTATAAAATTCCCAAGTGTGTGTTTATAAAAACATAACTTCAAGTTAGGGTTGTTAGGGAATAATTATTTTGAGAAATACATACAAAGAGTATTACAGTTTTTAAAAATAACTAAGAAATAAGAAACAGAAGTGTTCAGTTCTCTATCTTTGGTGCAAGATGAATGGAAACAAGGTCATATATGCATTGTTTGCAATCACATTCTTGATGTCTTTACTGCAAGATCCTTAGTCCTGGAAGAAGGTGGCTCTCTTAGGTACTATGGGTCAGATTATCACTGATTCCAATAGACCTACACCAATTTACATTAGCTGAGAATCTGGGTATGGGTATTTATCCCATGATTCCTTTTTTTAAGGGTATTTTTAGACTGAGATAATGCACTAGTCCAGGATGATACCTATTGGAGAGGTCAGACCTAGCAGAGGTGAAGAAATATAAATATATGTTGAGGGTACTCCACATGTCATTTTAGTCGTATGAGTTGGCAGGATAGTTAAGTGATTGTGTGATTTGCTCTCATGTCAAGGGTTTATTCAGTTCTTATTTTAAAATTGTAGCCAAATTCTGTTTTTGCTTAAATTGTGAGGATGCATTGTGGAAAACTGGAAAATAGTTATATTTTTATAACTATCATATGCCCCTCATTGTATCTTTGTCATATTATCCTGCATGAATGCACAGTTAGATGAAAGGAGTTGTTTAGGAAGCCAGGCAGGAAAAATAAAACAATGGCCTCAGTGAGGAGCTGCTCCTCATGCAATAGCCAGATTTATAGCCGTGAAGAGGGAATCTTCAGATCCAACTCTGGCAGCTGGGCCAAGATCCTAGAAGATCAAAAGACCTGACCACTTGAAAAGGTGCCACTGCAAGGCTCTGAGGAGTGGTCAGCATGCCATGAAGTTGACACAGAAAGTTTGTGCTGCAGGCTGGCAGAGACTGATTGTGAGCCAGGATCATAAAATCTTAAAAATGTAGAGCTGGAAGAGACCTCAAGAGGTCATCTAGTCCACCTCCCTCCCTCCCCAAACAGAAAGCAGTCTACAATTTGATCTCCAAGAGAATAGGAGACACCAAAGCTATGTCATGTCTACCTAGGGGCTCAAGGGGAACGCCAAGCATGGACAAGACAATATGTGTGTAGGTCTCTTTGTTACTTTAATCCACTTCTCTAAGCATTGTGTACCTTTTGGCAAAATAAATCATCCTTTGTTTTGGAGAAGCTGCTTCTGTGTCACTACATAGTGTTATTATCCAGAGGCTGCCAGAGGAAAACCCTTCGAGATGCCAAGCCCATTGGGCCAACTAAGTAACATGGTTGGCAAACAGAGGCAGGATGTAACCCAAAGACTGTGTCAGAGAGTGGTTGGGCCATGAGGCCCCATCCCAAAGAGAAGTGAAGGCACTAGCCTGTCACTTAAAAGAGATGCACTTGTGGGACAGGGAAAGAGAGGCTCTCAGCAGCAGCAGCCTATCCAGGGACTGTGACACGTATAAATGTAATTTTTAATTTTTTTAGAGTGAAATTTTTGAATAGTCAATCTTCCTAGACTGTCCCACTGATTGTTTTCAACTCTTTTTCTCTGAAGTAGAATTTTTTGGCAGAGGGTAGGGGAACTAACCCATTTTTTTTATGTTGTTCTAGTCTAGGTATAAAATAATGTAAATAATTTTGCAAAAAGATTTACTAGATATTTTTCTTTTAGAGTTTTTACATATCCTTGTTTGTCAGCAATCCTTGATAAATATGAGGTAAGTTACAACTTCATTGTGAATTGTATAGATTTTCTCTTAATACAACTGATGTATAGTTCTGTCTGTAAGTTGAGAACAATTGGGACTAAGTAGAGAGTAAAAAAAAGATTATTTTAAAGTGCTATACAGACATCTTGTATGTATTTAAGATTTGTTTAAATTGTTTAAATTACCTACTTTTGTGTTATAATACATTTATTTTGAGAACCTTCTGTTCCTCCTAAGTTAATTTTTAAAATATATTTTAGCTACAGATACCTTTGGATGAAAATCTTGAAGAATTTTGGATTGATTTTAATGTTGGTAGCCGAAGTATATCCTTCTATGTTGCAGCAGATGATGAAGTAAGCTAACTTTCCCTGACCATATGGAAAATATTTTTTTTTCCAAACAAAACAATCAGCCTGAAAAGAGATGTTCTCAGCACTATTGTGAAACTGGAGAGTGAATTGCAAACCAGTACAGTTCATTTTAAAATAAGTGCTCAGTGGAAATACATAGATGGTATCTCACTTATTCTTAAAACAGAAATATTAACAGAAAATGAATGGCAAGTACCAATTTACGGCATTATTCAACAAGGTTTTTACATACTTGGAAATTGTGGCCCACATTTTGTAATATGTTTATACACACAATTTCCTGTGCAGTTCTATGCCTAAATTGTTTGAAAATCTGTTCTTGTGTGTCCCCATTCAAATAGGCAGTGGCATTACTGATCGTTCAGCCATAATACATCAGTTCAACTTCAGTTGGGATTCTTTCACTTTCTAAATCCCTTACATTTTTGTACACATCAGATGTGTACAACTTCAGAATAGTAAAAATTAAAGGCTGTTAAAACTAAGAATTCCCCTTCTGAATCTAATTTGCAGCTGTTCATTGCTGAATGAGTCTGCATCAAATGTCCTGGTTTCATCTTTGGAAATGTAACTCACACTGTTGCCAGATATCATAAGTTCTTGTACTGGTGAGTCTGAGCATTCAGATGTGAGAAATATCTTTCCTTTTATAGAATTTTAGTTTCTGCATTTCAGCTCCTTCGTTCAGAATACATTCTTTCCATCCATTCCAGTTTGTTCTAAATTGATGGATTTGAAATCTCAATAAAAAAACTGTCACAAATGTCTTGATGTTCCAGGATGTTATAGTTAAAGAATAATTGTAATAATGCACATTTACATTTAATTAATTTATCATTTAATATGAGTTTTTATTTTCAAAACATCTTGTTTTTTGTTTGAGGATCATCAATGGGAAACAGTCAGCATACCTGAAGAAGAGGTAGAAATGTACAGTCTTGAAGGTATTGACACACATGAATGTATTTTTACTCCTGAATTATTCTGTCTACCTAACTATAAATTAATTTTGTATTCTGAATTACTCTGGATTGAATCCTAAAGTCCTTACTCAGTTCTTAAATGAGCAAAATTCTCATTGCTTTCAGGAACTTCAAACCCTTGCATTTATATGGGTACTGATTTGTCGTTCATAGCGCAGTTGCTCTGCAAAATGCATGCTTAATTTGCTTGTGCAGTTACCACAGCTGCATACATATTTTGGGTGACTGTCCACAAGTGGCTAATTATGATTTCTTTGCATAATTAATTATATTTGGACATGCACATTAAATATACAGTTTTGACTTATTTTAAAATGTTATAAAATTACTTATAAACATATATTAAGAAAAAGCCCACAGCATGAAAGAGTGATGCATTATAAATTATAAAACTCTTTGAATCCTGATTTATGAAATTATTGCAAAATTTTGGAAAATATAATAGTATTGCAAGGATTTTATTGGGAGAATAAAATTAACTTGTTCTACTATTATAGTTATTGTGAAAGAGAATATAAATATTAATTGAGCTTGATTTCTTAAGAAATACCTTGTAGTCACTTAAACCTTTACAAAACGGGTGCAAAATGTTATCAGATTGGAATTCTGTACTCATGTACAACACTGTCAGTATTTTACACCTATTTGTCATTTTACAGAGGTGTTACCAACTACACGAACTTCAAGGCAGTGAATGCTCTGGCCCTTTTTCCAGAGCATTATAAAAAATGTAAAGAATTAAACCGTACATTCTAGAGTACTTATTAATTAGTCTGAAAACGCAGTAAATATATTTTTAAAGAAATTTTTGAAGGTTTAAAGTACTTTTATTTGTGAGAAAAATAACTTTTTCATACAGTTGAACGTTGAATTGTTTCATTTAAATACAATCCAATTTAGCTTTGATTAGAGAGCAGCAGGTAGGCAAATTGAGAACTCTACATTTCAACTGAGTTTCATGTTCTTTCAAGTGCTAAACAAGAAGTGTTTGAAGCCTAATGAATGCCTCATCTTTATGCAGAAAAAGAGTCAAAGAAGTTACTAACAATAATTCTAAAAAATCCAGTAGCTGTGGGTAATCAAGAAGGAGAGCAAATGTTCCTATATTTTGATCCTGTCTTGGAAATCATGGAAGTGGCCCGAAAGGTTTATGGTGCAAATAAATGTAAGGTAAGGCTGAAATTTTCTTCCTCTTTCAGCATTTTCTGTCCAGCTGGAACAAAAAATGATTCCACTGTGGATCTGTTATTTTAAAATGGTTTCTTTATTGATACTTGCTATGTATTGAGATGCTTGCTAACATTTTCACAATAGATGCTCCAGCATTTCCATTGTAAGCTTTTCTGTTAAGGGTTAACATCTTTTAAAATATACTACAATTGAATTTAATGGGCTATAATGGGAGTTTAATTGGAGATGCTAGAGGTTGAAACGAAGATTTATAGTATTGTGTGTCTGAAAAAATGTATGCAACTGCATTGGATGCATGCAAAGGCAGCGAATGCATTCACATGGACACTTAACTGTGTAGGTGAGAGGAGAGGGAGTTTGTTGTTACAGAGGACCAGAGAGGGAACTTGGGACCCTGGCCGATGGCCTGGAGGATAGAGACCCCAGCGATCAGTGACCTGGTGACCCGGAGACCCAGCTCAGGAGTCACAGCTGGTTCAGGGGGGAGGGATAGCTCAGTGGTTTGAGCATTGGCTTGCTAAACCTTGAGGGGGCCATTTGGGGAACTGGGGTAAAAATCTGGGGATTGGTCCTGCTTTGAGCAGGGGGTTGGACTAGATGACCTCCTGAGGTTCCTTCCAACCCTAATATTCTATGATTTACCACTGTTATGAGCAGAACCCTAGCAATTGTGCATGCAAACTAGCAACTAGGTAGTGTCTTTTTGAACAGGGACCTTTTTCCATTCTATTAATCTGGGCCTGAATTAATCTTAAACCAAATAACTAGCTTAATTCAGAATGTAAGAGGGCCTCATTCTGACTCTGTCTACAAATCACACAGAGACCCTTGTGCTGGTTCAACACCCTGTGCAGTTTATTTATAATTGAATCCCACCTTACCTAGTGCCTTTACAAGCAGGGAGAGAACAGTCTCTCTCTTCCTCTCACTACCTGATTTCTTCCCTTTTCACTTCCTTCCTGTGTCTATTTGTGGACTCTGGCTAATGGCTTAATTAGCCTTTCTGCCCTGCCCCATCCACAAATTAGGCACAGGTCTGGCTTGTCGGCTCCAATCTGCTTTGCCTGATTGGAGCTGCTGTGACTCTGGGTTTCATACCTAGCACTCTGTCACACAGAAGCAGTACAAACCTCTGTATACAGTATGCCTCAGCTCAGTCTGATCTGGAGGTGCAAGTCTAGCTCACTCTCCATGCCATTCAGTCTCTACCATCTTTACTAAGACTAACATCAGTGATCCCAATCATGATGATTTTCTTTTTATTATGTTGACACCTGTCTACTAGGAATTACACTACGATCTTCAATTTATTTCACGTAGGCTATAAAACAACAAAGAGATGCTAGCTACTTTTAGTCACTACTGCCCTAGATCTAATATCCCATGTTATGATATTTTCTCTTAGCCAGCCAGTCCTTTCCCTACTTCCAGGCATTTACAGCTTGGCCATAAGAGTTTGCTGTGGACTAAAACCAAATACACAAGGTCTCCATGTGGAAGCAAATTTTTAAAGTAAGTCTCTTCTAAAAGTCTCCCCAACTGCCAAAACTTCAGGCTAAAAAACAAATGAGGAACTGAGCTTCTTATTAATGAACAAAAGTGCTCATTATCTCCATTGATCAGGATTAAAAAACATAATCGACCACTTTTTGCTTGTCAGAGCTGGAGCTTTATTTTTCAGTGTTAATTTTTTAATTCATGCACACAGAGCAACGGTGGAAGGGCATATTTCCAAAAATACCTGATTTATGAGGCAGTAGCAAAGCTGTTAATATTTACAGCATCCCCAATCACAGGCGCTGACTTTTCAAATTGCCAGGGGGTGCTCGACCCCTGGGTCTGCCCCAGGCCCCGCCCCCACTCCACCCCTTCCTCCAAGGCCTCGCCCCACCTCCTCCCACTCTCACTTCACCCCCACCACGCCTCTTCCCGCCCAGGTCCGCCCCCTCCCCAAGCATGTCTCATCCCCGCTCCTCTCCCCTCCCTCTAAGCCTCCCTGCACACCGCGAAACAGCTGATTGCAACAGGCGGGAGGCACTGGAAGGAAGGGGAGGTGTTGATCCACGGGGCCCGCCAGCAAGTGGGAAGCGCTGGGAGGAGTTGATTGGGGGGGGGGGGCTGCCACCCACCATTTTTTCCCTATTGGCACCTATGATCCCAATTACATGTTAACCTTGCCTAATCAGCTTCATAGGGTATACAGATTATTTAAAAACAAACAAACAATTTGGAATCCCTGTGGTGAATTTTTTTTGTCCATTTTTATTTTATTTTTTCTTAGATAAGAAAAGGCGTTTCTAAAGATTCCAGAGATTCCTTCTGAATTTCATTCTCATTCTTTTCATTGTCATGTATTTCAATGTACCACATTTCTTACAAGTGAATGTGGACCAACATCCTTGCCATACAAATCATGGACCATATTGTCCCATCCTTCTGTGCAGATGGAGGGAATGAAAGCAGTCAAATCCTGGTTGGGGGAGCGTCAGTAGGAAACAGTGCTGCTTTGGTGGCTTTCTCTCAACCTTGCAAAAGTCCCTCTATAGGATTTGGGATCCTTGAGTTGAGGAAGAGAGAGAATGGTACAACAGATGTTGTCTACATCACCTCTCCCATAAAGTAGCGGGCTTTCTGTGAACATAATAGTGCATTCTTTAGCAGGACATTAATGAACCTCACCCACCTCCATGATGCGGAACATCCCTTAAGGGGAATTCTAGTACCAGTGGCTTCGAGAGGAATCACTGACAGCACAACTACACAAGGAGAATTTGCAGCCAAGGAGCCAGATGTTTCTGTGACCCAAAGCCATTGTGGGACTCCACATAGATGGTCATGTGCCTCTGGATATCCTAATATTTGCTGGTTTGAAGAATTTAACTCCCTATTACTTGTGTGGATTAGAAAACGGCTCTTCCCTAAGCACCATTTGATGGAAGAATTCATAATAAACTCATCTGGTGCAAAGTTGAAGTCTTTTCCCCTATGTGGGAGTAACCTCAGTTGAGGATTATATAACCTTGTGATCTTAATGTTTTATTTGTGATTCATATAAAAAGATGAGACAGTTTAGAAGGTAGAGCAAGTGTATATTTTACATTAATTATTTGTGTTTTGTAGGGATTTACCAAGAAGCAAGCCGCATCAGTTGCCAAAACATCAGTTCATATAATTTTTGATGAAAGTGGATCGCAGGTACGTTACACAGTTCTGGTTGGGAAATTATTTTAATCATGAGGATTTTCAGACCCAAATCATGTGTCTTTTCAGGGGCCTTACACAGTTGAGAGACGCTGCCATAAATGGTGAATTTTGTTAGATGGATTTCTCTGTTGGTTATAGCAATCATGATCCAACCTAAAGACATTTAACATGGTATTTCTCTTATGTTGATGTTCTCCAATTGTCAGCAATTCTCTTGCTTATTAGCCAGTTTGGTTGTTATAAATCACTGTAAGAACAGAGGGGCTTTTAAGGCAGATAGTAAATGGTTGGAAAATAGATAACCAAAATAGATAACATAACAAACTTTTTTTTATTTTGTTTTCTTAATAGAAATCCTGTATTTATTTTTCAAAATGCTGCAGCAACATGCAAATCATAAAGCTGTTTAGCCAAATCTATGCAAAGAAAACACACTGAGTGGCTATGATAACAATGAGTACGATTCAGGAAACTGTCCATATTCAGGATAGCACTTAGATGTTTTCCTGAATAGGAATGGACTTAAGCACATGTTTAAGTGTTTTCCAGAATTGGAGCCACTAGGCTTCCACACTCCTTAAATTTCCCACCAGTGGCAGCTATGCTATAGATGGGGCTCCAAGAAGCTGCTGACATTTTAACAACTAGGTTGTCTAACACTTTTATAGCTGGCCTATACAAATATGGTGAGTACCACTGATATACACTAATACATTGTTTGCAATGTTAGCAACACTGGAAAATTTTAGGAGGAAAATGTAGTATAGACAAGGCCAAAATATACAGATGTAGTAAGGATGTGGGGAACTGCAGTGGAAATCATTAAAACATTCTGAGTCAGGAACTTTGAAAGCAAACCAATTGAAGTAGAGTTTTTAGTGTCTCAATTCATTCTGTATTTTTCCCTTCACTTTTTTGTGCCACATTCCACATCAACCCCTACTCACCTTGCATGTAGGAAGACAGTCGTGAGAGAAGCTGTAGTGGTGGACCAGAATCACATACAAAAGATTGTAAACAGTGATTGTTGCCGCAGTATTAATTAGGGCCTGTTCTTGTAAACTCTCCCACTTGTCTAGTCATATTGCATGTGAAAATAACTGATGTTAACAGGGCTACTATTTAAGTAAGGTTTTGTGGAATTGTGTTTTTTTAATTTATTTTAAAATAATATATTAAACATTACATGTGATGTCATTTTCCCCAAAATACTGAGTAGGTTCTTGTACCAGAAAGTCAATTGTCACCTTGCTTGAAAGAAAAATCAGGAATGGAAGGGAAATCCAGTAAGTTTGTAAAACAACAACTTCCTGTACAACAAAGGAATAGGAATAAAAAAACTAACCAAGACAACTGCAAAAATATTCAATCTAAGGTAAGTTTGTTTATCAAAACAGAAATAGTTTAGCATAAATAAAAATTAAATTAAATTCTTGGTTATAGAGCCATGACTAATATATTGTAGTTACACTGCAGTTCATAGACTTCAAGGTTAGAAGGAACCATAATGATCATCTAGTCTGACCTCCTGCACCTTGCAGGTCACAGAACCTCGCCCACCCACTCCTGTAATAGACTCATAACCTCTGGGTGAGTTACTGAAAACCTCAAATCATGATTTAAAGGATTCAAGTTAAAGAGAATCCACCATTTACTGTACTTTAAACCAGCAAGTGACGCATGCCTCTTTGTACAGAGGAAGGCAAAATAAAACCCCAGGGTCTCTGTCAATCTGACCTGGAGGAAAATTCCTTCTCGACCCTAAATATGGTGATCAGTTAGACTCTGAGCGTATTGGCAAGGCCCACCAGCTGGACACCTGGGAAGGAATTCACTGTAGTAACTCAGAGCCCTTCCCATCTAGTGTCTAATCTCTAGCCATTAGGGATATTTGCTACTAGCAGTTGCAGAATGGCTATGTGCCACTGTAGGCAACCTCATCATTCCATCCTCTCCATAAATTTATCAAGCTGAGTCTCGAAACCTGTTAGGTTTTTTGCCCTCACTGCTCCCCTTTGAAGGCTGTTCTGGAACTTCACTCCTCTGATAGTTAGAAACCTTCATCTAATTTCAAGCCTAATCTTGTTGATGCCAGTTTATGTTCATTTGTTCTCATGCCAACATTGGTATTTAACTTAATACTAATTATCAGTAAGCTATATAATTGAAGGTTAACCATCTTTCTGAATTTTTAGCTTTTTGGTTTAAAAATTAATACAATAGAAAATGTTTTTAAATAGGCCCCTTGCAACTCTGAGATGAATCTTTAGAATTTTTTCTTTATTTGTTTTATATATTTGCGTATCCTGTGGTAGATGGAAGTTTAAGTATATTTTAACCCCTTGCTGGCCTGTTAATAACCTTCAGTATTAATATTTCTCACTAGAGTCAGGTTTCTCTCTCTCACACATACACTTGTGCATGCATACACCTGCACATAGAGTGCAGCTCTAGGTGAGCATGTGAGAAGCCTGCAAAGAGGATCTGCATCCCTTGTGTATGCAAAGCACAACTCTGTGTGGATCTTCCTGTGCATAGGGGATACTGTAAGCTAGGCCATGGGAGGAACAGAATCAGTGAATTTGTGAGTACATAGGTCCACTAGTCATTATTCCACACAGTGGTTCTGCAGCCTTAAAGTTACAAATATAGCAACTGAGTGGCTCTACTGCTGCATCATAGCCTACTTGATGGATTCTGACACCAGTGGAACTCCTTGTAGTCATCCAGTTACTTGTGCTATGTATTGAGAAGAGGATTTGTCCCTTGCTGAATTACTTCAGAAAATCCCAACTCCTGATCTCAGTTACAAATTACATGCTAATTAAAACTCATTATTTTATGTCACATTATTCTCTTAGTATTTGAGAAGTAAAACTTTAAACATTGCCATCAGCACAGAGTGCAAAAATTGAGTTACTGATAGTTAAAATATCGAATGACTTCAAGAAATATAAAAAAACCCACAGTGTCCTAAGATGTGGTATTAAAATGAATTGTTTGTTTTTTATGCATTTCAAGATTACTACGCCTACTAAACGGAAAGTGTCTGAAGCATCAGTGATTGTCCCAGGTACTGGTAGGCTGCCTCTGAGGAGCCCTTTGGTATTTGTCAATACATGTAAGTTGACATTTTTTTAAATGTTAAAAATATGTTTAAAATAGTTTTTATACTTTATTTGTAATTTTAAACTAATTTCTTTACCTGAGGCATTATGTGCTGGTAGTTAACACTTCCTAGAGAAAAACTTGCATTATGTTACCACAACCAGGCATGACCTATTATATGTTTGTGGAGATGGAAACAAGGCTAAAATGTTATTCATGGGATCTCCTCAGCAAATGCATAATCCTTAAGTTTCTATGCCATACTACTCAAAGACCTGAAGAGATTCTGAAGTGAAAATTGTAAGGAACTCTTCCACCTTCGTTGGCATATGAAGTATCATTTTCAGGAAACTCAAATATAAATAAGTGGCATTTCATAAAGATATTGGGCAGCATTCTCAGGAATGTGTACAATGTCTACAGCAATCACAGTGAATCACATTCGTACATCCATCAACCAAACTTTACTCTTGTCTTCTTGACAAGGCACATCACCAGCTTTGTGAGAGTCATTCAGCAACACCTTTTCCCTAACACTTTTTGTGTGTATCTTCAAGAACAGTTTGACTATCTTGCTGACCGATGAGGTGTGGGAGCACTGCAGGTCTGGGTAGAAGAAACCAGGTCTAGAACTGCTTACATTCTCTTCAGAAGAGAATCACTGATTGAGGAGGAAGTAGGGGAGAACCTTTCCCTAGTCACTCCTGGCTCACCTCCAGGATCTACCATCTTCCCTCTAGCAAACCCACTAGCAGTCTCCCATCACTTGCTCCTTTCCCTTTACACAGAAGCTGCGTAGGAGAAAGGCCAGTAAGAGCTCAAATGTGACAGGAGAGGAACTGGTGATTGAGGAACATTCGTTGACTTAGCTTTCTCACAGAATCCCCTCAAATGCACAGTATCCTCATACTATGTATAACATACAAAGCTAAGTTAAAAGAATAATGAAGTTGCAAAGCCAAGCTTTCAAAAGTTAGGAAATACCAGAATTAAGGTTGCCTATGCTACCTTTGGTTGATTCATCTGTGCATATGCATTATGATACAGACTTTAATTACATGATCACGTGCTCTTTTTCATAGGACTCATGCTTCTTTCAGTACACAAAATCCCTATCTTCTTATCCAGTAGTGTAGCTTCCTTAATTTCACAGGTCAATTTTCACTTGTGTGATATCAGAATTAGGCTAAAATTGTTTAAAACTTTATTAAATGAATGTAGTGATGAGAAACAGCCTTTAAATGTTGCGATGCCACTGGGTTTGCAATAATTGTAATGGACAAAAGTAAAATTAACAAGACTTTGGTTTGTTTTCAGCAACTCCCCGAAAGGCCCGCTTTAAACTGCCTTTGCAAATGATGAGCTCTTCTGAAAAAAATAAGGTGAGCGGAATAAAGAAATTAGATCTAAAGCATACTGGACCACATATATCTTCTATAGCTGACTCTCTTAAAAGGCATAATGTTGCCGCAGAAAAAGTAAGTTTTTAGAAAAGAATAATCCATTTTCATCTTTTCTTTTCTTCATAATACTTATTAGTCTCATCAGGTTTTGTGCTGATACAAAAGTGGTCTTGTAGATCTCCATTTTTTTTTCTCTAAATCCTTTTTTTCCTCTAAATCCTGTCTTGTTTCAGATTCGTGCTTTCAGCTGGCTAAAACTGAGCAGTACTCCTACTGGCAAACAAGGATACCTATAAAATTATGTTTGCAGTTTTATCTGTATTGGGCCCAGGATATTAGAGAACCAAGATGCATCTGTAAAATTATTCTAAGATCTGCATTTTATCCCTTAAGGCTGACCATACCTACTCTCACCCTCTGGCAAACTTGCTTTTTCCTTTCCCATCCTCAGACACGATCTGTCAATTTTTTATCCATTGGAGTCTCCGGTTCACTAAGCATAATAGTCCCCATATGCTATAGTGTTCAAAGGTTAATGAGCTTTTTTGGACTAATAGGATAGTTTTACATTACTGACATTTAATACAGAAAACATTTACATGCATTAATTTTTAAATTGCAAAACAGATTTTCTTTGAAGTGAACACATTTTTACTGCAAAGTTTCCAGGACAATGCAAATCTAAAGAAATTGAGACGATAAAGGTGTGGCCTATTTATATCCAGCCTCTACCTATGCAATGCTATCAAAACACAACAACCAAAGATTTTTAGTGCCAAATTTTTAGACAGTTTAATTGTCCAGTTGTGTTTCTACTTTGTGAACACAATTACTACAGATGTTTGGGCAAATCAGATAGTTGCATGATCAAATGGATTAGGCTTGTTTCTATACACAATCCCTGAGTTTGTGTGAGCATATTTTGTGCATTAATTTAATTGTGCACCTAATTCTCTGGAAAACCATCCCTTGAACTGTTCAACTTTATTAAAACTCCACTGTCATTATGAAATATTGTTTGTTCCTTAAAATAGCATCATCTACATCTGTGAAATGCCATTGTCTTCATATGGTATCATTGACATTTCTGCAAACTGATGGCCAGGCCCAAAGCCCATTGAAGTTAATGGAAGCACTCCTGTTTACTTCATTGTGCTTTGGATCAGACCCTGAAACTAAAGGTTAATGGGGTTGCACAGATTCACTGAGTATTTAACCTGAAGACACTGGTTTTTCACTGGTGTAGCTGAGGGAATAATTTGCCCTAAAGAATCTCTCTTACTGGTATGAGATGAAAATATCTCAGTTTGACTGTCAGAACCATGTTGAGTTTGTGGGGCTTGGAGGTGAAAAAACATCTTTTTACTTCAATTTGAGCAAATGTCATATAGAAATTCCTGAGACACAATGAATATGTAAAAATGATATTTTGGGATTCCAAAACAATTTTTCAGGGTAGAACCACACTGTCTGAAAAACATTTTGTAAGAGTCAGAAAAATAGTTTTCCAAAATTTATTCTTTAATAGTAAAATTACTTCCGTACTTAACATTACTGACTTCTGCTTTTTAGGGTAGAGATGGCTGTGTACTGGACAATGTATTTTGTGAGACTCAGCAGAATATCAGCAAAACAAAAATCAGAAATGAGGCAAAACTACCTGAAAAGGTTTTGGGAGTCATTATTTTCTAACATTTTTAAAAAAACTTCTATTCTAAATAAAATGTATTTTTGTATATCTCCACGCCAATATATTTTTTGTAATTTTTCAGCAGCATATGTCAGCTGAAAAAGTTTTGGAAATGATACAAAATGAGGCAGACAGTGAGATCAGCCAAAAACAAACACTACGTAAGTATTTCTGCAAATTTTGACAATACTATTTTTAAATCATTCTGTTTTCATATTTTTACAAAAGAAACTGAGAAAATTAATGTTTAATGTCAAATTTAATGTATGTTTCATTTAGATGAACTATTAGATATTGTTCCCGATTCTCAGCCAGTAGGCAGAAATGACAAACCTTTGTAAGTATTAAAACAAACAGTTATTTAGGATTTTTTTAACTTTAAAAAAACAAAACAAAAAAAAAACTTTTGAAAGCTATATGTGCAAGTATTGCCAAAGACAGAGTGTTTCTGAGATTTTTTTATAATGATCTCCAGAGATCTCTTCCAGCCCTACATTTTTGTGATATTAACATTAATTAATCAGCAGTGTTTTTATTTGTAAACCTGTTACATTTAGCAATAATGACCAAATTTCTGCAATTTAGTGTAAATAAAAAAAGATTGTTTTTGTAGATTGCCTGGTCTTTTGGAAAGTTCTGCTGATGAAAATAAAATCTGGAAAAAACAGGCGTGCTCTGTACCTGAGAAGCTTATAACGAAGTGTGACAAGCAGAAGAGAAGTACATCATCAGGACATACATTCCAACAAGGTTAAGCTTATGCCCTGTTAGTAATAAGTATTTATGAATGGCAAATTAAGTTTTTTATATTCAAACTTTTTTATGTTTTTATCTTAAACATTTTTATTTTTTGTTTGCATTAGTTCCTGTTCTCAGTGAAAGAGCTGCCAAACAAAAAGCTTTCTATTCAATATTTGAAAGTACTTCTCCAAAACAACAAGCTCAGAGTACAAAAATATCAAAGAAGCAACAAAATGAAACCGAAAAACCAGAAGAAAACTGCATAAGACACAGAGGACAAACGCTAAACAGTTCTAACAAATTAGAACAGAAAATACTAAGTACAGAGGCAAAAGAAGTTCCCACCACACCTGAAATATCTTTTAAATCAGTTCATCCTACTAAAATGACTGAAAAATCTCTGGGATATTCAACGAAATTAGTGTTGGCCAGAAATTCTAAGGAGGAAGTTGATGATTCTTTTAGAAAAGGGGCTACAAATCATAAAAAATCTGAGAAGGCGATAGACTCTCATTTTGGTTCCTCCGACTTAGCAATAAAGGGAATGGTATAGTTTCAGTCTTCTCTCTACCATGTTTTCAATATTTCAATGTAGCCTCAATAGCATATTTTTAATTCTACTTATTTCTAAATTTGTTCATCATTTGGTTTACACTAATGCAGATGAATAAGGGGTCTACCATATTTTCAAATGTAACTCATTTGTATATATGTTTTGTGCTGAAAATTTAAAATATTAATCTGTTTTGATTTCAGGGGGTTCCTTTTGTTTAAAAATATGAACCAGTCCTTTGTTCTGGTGGCACTTGTGACTGTTACAATTTAATCAAGATCCCTGATGAAACATCACAGTGCAAGCCCAACCCTGTTTAAATATTGGGTCAGAGACAGGATTTTAAACTTTGTCCATTAAATGTCGCTGGTTTACTGATAAAAATGTCCAGATTGTTGCCACTTGCATCAAAAGCTATGGTCATTTTGTGGGGAAATTTCTGTGAGGGCTTCCTTATATTGTTCAAGTAGAGGGGTGTGATTTTCTTCCTGTGGAAAAGCTGCCCTCAAGCCTGATGAATCCTGAGGGATCCATGGGTGTTGAGTGCCAACTACATGGAGTCTTTGTACCCTAACTGCAGCTCTGCCCTTTTATTGTACAAAGTTTACTGTCAAAGTTAATAGGTTATTTACAAAGTCTGTTGTTACAGAAAGCAAAATCTAAAGAAATGGCAGAAACAATAGAATCAATAATAAGTAAAATCAGTGACAGATATAAACAAAAGGATGATATCGAACATGCAAGAAAAGCAAGAGAATTTTTAGCTAATAACAGGTATAGTATAAATTGTTTTCTTATAATACTTTGAACAGCTTGATTGTGACTTACTTCCTTGTGCACTTGCAAAAAAGAAAGAGCACATAAAGCCTCTATGCAGCCTAGTTGGGTTTATCCAGATCATAAAGCTGTGTGAGAAGGTGGAGGACAAGTTCAGCTGGGCTGCTACTCCCAGTTTGAGTAAGGATTTTGAAGCGAGCCTCCCAGCCCAAGTTGATAGACTTGGGCTCCTCTCGGGCTCTAAAAATAGCATATAGACAGAGCCTGAGCTCCAGCCTAAGCTTTAAACTTTAAAGTGCTGCCTGTACTTCTATTTTTAGAGCATTAGCAGAGGAACTGTGACGCTCAGAGTTCCTTTAAAGACTACAATAGTTTGTGATGTAAACTTAATCACATAAAGGTGTGATCTTTAGAGATGCTTAACCCCTGCATCTTTGATTGACTTAGTGGGACCAGTTGTTGCTCAGCACCTTTGAGAATCGGGTCATAAATCACAATTTAAATAATTTTTATATTTATCTAATTGTGAACAAATGCATCAATATATGTTGTAAAATTGGTTATGAAAATTATTTCAAAAAATGAAAACAGTAAAACAAAATAACTTGAGGTTACGTTTATATCATAACTCATGATATTTGGCAGTTATGGGTTTGTAACTTAGTTCATTTTAAGTACTATTTGTTTGCAGGCAGTTCCTGCCCAGCTCTCCCTAGAATTGATTCTCTTCTGCTATGCAGAAATGGAGAATGCTAGGAATTTTGGGCATTGGAATGTATAGTCACTGGTTCTGTGACTATGCAGATTTTCAGCACTACCTATCCCAGTATGTTAGGGGTGCAGATGTTGCTGCCTGGGGATGAAGAATTCTGGGATAAATTTTTCACCAGTGTAGCTCCCCGCTACTGTATCAGTTTACACTGCAGAGAACTGGGCCCTTTGTTTCTAGTGCAGAAAACCTACACAAAGAGCGGTGACTTGGGGTAACATTTTTAAGAGCCTAACACACTGAAATCAATGGGAGTCTGGCACCTAGCTGTGTCTGAAAATCCATCTAGGCATTGAAATACCTTTAAAAATCTGACAGGCCATGAAAATGTTACTCATAGGCTCCTAAATCACTTAGTTTAAAAATTTTATCCAAAGCATTGAAAGTCAGTGGGACTTTGACCCCTATGGTCTAATTCACTTTTGAAAATGAGACTTGGGCTTAAGTCACTTAGGCTCTTTTCATAATTTTATCTTTTGAGCTTTGTGCAGTAATGAGAATTTGGGCCTATTGGAAAAAAAATTGAAGTTGCCTGGATTTGGCTTATAATTGTGCAGTTTGTTTGTGGACTACGTTCTAAGTTACTAGAATTTTAAGACATATTTTTACTATATAAAGTCATGTTATCTTAGAATCTGTTATTGAAGAATGCTGATACACTATACAAGCAAATATTTTCTTATCTCATTATGGTTTTCATTTATATTAGTAATATATTGAACACATTTTTGGTATGCATTTGATGGTATTTGATTTTTTTTTTTTTAGGTCATGTTTAAATAAGTCTGGTTTCAAAGTCAGTAAGGTACATTTACTGTTGTTGTTTTTTTTACATAGAAATTTCATCTGAAAGTTGATATCTACTAGAATCTACGATAAAATCTTGTTGTTCATAGCATTTTTCATACTTGAAATATCTCAGTGTACTTTAGAAAGCAATGAGGTATAAAATGATATAAAAATATGGTAGTTGGTAGATGCTCCGCAATAGTTCACTAGCATTCCTGAATATGAAATCTCTCTTCTTTAAAAAGGACTTTTTGCCAAGTCACAGGGTTTATTCCCAGTCATTTTTAAAAATGGACTATTTAATTTGCATCTCCATCTGTATATCCAAGAGTGACAGGCATATGGGACCATAATTTTAACATCCCATCCAAAACTGGTACATTGCTGCACTTAGCCACCTTATTTCTTCACAGCAGTGTCAGTTCACGTGTTGGTGTGTTTTTTATAGCTATTCAATAATGCTTAATGTGATTCCTTAATAATACCACTTATAACAGAGGCGGGCAAACTATAGCCTGCCTGGCCCCTGAGCTCCTGGCTGGCCCCGGCCGTCCCCTGCTGTCTCCTCTCCCTCTCAGCCTCAGCTTGCCGTGCCAGCAGCGTGGCTGGCTCCAGCCGGGAGGTGCGGCTCAGGAGCAGATTTGCCAATGAATGCAGGGTGCCCTAGCACAGGCCCCCCAACAACAGGGGGACCCAGAGCTGGGCACTCAGGCAGCTCAGCACCAGCACACCCCCTGCAGGGGGGAGGGGCTGCACTGTGGGGGGCAGGAGAGCGGGTGGTGCGGATGGCGGGAGTGCGGGAAATGTGGGTGGAGGACTCAGGAGAAGCACCGGGCGGCTGCGCAGCCGGCTGGAGAGAAGCGGCACTTTGAAGGGGAAACCACCGCTTCTCTCCAGCTGTGCAGCTGCCCCTGCTCCTCCTGAGTCCTCTGCCCATGTTCGCAGGGCCACATTCTGATAGGGGCTGGGGCGGGGTGGTGAATGAGGGAGAGTTCCAGGGGGGTGGTTAGGGGCAGGGGGTCCCGGGAGGGGGCGTCAGGGGACAGGGAGCAGAGGGGGTTGAATAGGGAGTGGGGTCCTGGGGCGGTTAGGGTGGGGATCCTGGGAGGGGGCAGTCAGGTGACAAGGAATGGGGGGGGTTGGATGGGTTGGGGGTTCCGAAAGGGGCAGTCAGGGGGCGGGAAGTGGGGAGAAAGCTGTTTGGGGGGGCACAGCCTTCCCTACTCGGCCCTCCCATACCGTTTCACAACCCCGATGTCGCCCTCGGGGCAAAAAGTTTGCCTACACCTGACCTATAATAATAGTGACTGATACTTATATAACACCTATCAGCAAGAATTCTCAAAATTCAAGACAAATTTTACAAACTAATTTCGTGACAAACTGAGGTGTGAATCTATCCCACAGTAGTCTGCTGCACACTAATTGTCTGTGTCCCTGCAGATGTGCACTAAAAGTTCTTCAAGTGCTTGTTCATGTCGATTCCAATCAGGTGTGTGCACACGTACATTTGCACGGTAGCCAGAAGATTTTTCTCATAGCCGCATCCTTCGGATTGGTCCGGGTACCCCCTGGAGTCACACCTTCATGGCACTCAATTTAGAACCCTGCTGACCCGCCACCCCCTCAGTTCTTTCTTACTGCCAGTGACGGTAGACTGGAACTTCCAGTAGCCCTTGCTTTAGCAAGCACGTTCAACTCCAGTTGTTTGTATATAGTTAGTTTATCTTAGTAGTTATTGATTAGAGTTGTTGGGGGTCTCTACCCCCCTCCCAACCCCACAGAACCATGATATGCCACGGTCCCCGGGGTTTAACAAACTGTGGTCAGCACGAAGCACATGCTAAAGAGTGATCCACACTCCGTGTTTATGGTGCCTTGAGGAGGATCACCAAAAGGATCGCTATAAGATCTGCTGTAAGTTCCGTCCTAGAATTCTTAAAGAAAGGGAGCAGCGGCCTAAAGTGATCCTCATGAAGGCAGCTCTAAGCCCCCATTCGGATCCGGGCTCAGGTGGCTCGTCTCCTAACACTTCCTTGTCGACAACGAGTGCCCCAGCACCGTCACCAAGTTTGGTGCCAAAAAAGGACACCTCCCGGGATGCTCGGCACCAACACAGCATCTCCCGAGGTCCAGCAGAAAGCAGGCACCGGTCTCACTTGCTGGCACCTCAGAAGATAAAGAAGCCGAAAAGTTGGTCACCTCCGGCTAAATCTAAGGAAGCGAAATCCCAGGTGGGCCACAGCTCAAAATCCCTGTCAAGGCAGTTGAGTCTGGGGCCCCCACATTCACCGGTCCCTGTGGGCCAGCAGATGCCACTTCCTTCAACACCGGAAGTTTTCGAAGCTGCTCAGGATCTGCTGCACCTTACGGCACCGTTCTCGCCCCCTAGGAGGGAGGAACGTCCGGCACTGGCAATCCTACCCTGCCCCTAGGTGCAGTCAAGAGGGAAGCTGGCAATGATGTCCAGGTATTTCCCCCTCTCCACGACCTTCAGCACCAGCCCACTCTGACAGAGAGCCTAGTCGCTCCTCAAGCTCTTGATGCTCAAGGCACCAAAGCTCAGCTCCTCCATGATCTTCAATCTCGGAGTCAGAGTCTGACTCCTACCACTCTTGGAGGAGTAGGAGCTGACAATCGAGGTCAAGGTGAGACAGACCAGAGCCCCAGGTGTGGCCACCGCAGTGGCAGAATCCACCACAGTGGCCATTCTGGACCCCCTGGGCCTTTCACTAAAGCCAGGGAGGGAACAAAGGGCACTGCTCCACAGTGTCTTCGGTGGTCTCAGTCACATTCGTCCTGATGCCAACTGTGCAGCTCACCTCAACGCCTATCTACACGCTAATGCCATTGGCTCCATCACCATCGCCGGCACTAGTGACTCTTTCAACCTCGGCGCCCACAGCATTTTCGGCACTGATGATGACCTCGGCACCGACAGCGGAATAGACAATGGCCCAGCCACCTTTGTCGGCTCAGGCAGCTGGTTTGGCACTGGCTCCACCAGCGGTACCATCAGTGTCTCCAGTGCCCATTCCAACACCGAGTTCAGCATTGACAGCCCTGGCACCAACGGGCGCTCCATCAGCACCAACGTTCCCCTGAGACTCCCAAGAGTCGGAGGACCCTTTGGGAGCTGATGGCAGGGAGCATCTGCTGTTTATAAGAGTTTCCTCCTCCTCGTCTTCAGACGAGGCATTGGCAGGCACAGCCATAGCCTCAGAACTTGAGGACAACAGGGTGCTACATCAGTTGCTGCGAAGGCCTGCTTAAGATTTGGGCATTAAGGCTGAGGAGGTGGTTGAGGAGGCTGATCCCATGGTGGATATCCTCACCCCCTCAGGTCCTTCTTGTATTGCCCTACCACTTATTAAGACTATTGTGGGTACCATCAAGACCTTGTGGCAGACTCCAGCTTCCTTGCCACCCACTGCCAAGTGCAAGGAGAGGTGTTTTTTCATGCCCTCCAAGGGGTACAAACCTTTTTCCTCCTCCCACCTCCTGACTCTCTTGTTGTGGACACTGCTAATCAGCGTAAGCAGCAGGGTTTCTAGGAGCCCTCCCTTAAAAACCGGGAGGCTAAGCAACTTGACCTTGTCAGGAGAAAGGTCTACTCTACGGGGGTCTTCAGCTCTGTATTTTGAACCAGCAGTCCATCATCAGCAGGTGTTCTTATAACACCTTCTAACCCTGTGGTCAGCCAGTTCTTAAAAGGGCTCGACAGGCTATACCCTAGCATCCATCAGCGTGTCCCTGCCTGGGACCTCAACCTGGTCCTTTCTAGGCTCATGGGACATCCCTTTCAACCATTAGCAACATGCTCATTGCTCTACGTCTCTTACAAGGTAGCGTTCCTGGTAACAATAACCTTGGCCAAGAGAACCTCAGGACCCTAACATCAGAGTCTCCTTACACCATGTTCTATAAGGACAAGCTTCAGCTCAGGCCCCACCCAGCTTTCCTCCCAAAGGTTGTGTCGCATTTCACATCAACCAGGACATCTTTCTCCCAACGTTCTACCGTAAGCCTCATTCCAGTGGCAGGGAGCGGAGCCTCCACTCTCTGGAGGTCCACAGGGCACTAGCTTTTTACATAGAGAAAATGAAACCGTTCAGAAAATCAGTCCAGTTATTTGGGTCAGTGGTGGACAGATTGAAAGGTCAGCCTGTGTCGTCATCAACACATCTCGTCATAGATAGCATCCTGTATTTGTGAGTGCTACAACCTGGCAGGTGTTCCTGCACCTCTAATCACCATGCACTCCACCAAGGCGCAGGCTTCATCAACAGCATTCCTGGCTCAGGTTCCACTCAGGAAATCTGCAGGGTGGCGACGTGGTCCTCCATACATACTTTCTCCACACACTGTGCGATTACCCAGCAGGCCAGAGACAATGCGGCCTTCAGACAAGCAGTGCTTCAATCAGTGGAAGACTTCGACCTCACCACCTAAACTTGGGCTTGTGATTCTCCTGATTGGAATTGACATGAACAAGCACTTGAAGAAGAAAAATGGTTACTTACCTTCTCATAACTGTTGTTCTTCCAATACCCAGCCTCCTTCCCCTCTGTTGGAGTAGCTGACAAGAAGGAAATGAGGGGGTGGTGGGTTGACAGGGCTTTATCTTGAGCACCATGAAGGCGCGACTCCAGGGGGTGCCCGGACGAACCCAACAGATGTGGCAATGGGAAAATCTTCCGGCTCCCAGGCACGTGTGTGGGCACACAACTGATTGGAATGGACATGAACAACACATCTCAAAGAACAACAGTTAAGAGAAGGTGAGTAACCATTTTTTCCTTAGTGTGCTTTGATCTACCTTGTTTTGAAAAGGGGGTGATCAAAGCTCACTAAGGAATGATTAGTGTGCATCAGTAGGGTCTTCATGGACAGTTAGTATGCAGCAGGCTAGTGCGGGGTAGATTCACACTCTTCTCAATGTGAACTAAATGTTCATGGAGACAAACCCTTACCATACAGCATATAACGGAATCATTTAATTTATGACTGAAGTTCATTCTTCCATGATATGGAAGATTATACAGCAGTTTAAAAGATACATTTAAGAATACTTTATCCAGATCAAAATATGTGAGAATAAGTAGGAAAACATATTACTCAAATGGAATTTGGGCATGGTACAGAAACCAACACTGTTATTTTTTGAATAAGTACCATGAGATTTTTAAGTGCCACAGATGATGATTTTACATCTCAAAATATTTCACCTCCAGCAGCCCTGACCCCTAATACCATATTTGAATATTGTAAGTTTAGCGAGATTTAGATTCAAAAGCAACTAATTTATCACCCATGCTTCTTTTAAGAACTTGCTGATGTACTGATGTCTATAGATGAAAATGTTTTGAATGTTAGACCTGTGTAACTCTTTTTGTATGCATAGGAAAAAGTTCAGAATAGAAGCTGTAGAAACGTAAAAACTACAGCTGTGCTTAATATGACTACAGGACATATTGTGTAAGTATCTAGTAATTTTGTTTGAAAATGTTTTAATATCCAATTATGTTAAGAATATTCCTTGATTCACTAACTAAAGCTTTATTTGTATCTGTTTTGACAGGGATGATGTCTACAATTTTAACTTAAGTGGATTTGATGAACCTACGATAAAGCTTGGAGTAAGATTCCAGTAGTCTACATTAATGCAAACTAGGAACCTTTTAGTTCATGCCCACAGCATCCACATATAGGACTTACAGCGCAGCACTGTGGTGTGCACTGCTGTTCACAGCCTTGTAGTCCGAATTGTAGGGCAATGTAGACAAGTCCTGAGAAAGACTCACCTCAGAATAACTAATAGCACAGTGGTTAGGGCACTCACATAGAAGGTGGTAAGACCTGGGTTCAAGTCTTTGCTCCACATTAGGCAAATGTAGGAAATTGAACCTAGGTTTCCCACATCACGGGTGTATGCTTTTTAAACAATGGGCTGAAAGTTATAAGAGGGAGCACCACGTCCTCTGTGTATATTGTATGGGTTTAGACATGCTCTAAGCCTTTTGAAAGGGAGAAGAGTGGAAATTCATGGAAACTAGCTCTCGGTGCCATGAAATCTGGCAGATCCATCCTCTAGCTTTTCCACTCTGCTACCAACTCTATCATTAGCAGAAACTATGATGTAGTAGCATACTTACTAAGTACAAATTGGAGAATATGGGGCAATTTATAACTCTTAAGAAAAAGTTTAAAATATGCATATAAAAATAGTAACATGACTTATGTGAAATCTGGGAAGTTTGCATTAAAATATTCAAAGAGAAGATGTGAAATATTCTTTGATGTGTAAATTGACCATTGTAAATTATTGCAAACAAGAAATTTTGTATTTGGAGTAAAAAAGGCTTAGTGTTACTCTTTGCATGAATAACGAATGTATTTTATATATACCATGGAAGATACATTTGCAATTATTTCTCATTTATTTGTACTTACATTTTAGGTCCAAGAATTACATGTTACTAACCTGAAAGCTAGTACAAATCTGACAGAAAAAATGTAAGAATGTTACATTGCATTATAATCATCTAAAAAAATATTTTTTCCTTAAAGATGGTAATAATGAATAGTTTTGTTTGCATTCTCCAACATTCCCCTATGCCAATTAAGATAGCAGGTGCAAGTCCTTCTAATAGATATAAACAGGAAAAAAACACTCTTGTTGTCTCACTTTCCCTGTAAAGTGGGCTGGCATAACTTCATCATTTATTTTCCTTTCTTCAGCAAGTAAAGGCAGCTCCAATGGCTTCCTCAGCTGCATTTTGTTTTTGGTTGGGTTTTTTTTTAACTGTTTTCCTTTGGCAAATTTCTCCCTAATCCTTTCATTTTCATCAGATTACTAGTTTAATGTGTGGTATTTACTAACGAAGAGAGCTTCCTCATGGAGCACTCTGGGGAGGCAACCTAATGGTTGCAGTGTGTCTAGTTGTTGTTGTGTGTCCCTCTTTGCCTCAAACTAAGAGGCTGTCAGGTTAGATTTGAAAGTGAACTGTGGTTTCCAAACTTGCCAAAAAGAGATCAAGTGCATGTGCCTCATAATCCCCCTCCCACACACATACATACCAATAGCAGAAAGATGACAATAACCTCAGCAGATGTCTTCAGCTTTGGATGTATTTATTAATGTAAATATCTCTTTGTTTAAGGAATCCTGATGAAATCAAAAGTACCATCCAGAAAAAAGTAGATAATAAAGTAAGTTTCTTAAACTCAGGGAAACTGATATTAAAAAGACCAGATTTTCAGTATGGAAAATAACCATTCTTTTCCCTTAAAATGATACAAAGAATTATAAAAACTGTAAGCCATCTTTCCACTCACATGGTCCTTTTCTTGAATGGAGGTGGAACTGCCCCTTGACATAATTTAAAGCAGCCCGAAGTTATTGAATTTAATACTGTGAAAACTCTTGTAAAGATAGACCTTTAGACTTGATTTTTGTAGCTCAAATGCTTCTTATATCTAGAAATACCACATACTTTTAGGTAAAAATTGTATTATAAATCTAAACAGAAATAAATGACCTTAAACTATTTTTGTTTTGTTTGTTTGTATAGAATAGAACGAATAAAAATAAGAAGCATCTCTTTAGTGACACTGACCCAGAATCCAGAGGTGATGACAGCAAGACAGATATCAGTTGGCTACGAGAGTCTAACAGAAAACCTAAACCCCAGCTAGTAGACTATAGCAGAACTAAAAATCTGAAGAAATCTAAAAGTATAGAAGCAAGTAAGAAACTAATTGTTGAACATTTAGGGACTGCATTTCACTTACCTGTAAATAGTTCTTAAATTATTTAACATATTATGCATGGCAAATATAATTGTGTGCAGTGTGTCTCAGTTCATGGTAACTGCACCTGTGGTCCCGTGAGGGCAACCACTCTAGGTTCCCAGCTCCTCAGCTGCCACCTCTCTTGGGCAGAGACCAGCAGTTTCTCCTTCCTGACCAACAGATCTGTGATATTCCCAGCAGTCCAATCTGCCTGAAAGACCAGCGTCTGTACTATGTTTTCTCTCTGCAGTCTCTGCCCAGTGTATTGCCCATAGTTATAAGTTACCACACAGCTCTTTATAAGCAAGCACATTCATTCTTCAGGTGAAAGCATTACAGAGAAAATGTAATTAAAAACAATAAAAGAAATACAAGCATGCTAAAAAGCTTTCTAGAGGTTACCCAACTCGAACCTTGGGCTCTGGTAGATGCCATTCCTTAAAATCCACAACTGTGTTTTCCTGTGACTATAAGTACATAATTTGTCTCAAATTCAGAACCAGAACAATCATGAATAGTTCTGTTATTCCTTTCTGCAGCTTAGGCTTTTGATCTTGGCCTCAAGTAACGGGATCAGCAGATGGTGGCTCACTCCTCAGTGTGTAGCTTCAAAAGGTTTTTTTGCATTCACCTCCCCTTAAATATCCTCCAGGAAAACCACTTAACATTTTTTGTTCCAGAAGTCCATTCTTGTCTGGCACCTTGTTTAAGATAATCCTTTGAACCTCCAAGTCTCACATCTGTCATCTCTCCCAACTTGAGAGCTTACATGTAGTCCTAGCCCACAATAATACATGAAATACAACAGACTTCAAACATATTTAAACTTAATTAAATACAATCAAATACAAATACCTTCCATAACCTATGGACTTTGAAATGTACTTATCCTCAGTATTTGTGAAGGTGAATATTGTAAAAAAGTTTTTTTTTGTTTTTTTTTAGGACAAAAATTTATTTTTAGCAAAACTGTACTACTGTCCGAATAGTAATCTGAAAGCAGTTTAATGCATTGATAAAGATCTGTGGGTATATACATGATACCTTGTTCTAACAATTAAAATTGTAGATTGTCAACATTTTTTGGATATTAGGCAAGTTTTCTAAATGCTATTGATTTTAACAGCATATACGTTCCGTGACCCTGCATGTCTGATGGATAGATCTGAAGGGAAAAAAACAAAAAACAAAAAGGTAAAGTAAAATTGCAACTTAATTTTAATAGATATTTTAATCTATTTTAATTGACCATATGATTTATTAAAATATTTGTATTAATTCACTCTTAACTTTCAACAAAATCCTTTCAAATTCACAGCCAATTAAAATGGTTCTGACTGCTTTAATAATACAACAGAGCCAGTTACAATTCCTATTCCCTAATAATACTAGCTGAGAGTTGGAATGATTATGGCATTTTGATGCTTGCATTTTGTTTTCTAAGATGTATAATTTTTTGGTAATAACTAGTTACTGATTAATGGCAAGACAAATTGTTGTATTTAATTATTCACTTTTTCAGTGATTGGATTAGTTAAGATAGCTTTTTGCCTCTGAATTATTCACTGCATTATAATACCTCTGAATTGTTTGTAAGATTATTTAGAAAAATGATAAACCTAACTAAGTATAAAAGCTATAAAATGAAAAAGTCATACACCTCTACCTCAATATAATGCTGTCCTCGGGAGCCAAAAAATCTTACTGCATTATAGGTGAAACCGCGTTATATTGATCTTGCTTTGATCCACTGGAGTGCGCAGCCCTGCCCCCCCAGAACCCTGCTTTCCCGCGTTATATCCAAATTCATGTTATATTGGGTCATGTTATATCGAGGTAGAGGTGTACTTGAAGTTACATTTATAAATAGTTTATAAATCATTAATAAATTATTACAAGATGTTATAAATATGTTACAGATATGAGTATAGATGGTTATAACCATATTAGTGGACAACATTATAGATGTTTGCAAGCCATGATTCAAAGCAATCTATTGACCTGCTAGACTTTATAACAATTGATTAATCCAGTTATTAAAACCTCTATTAAGGCTTTATAAACTATTTATAAGTACACACTTAATACAAAGTGTGACAAATAGAAAATAATGTGATAGCTCGTGTGTGCATTAAATAATACAAAATTAAATGGAGAGTTTGTATTTTATGGCAATTTTATGTCAGTCATAAGCTTCAGTCCTTTTGATATAGATCAGGACAGGAGTATCGGGCCTATAGAAACTATATTGTCATAACTAAGAAGGAGGATGGAGAAACATTCACTCTACCCTCATCCTGAAGTCTTCTGTTGTTTTTCTTGGCTCTTCTTTTTACTTATGTATAACACCTAGCAGTAGATCATTATCCTTCAGTTATCACAACTTACATTTTCAGCTGTTCCATTTAGAAGTCCATGGAACTTCTAGGTTGTCCAGTTCAATAAGTATATTCTGATCTTTCTCTATCCAGGAGAATGGAGAAGAGGGAATCTTTTCAATGAGTAATTATTCTTTAGCTTGTTAACCTTTCAGGTTTTGTCTTGGCCAGTGCTAAACTACCATCAAAGATTACTTGCTAAATTCATCCCTCCTGAAGTCAGTGGAGCTACATAAGAGGTATATTATTGCCCCTATGTTCTGTACAATAAACATGTAAAATTCTAAGGCTAATATGTGCTTCCTTTTTTCAAAATACTGTAGCTAGTTCCTGGTACATACAACATGGTGCTGTGCAATTGGTTATTTTCCATAGTTCTTGTCATTAGAATCTTCAGCTTACATCAACATTATTTCTTCCAAAGGTACCCATTAGTAAAAAACAAAATACAAAAGCTGATGAGAGAATAAAACAGACAACCAGACCAAAATGGCCTCGAAGAGCAGCATTAGCAAAAAAAAGTTATAAGGATTACTCAAATTCAGAGTCAGAGAGTGAACAGGAATCTTCACAGTGCTTACATAGGAAAGAAAAATTAAGAGTACAGGTAAACAGTATTATTGATCTTCTGCAGCATCTTCATGAAACTAGGGCCCTAATTTTCAAAAGTGGCCACTGATTTTAGGTGCCTCAGATTTTGAGTGCCAAAGTTGGAGAACCTTGAGCTCATGGGCAGCGGATATAATAGGCACTGCTGCCGACCTGCCGCCCGACACCTGGGCCGCGGTGGCCTCAACCCTTCCCTTCCGGTGCTCAGGCCCTCTGGAAATTACTCCCTATTTCTTTTTTCCCTACTCTAAAGTAGTACATAGATTTATACATATAGAACCTTCTGTACTCCAAAAACATATGTTTTAGTGGGTTTTTTAATTTTATTTTAAAAGCACCTAAGCTGCGTAGGAGCCTAAAAGTTCCTAAGTAGGCTCTTTTAAATGACTTAGACACTTTTTTGAAATTTTAACATTAATCTCATTAAAACAGAAAATATGTTGACCTCATAAAAGAAGTAGGGCTGTCGATTATCGCAGTTAACTCAGGCGATTAACTAAAAAAAAAAGTAGTTGTGATTAATCGCAGCTTTAATTGCACTGTTAAACAATAGAATACCAATTGAAATTTATTAAATATTTTGGATGTTTTTCTACATTTTCATATATATTGTATTCTGTGTTGTAATAGAAATCATGTGTATATTATTTTTTATTACAAATATTTGCTCTGAAAAAATGATAAACAAAAGAAATAGTATTTTTCAATTCCCCTCATACAAGATCTGTAGTGCAATCTTTGTCTGAAAGTGCAAATTACAAATGTAGATTTTTTTTTGTTACACTGTTTTGTTTTTGAGTGCAGTTATGTAAAACTTCAGCTCCTACAAGTCCATCCACTCAGTCCTACTTCTTGTTTAGCCAATCTCTGGGACAAACAAGTTTATTTACATTTACAGGAGATAATGCTGCCCGCGTCTTATTTACAATGTCACCAGAAAGTGAGAACAGGCATTAGCATGGCGCTTTTGTAGCCGGCATTACAAAGTATTTATATGCCAGATATGCTAAACATTAGTATGCTCTTTCATGCTATAGCCACGATTCCAGAGGACATGCTTCCATGCTGATGATGCTCGTTTAAAAAAAATGCATTAATTAAATTTGTGACTGAACTCCTTGAGAGAGAGTTGTATGTCCCCTGCTCTGTTTTACCCGCATTCTGCCATATATTTCATGTTATAGCAGTCTCAGATGGTGACCCAGCACACGTTGTTCATTTTAAGAACACTTTCACTGCAGATTTAACAAAATGCAAAGAAGGTACCAATGTGAGATTTCTAAAGATAGCTACAGCACTCGACCCAAGGTTTAAGAATCTGAAGTGCCTTCTGAAATCTGAGAGGGGGGAGGTGTGGAGCATGCTTTCATAAGTCTTAAAAGAACAACATTCCAATGTGGAAACTACAGAACCACCAAAAAAGAAAATCAATCTTTTGCTGTTGGCATCTGCTGCTTTGGATTGTTATCGAGCAGAACCCGTCATCAGCATTGATGCATGGCCTCTGGAATGGTGGTTGAAGCATGAAGGGACATAGGAATCTTTAGCGCATCTGGCATGTAAATATCTTGTGACACCGGCTACAACAGTGCCATGCGAATGCCTGTTCTCACTTTCAGGTGACACTGTAAACAAGAAGTGGGCAGCATTATCTTCTGCAAATGTAAACAAGCTTGTTTGTCTGAGCGATTGGCTAAACAAGAAGTAGGACTGAGTGGACTTGCAGGCTCTAAAATTTGACATTGTTTTATTTTAGAATGCAGGTTTTTTGTACATTTGTAAGCTCAACTATCATGATAAAGGGATTGCACTACAGTACTTGTATTAGGTGAATTGAAAAATACTATTTCTTTTGGTTTTTTACAGAGCAAATATTTGTAATAAAAATATGTGAGCACTGTACACTTTGTATTCTGGGTTATAATTGAAATCAATATATTTGAAAATGTAGAAAACATTCAAAAATATTTAAATAAATGGTATTCTATTATTGTTTAACAGTGCGATTAATCACGGTTAATTTTTTTAATCTCTTGACAGCCCTAAAAAGAAGAATACATTAATACATTTGTTGAATGCCTAAATCAGTTTGGGATCAATTAAGCAATGGTGTGTTATAATAAAGTACTGACGAAGTGAAAAAGAGATTTCACTCTTTTTTTAATATTTTAATATTATATCAAATAAAATTTATATACTGGATTAAACAGTTTCTGCAACATGACAAATATGCTCAAATCCCAGTGAAGTCTATGGGAGTTGAAGACAACTAGGCACGTTTGAAAATCCCACTAGGTGCCTATCTGCATCTTTAGGCACCTAAATACTTTAAAGGGGGAACTTGCCACCTCTACAGATTAGACCATGTGTCTGACTGGACAAGTAGATATATTGTACTGTATACTTATCTATATATACACATGTTTTAAATCTAGTGTGTTTTAAATGTAATGCTTATGTAGATTTGTGTACCTCTAGCAAGAGCACAAAAATGGCCAAAACAAAGCTGTGAATCAACACAAGGAACTACAGAACAATGTTTCTACAGAGCCAAAAAAGGGAATATCAAGAAATCAACAGCAAATATTTACTAAATCAAAAGAGCCTATAAAACAAAGAAAATTAGAAATGTCACCAGTAGCCTCACCTGAAAGCCCAGCATCTGTTGAGACGATGAGATGTGTGTATTATTTTGTATTTTCATTTTTAAAGTTGTCAACTCCAGTTTTGGATATAAATTAATTAATGTCTCTCTGTAATATCAATTCATTCCAAATAATTGCTTTAAAATATATATACACTATACCCTCTTTGCATCCATTTAATGTACATTATATGTTAAAATGCAGAAAATACATAGGTGTGCTGTCATCATTGTTATAGATATTATGGTTGATATTTCATATGAGAGTGTATCAGTGAAAAGAACAGTTTGTAATGTACTTTCTATTAAAATATACTATAATGATGAGCAATGCTAAGTAAAAGCAATTTATTTCTTGTTGTGTAGACTTTAAGGACAAAGTACTTGCATGAGAGTAACTCAGTTGTGATATGCACATTTATTTCTAAATATCCATCTGTGCCATATGAAAGGTATAGCATTTTATTACAAAACCCAAATATTATATGATCATGGGCAAATACATGTTTTTTTCTTTATATGGTCAACACTGGAAGTTCCAGTATTTATTTTACTTGACTGCTTATTCAGTTTCAAAGACAGTTTTTAATATGAAGGTATGCCTTATTAAAGGATAGGATTTTCATGGGGAAATCCCAGTCCATTCAGTTTGCAATTCTTTTTTTCTAACACTATGGACTGTATTTTCTAAAAAGTAATATAGTTCTTAGGTCAAATCCGGACCTTTGAGCACCCACAACTCCTGTTCAAGGTAACTGGAGTTGCAGGTTCTCAAAGACATTCAAGACAACCCCTTGAAAGCCAGCAACATGACTTTGTGGCCATCCTTCCATGGAACTCTCAATGACATCAATGGGAATTCTGTACACAGAGAAGACTTGTGATATGAGGTATAAAAGAAAAAGGTGTTAAGGCCTAATATCATCAATTAAGTGTTTATACTTACTAGGTGCTGAAAAAGTACCTGAGGAAGCATTTACTCAAGAACATGTTTCCTTGAAAAGATCAACATCATCATATCTTCAGGACTCAACACCAGAAAAGAGGGAATCCTTAAGCATTGTGAAAGGAATTTCAGATAACAAGCTTTATACAACAGAAAAGAATAATCAAAGTATACATCTAAAACAATCTCCTGAAAATGTCAAAAAGTTGGTATTTGGAAATGAAAGTTTATCACCAGTTTTAAGTCCAATTTCTTTGGTAAGAATTTAAAGTTACTCTTTACAATTATTTCAATGTCTGCATTATCTTAAGTAAAGTATACAGTATTTATTAATTAATCAGAACAGCTTCATTTGGGTGTTTTCAGGGGAACTGATTTAGTCTATTTATAGTGAATGAGAATTACTTCTGTTTAATAGGAATAGAATTAGTATGCCATTCTAACAAGAAAGCAGGGCTGTAGAAGGTGGTTACATTGTATTCAAACAGGTACTTTTGTAAGTGCAAAATTCCATGCTCTTTTTCAAAACAGAAGTATCCAAAAAGAGATTTAAAAGATGGAACATTAAAGCACAAATATGATAAATATAATTTATATTTTTTTATATTTATGCAGTTCAAGTATTTAATTTTAAGATTTGTTGTATTGTCTCTTTTTTACTTGATGTCATGATTAGGACAGATGCATAATCAAGTAGTGAAATGGGCTGTTCTAATCAGGAATACTAGTATAATAATCATGGGAGGAAATTTACAATAATACAAATAGTATTGCTAAGAGATCCCAACCAAGATTGGGGCCGGCCCCCTTATTTTCACTGCTTTATGTATACATAGTAAGAAGTAGTCCCTGCTTCAAAGAACTTGCCATCTAAATAGACAAGACAAAGGATGGGAGAAAATAAATTATTCCCATTTTACAGATGAGGAACTGAGGCAGCAAAAAATTAAGTGAGTTGCTCAAGGTCATACAGGAAGTCTGTAGCAGAGTTGGGACCTGCACTCAGAACTCCTGAGACCCAGGCCAGTGTCTTACCCACCAGACCATCCTTTCTTCTCCCTCACATCTTTGTTTACTCATTGGTCAGTAGAAACAAACACTGATTTCCCCAAGAGAAATAAAACTGAATATCTTCCAGACAATGTATTTATATACATTTTTATTAATCAGAGTTATCATTCAGTTGCACATGTCCATTTCAGTAAAGAGGTGCCAATGAAAATATCCTCCTGTATGTATACTTTTCTTTATCTCCAGCTGGGGACATGAATTTGAGGTTTTCCCTAACCCACAGACACATTCCAGATTGCTCAGTCTAGATTCTCACCAGTATGTGTTACACTCATGTGGGAGCATGACAACTCTACGTTTTCACTCATGGAGCTTTTGGAAGTCCTGTTTACTTGGCAGTAGGTTGGGCCCACGTAATCCATGAATACATTAAATTCCATGTGGATGTTAGATCAGTGGAGTTCAGAATTATCTTAAAATGCCTTCAAACTGCCTCCCACTCCTTGGCTGTCCTCCCATCCTCATGGCAGCAAAGCTCAGAGTTCCATGTTCCCATGGGTACCCCACACAAACCACTTTCTCCAAGTCCTGCTTTAGGGATTTCAGATCATGAAGGGGGAACACATTTAAATTAATAGACTATGGCATTAACTCAATCAGAGGATTCCTGCATGGTTGAAGGAGTGAACTCTGTGGAAAGTGTGCTCCCTTGTGAAATATTTCAGTTCCTGGAGTACACTCTCAGAGGGGTGTTAAGGTGGGGAGATGGGAATATCACAGAGTAGGCACTTTCTTCTTCTATGTCCCCATTTCAAGTCTGAGTCTCTGACTTCTTGGATCTCTGTCCTCTTCATTCGTAGACACTTAGGTTATGATCTGTCCCTTAATTATTAGAAAAGTAAAGACAACTAGCTCACCTTTATATCACACTTTCATAGGATTATGTACATGTTTACAGTCATTTTTATTTTAATTATGCATCCTGGTATTTGCTGAGACTTTTTTTTAAAACTTCTGTTTAGATTTCCTATAAACTGATAAAATCATCTTCTCCATTTGGCTGATGTAAATGTAGAGCAACAACTATAATTTTACATTTAGATGGTTAAGCCAGATAATTGCATCTGGAGTAGCAGAGTGTATTGCTGTGATGCCTGTTCTGGGTGACCAGTCACACACTGGAGAGTCTTTAATTTTCCATTTTTGCAACACGTATCCACATCTGCCATGGTTTGTGTGGATATGGTTTAGGGTTGTCCATGAGCTTCATGGGAGATCGAAGCCAGGGATCTTCTGCATTGGGTCTTTCATGTGGTGTTTGTGACTTCTTGTGAACTCCATTCAGCTTTCCATGCGTCATCAGGGTTGAAGTTGCATTATTGAAGGTTAAATGTGTGGGTCCAAAAGGGCTTACATGACTTCAAGCAGTGATGAGGGACGTTGTTAAGGTCCTGGTGGAAGGAAGATGTTCATTTTCCATGATCCTCTGAAATTCCCAAAGAGTTGTGGCATCACAGAAAATGTGTGGGGGAGCAATGTGCAACAGCACTGGCAGCCAAGGTGTTGGGGTCAACTTGAGGGTTCCAGTGATGCACCACAGTGCCAGGTTTAGCTGGACATCAACAAGTCAAGTATGGCTACTTCTGGTCCATACCGATGCACAGTACTCAGCTACGGAGTACACAAGGGCTATAAAATTAGTACATTTGAATATCCATTTTCAACAATTGTTTTATTGTTTTCTTTTGTGTAGCCTAATCTGACTCCAGTAACTATGGACAAAGCTGTCATGAGTGGAAAAGACATAGAGGTTACTGACCCTGAGGTGGAAATATGTGATATTAGTGAGGCAGTGAATGTTACAAATTACCTTTCAGACAAACTCTCCATTAACGCAGAACTGAAAGATCTTACTAAAAATATGCAAAATAAAGGAGAGGTATGATAGAGACCCATTTGAAAAGCTGCAGTTTTGTATGTTTATTTTACAATTGGTGGCATTAGGGAAACATGTATGTATATTGCTTTAAATTTTTAACATTCTTTTCAAACATTTTCTTGTAATCTTGCCTGCATATTTCAGTTTAGTATAAAAACAGTGTTGTCTGGGATGTCATTGAGACTTTGCCTGTGTTATAACTGTAAGGAAATAATCTCTCATCCCAGCAATAGCACTGATAATTTGTATTTTAACAAAAAACACAAAACATATCTTTGCTTTTGCCTTGAATTTTTTTTAAATGGAAAAAAAATTCAAGAAGAAAATGACTTGTCATTTCAATTAGCTAGTTTCTTGTACTTTTAGCTGTAGGTTATTAATATAAGTCCTGGAGAATTAATAATTATTAAAATCTTTGCCACCGAACCAAAGTACAAAACTGGCATGTGCAGACTGATTTCTTCGTCGTAACTGTACCTTAGTATTTTGATATTTATATTTCTAGTTTTTAATAAACACGTAAATGTTCATTTATGATGAAGACTATCTAAATGGGTTCACTGTTCTGGAGGTTGTTAATATATCTTTTTTTTTTTTAAAGGAATCTGTACCTCCATCTCAATTATGCACTTCCAGTGGAAGCAGAGAACAGTCATGGTGTGAAGATCCCTGTGGCACCATACATGAATCCGGTATGTGAGTGTCTCTTATGAAAAAGCACTTTCTTTGGATATCTGTAAATAGTTAATGAAAAACTTGTCTTAGATACAAAAATATGGCCCAATTCTTCAAGCCCTACATGTGGAAACGGAACTCCTATAAACTTTATTTAGTATTTTTTACCAGTGTATTTCTCTTTTCATATATACTCAGTTTATTCTGTTCCTAAAGTTAGTGTTAATCGTTGTTGTTATTGATAGGAAGTTACTGTTAGATGTGAATGTTTTTCACTTAAGCTTTAGAAGCATCAATTGGGAGTCATATATATATGGAGGCTATTATATCCCTTGGAACCCCATTGCCACACTTAATTTAGGAGCCAAATTTAGTGCTTTTTGTGAGAATAGTCCCTTCATCTTGATTTAATTAAGTACTCAACCTTTCTCCAGAGGGTTTTTCTGCCCATCAGTCTGTCAGGAGTAAGGAATCTGCAGAAGCAATTCCCAGTGGAGAAAGGAAGCATACTTATTTTAACAGATGTTCTCCAAGTATATTATGTCAGCAGACCCACACTAACCGTATCATCCATCCTTTTCTGCTTCATTGGAGTCTTTGCATGGTATATGGCCTAAAGACACTGAAGGTGATTGTGGCAACAGCCCCTTATATTGAAATGCACCAAACATACAGGGCTGTGCACAAGTCCTCTTGCAAATGCAACATTCATTGATTTCTCTATAGCTCTGAAATTAAATATGTTTGTCATACTTTAAAGGGCCTACAGTACAAGTGAATCTCAAACGAATGTACCACAGTGATGCAGAAAGTGATTCTGATGAAGTGGAAATGAGGAAGGAAGAAGAACAGAGGAAAACAAAGCTTCTCCCTAGAAAATTATTTAAAGCAGATGATGATACTGTGTATAAAGGTTAGCTGGAGCTATAGTCATACAATAAATGTAAACCAGAAAACTGCTTAAAGTTTTAACCATGAACAATAATATTGCAATTCTAATTAAAACCCTTAGGATAGGGTGACCAGATGTCCCAATTTTATATGGACAGTCGTGATATTTGGGGCTTTTTCTTAAATAGGTGCCTATTACCACCCCCACCCCCCCAGTCCTGATTTTTCACACTTGCTATCTGGTCGCCCTACTTTGGGACATCTTAATAAGCTCCATTTTTATTGCAGACATTTAAGAAAAGAGCATTACCTGTTCTTCTCTGAGACATTGATACAGAATGCTGTGGAAAAATTTCTTTCCTTAACTAATAAAATAAATGTTCAAGAAACACAGCAGTCGACTTCTTATCATTCCGATGAATAAACAAACAAGTTTGATCACTTATGGTCAATAAAGAGCTAATTGCATGTTTCAGAAGAGATGCATCCCAGTATTCTCTCCAAATTGGAATCTGAATGTTTATATTTTGCCCATCTAAATTTGTAATAGTTTACCAGTTGATAAGGTGTTGTCTGAGATCGCTTCTTCCTCTTCCTGAAACAAAAACACAATCTCCATAGACTGTGTTATGTCTCTACCTATTAGGAAGTAAAGAGGCAAATAATTCGGAGTCACTGCAGGCATATCAGATAAACGAGTGCCCCCTACTCTGTGTACTTCCCTCAACCAGTTCCTTGGCATGAGACTTGCTGGGAATAGGGAAAAGAGCACTAATTGGAAGGAAAAACAAGTAGTAGAAGATAAAAGGCTCCATCATGCTCAGTAGTACAACAGTGAAACTGGTGGCCTGGGAGAGCAGGGCTGACCATGAGCTTCACCTAGGACTCCTAGAAGAGGAAGAGTTAACATTGAGAATACCTAGGGGTCAAGCCCATGGACATAAGATACTCTGGTAGAAGACCACATTCCTAAGGGTCTCACTCCCATCCCAAAGGCCAGTAGAGAGAGACAACTGAAGGTCCTGAATTCTGGGAACTAGAGCTGGATGACACTCTAGCTCCTTTGTCCCTCTTCTTCTGCTTGTTCTCCTTTCTTGCTTTATCTTGTCTCTTCTTCTTTCTTCCTCCTTACCATCTTTCATCAGACCTGAAGAAGAAGACGCAAAATTAGGGGAATTAGCTGAAGCATGGATTCAATGCTTGCAATAAGAGTGGAGGCAAAGAAGACTTAGACTTGGGGAGGGCACTTTTAAACCCCCACTGGCTGATAGAATTTGTTGTGTCCTTGCTTTCTGCTAGATAAATCCATAATGCAGTGTGCAAGGACTCATTCCTTTTCCAGAAAAGGGAAGAAGTGGGCTGCAACAAACGAAATAACTGGTAAGAAATCTGTCATCACTTTCTTTACTAAATTGCTATATGTTAAATTGTTGTGTGCGATATAATAGTAGCTGCATTTCGTTCAAGAAGTCGTTGCAGTCTCTTTGATGGAAATAACGTCTGTTTTAAGTTTGTATTGGTGTATGTTTACATTTTTAAAGCATTTTGAAATCCTTTAGTAGTAAGGGTGGTATGCAAATTCAAGGTATGGTTGGGTCATATACTGAAGTCTTTATGCAGGCTATCTCCTTCGGACATAACATTTTACCTTCTGAGAGATCTACCCATTTGGGTCCTCATTTTAAAAACAATGACATGCCACATTTATGTGTGCAATGTTTTTGGGTAGATTTTCAAAAGGTCTAATATTGGCCTGCTTTTTTCATGCTCAACTTTTTAAGGTTTTGATATAATGTCATTTATGTATTTAGAGTGGTGTTGCCCCTGTAAACTGAAGAGGTGAGGGAGACAGTGTGTGTATTTGATAAATCTCGAGATGTTTTAGTGACTGGGTGGATAATAAGCTTTTCACCAAATTTCTAAATAGTATATTTAATAATTATAGATTTCAAATCTCTGGTAAATAATGTCTCATGCAAAACGTAACATGTTTAAAAAAAATTAGAAAGAAACAGATAATAATAAATAAAAAACAGATCAAACATATACAAATGAAATCTGTTAAAGACAAAGTGGTTAGTAAAATATATAGAAGGTCAGGAGTTTAGTTTCTGAAATTAAACTGGATGCAATTGAAGTAGATATGAGCCCTAGTCTTGGGATTTATAAACCCAGCCATCAGAACTGCAATAACTTATATTGTACAGATGATACATTAATATGTTCCTACTTCGCTAACTTTACATATGATCTTTTAAAATTTTTCAGTGTCCGAGAGCATATCTACTGTGTCTGTAAATGAGCTGTCTGTTTTGGATGGAGAGGTCTGGGACCCTGGTTGTTCAAGTATAGGGATAGGTCAGAAGCTCCATAAGGAATTTACTAGGAAAATTCAGGTAAGGCATATATGTGTATAGAAAAATATACAGTTTCTTTCATTCATTCATTCATTCATTCTCATACATGATACTCTTAACTAGAAACATCATTAACAGAGCTACCTTATATATTATTGCATACAAGAATAAATATGAAAAGAATGTTAAGGTCGTTATGTCAAAGACTGAGAAGTTAGTAAATTCCAGAATAAAGGTTGTCTGCGCAACCTTTATATGGCATCCTTTTTGCATATGCATTATGATACATTCTTTTAATTACATGATCATTCCTCAGGACCTCTTCCTCATTCAGTGCACAGGATGGACTCTGCTCAAGGATTGTGGCAACTCTTCAATATTTCTTTTTATCCTTCAGTGGTGGTCTCATGTTACATTTACTACACACCATTCAAACCCTGCCCAGCATTCAGAATTATTAATTTCTTCTGGATCTGTTTGTTTTTTTTGTTTTTTTGGCACTCATCCCTGTTGCCATCCGTGTGCTTCAGAAACATTCATGCATTTATCTTCAAAATACACCTGGCTGAGGTAATGTTGTTATCCCCAATATGCTGAAGGGAAATTGATGGACAGTTGTCCATATAGACAGCAACCTCATATATTTCAACAACCTTGTTTCACTGCCTGAATTCTGTTCATCCTGTGCATTGAATGAAGCATGGGTCCTGTGGAAAAAATTGTATGTGATCATGTAATAAAGATTGTATCATAATATATATGCATAGGACAGGCAAATTAAGGTTCGTCAGGAAATCTCAATTCTGGCATGACTTGACTTTGATAAAACAATGTTCAGGTTACATAGGTTTTTTTTTCCCAATGTAATTTCCTAGCTTTTTAAAAACACAAAATGAAAAAACAAATTCCATTATGCGGAATTGTGTTTATCCTACATATGGGTCCATCAACAGAGTTGGAACCTTTAAATCCACAGCAAAGACCTCTGTGAGTTATGGAGTAGTTGATACTTACTAGAGGGAAATGAGAGACACTTTGCCAGTGAATTTCACAATGTTTGCTGACAACAGAGGAATGTTCAGACTGAATCCTGACTTCCATTCCGGGTTCTAGAGGGGAGTATGTTCCAGTGATTAGACCCTTTTGTCCCGGTGTCCCCTAGTATGTCTTCCTCCAGTTTGTGTCCCATGTGTCTGTCCCTCTCTGCTCTTGTCCCCTCCCAGCCTGTCCTTGTTCCTCCTTCTCCAATTCCAACCTTCTGCTGCCCTGTAGCGCCTTCTCTGCATTCAAGTCCTGCTACTTCCTCCTTTTCTACTCACTTGGGCAATGCAGGGAGCATTGAGAGAATAGGAGAGAGAGTCTCCCTACTCTCAAATCTGGTCTGCAGCAGCTCCTGACAAACAGAAGAAAAGACCTGCTCAGTCTAGGCTACAGCATGCTCAGTGAGCTCTCGAGGTGGAGCATGCTCAGTGACAATAGAATGCTTGTAGAATTTTGCTGTTAGCCTCTAACTAATCTCCAGTAAGTATATGCAAACAGTGATTTTTCAGAGACTTTTATAATCAACTAAATTTTGGTGCATTTTCAAGGGAAAGCAAAAGGAATGTCCCTGATATGAAGGTTAATGTTGACTTTTGTCCACTGTAACCTATGATATATAAGTAATTACTATGGTTATGTTTTATAATACATTATTTTATCATTCTCTTCTCAGTTAGTCAATTAAACTGAAAGTAATCTTAATGCATATCTTTCTAGAGCCGCTCAAGAAGAATGGACCACTTTACCAAGCAGTCCTTGAAAACAGCTCAGCAGCATTTGACAACAATGAGTTGTCAGTTGCATGAATGCAGGTTTGTAGCAGAATACTTATTCAAAAACTTATTTGAATGACATAAATGCTTTTTTATTTTTAGTTTATTTCTGTTTTGGTAGGATCAAGCAGCTGGACAAATTTCATTTCACCATCGTAGAGGAACTTGAGAATTTTGAAAAAGATTCCCAATCTTTGAAAAACATGGAGAAAGAATTATTGGTTTGTATTTAAATTATTTACTGGAAAAAATCTGTTTTCTAAAAATATTGGATTTTTCCCTTTTTTTTTAATTTGGCATTTATCTGTGGACCATTACTAATGGCTCTCAGAAGATGTGTTTTATAACTTGCTATAAAAAAAAAAAGCTAAATATTTTGTGTAAAGTAAAAAAATTTACCATCTTCCTGGCATTTGGCTTTATTTTTATTTTCAGAGAAATTAACAGTCAAATTACAAATAGTTTATTCAGTCCTTTTTAAGCTTAGCTACTGCTATGCACTTATTTGCTCAGTCCCAATTCCAGATTGACTCTCTAGAGCAGGGGTAGGCAACCTATGGTACACATGCCGAAGGTGGCATGCAAGCTGATTTTTCAGTGGCACTCACACTGCCTGGGTCCTGGCCACCAGTCCGGGGGGCTCTGCATTTTAATTTAATTTTAAATGAAGCTTCTTAAACATTTTTAAAACCTTATTTACTTTACATACAACAATAGTTTAGTTATATATTATAGACATAGAAAGAGACCTTCTAAAAACGTTAAAATGTATTACTGGCACGCAAAACCTTAAATTAGAGTGAATAAATGAAGACTCGGCACACCACTTCTGAAAAGTTGCTGACCCCTGCTCTAGAGAGAACCCCTCCCACCTCCATAAAGAAGCCACCTGTCTCACTGTGTAAGGCTAATCCTTTCCCAGCATAATCAACACTACTAAGTGGTTAGGATGTTTCAGGCAAACAAATCCAGCCTTTGAAATTGAATTACTGTGTATTCTAAATAAACACCTAGCCTCCATAGGCCTTAGTTAACTCAGATGTAAACTTATTTAGTATCAAAATGGCTCACCTTGGACTTGGTGAGTCTGCTGCTAGCTCTAATGTAAAAGTAGCATTAAGAATATTAATATTAAGGTGAAGACAGAGTAGAATAATACAATAGGTTTTTACTCTGGAAAGAGCTTAAAATCAAACTTAAATCACACATTAGAACAAATTTAGTCTCATTTTAACCACATTGAACCCTATTTAGAATGTCTGATCAAAGTGTCTCAGGCCTTCTATTTGCCAGTAGGGGAAACAGCCATTCACAATAGATTTTGGGAAATATGGGCTGAAATTGCTGGTTGAGTTAAAGGTGAGTGCTTTACTGTTTGATCCTGCCTCACTGAGTCTTTAATTTTTTAAAACACCTGAGGATATGGGCTATTGTAGAATGCCTAATCATTCTGTTCTCAATCTCATTATAGGTTATTTGGGAACAGGAGAAACCTATTTTTTTAAAGTCCTACATTCTGTGGATTAATTTCTTACTGGTTCAGTTAATTATTATATTTCTTTTTAGAACTTTTGGAAAAAACATGCACTTACGTTTGGTGCATGCAAGAAAAATGAACAGCAGAGGTTAGTGGGGTTTGTTAATGTTGTTATGAGACCTGGATTCTATTCATGGCTCTTCAGTTTACTCAATATATGACTTTGAGCCAAGTAACTTAATGCTCTACAACCTTCGTTTCCTCATCTGTAAAATGAGGATAATAATCCTTGCTCATTTATATGTAAAACATATTGAAATCTATGGATGAAAGTGCTGTATATGAAAACATTAATAAATAATATTGTTATCCACATAATTTTCTGCCAAAGTCTAGTGCAATATTACACTAATAGGGATAATAATGGTCATCAATGTTTTTATATAGTATGTTAGACTAAAAGTTGAATTGCCCTATTCAAGATCTTTGTGGGATTTTCATATACGGCAAAGATCTTTAATTTGCATTTTTGTTGTTGTTAGGATTCAGATTCTTAAAACTTCATTTGAAAAGCACATCTCCCACAGTGTTACCTATGAGGAAAATATTTTTACTTCTGAGGTATGACATTTGTTCTCTTTAATTTTCTTTTTATTTCTTACATTATAGGCCAAGTCTTTACCTTCAGCATTATACTAATGTCCTCTAGATACTTTTTAATAACTTTTTTCGTTAATTTGACCATAACTTGTGCGACATTAAGGGCCTAATTTTGCCCTTTTAGAAGAGATGAACATTTAACCTGATAATCAAGGCAGAAATTTCATGGCCAGGCAGTATAGTTTATATTATATTCTGCAGCTTTACTTCCTAGTATTTCAGTTATGCAGGAAAGAACCAATTGGAAACAAACAGTTTGGCAACTGTCCTCTCAGTTTTTCCCTCTTCCTCAAGTTTTTTCCTGCCTCACAATTAAGAAAACAGCAAGCACCTCTACCTTAAGGCACCCAAACTTGTAGTTCTTTGGGGAATATAATTAATATCTTGAATTTCACCAGGGAGGGAGGGAGCAGTAAGTAATTGCAGTCTTTTGGAGTACCGGTGTAATATGTTCCTTGTAACCAACACTGCTCAGTGAACAGGACACTGTATTGTGCACTAGGTGTACCTCCTGAGTGGGGCTAATCTTGAAATCTATATAGAGACCATTACAATAATCTAATCTGAAAATCATAACTGACAATATCCATATTGGAGAGAAATGGGTACTCACAAACAGATGAAAAAATCTCACTTGTGGCTACAAAGGTCACACAAGGTCTCCGAAATAATGAAAGATCTGGAAGATCCAGAATTACCTTTAAGTTGTTAACCCCTTTGACAAAGGGCTGCTATGCTTCCTCAGTAAAGGGGGATCTCTAGATGTTTCCCTTTATTCAACATCTTTGCTATATGTAGATAGAATTGGTTGAGACTCAATCATATCTAGGGCCCTGATCTTGAAAACACTTAAGTATGTGCTTATCTTTACTCATGTATGTAATCCCATTGAAGTAAGTGGAACTATGTATGTATTTAAAATTAAGTTGTTTAAGTGCTTTGTTGCATAAATGCCTGCTCCTTGAAGGATCAATCCCTAAACCCCTGTCTCAGCCAATCTGAGGGGAAAAGTTGTCTGAGTGCAATAGAGAAGATGTAAAATTTCATGTTTGCATACTTGTGGCACCCAAGCTGATGCTAATGTGAGAATTTGGAGTAGATGCCATAGTACCTAGGTGCTTCTGCCCTAAAAAGATTAATATTTCCCACCAGTTTCCTGGACAGCCTTATTTTGACCAATGGGAAGACTGAGCATTAGTACAATCTGATTTTACATTTAATTTGAGGAAATAATTGTCTTCATTAAAATGTATTGTCAATTGTGAAAAGAAAACGTGTGTATATGACATATGTTGCCAATTTTTATAGATGGATCTAATGAAAGAAGATATGAAAGGGCTTCAAGAGAAGCTTCTTAAAGAAATGGTAAATAATGTTATTTTGTCTCAATTTGGTTTTGTATGCTTTCCTAAAAGAACATCATTATCTGCACATTCACTTTTTAAAAAGTTCTTTTCAAGATGCAATATCTAGTACACTGTCATTTGAAGCAAAAATGGAAATACTAATAAATACACTTCTGTCCCGATATAACGCAACCTGATATAACACAAATTTGGATATAACACGGTAAAGCAGCACTCCAGGGCGGCGGGGCTGCGCGCTCCAGCAGATCAAAGCAAGTTCGATATAACACAGTTTCACCTATAACGTGGTAAGATTTTTTGGCTCCCGAGGACAGTGTTATATCGGGGTAAAGGTGTAGTATCATTAAAACAATGCTTAACTTTTAAAACATTAAAAGTAATATAGGTATATACTCTTTTAGTTTTATGCTTATGTAGTGCCTCATTTGTGTTTTAATACAGTTAATATTAGCACAAGAAGGAAATAGATCATTTTCATGTTGCAATATCTGTCTGAATTCTGTGATACTTTTAAAAAGTTTGTTTTAAAGTGTATAATAAATGTGATACTGTTCTACCATAGCATGAAGAGGAGCTGTTTAATGTTCGCAGAGGATTGCAGACACTGTTTCTGTCAGAAGGGAGAAAATTCTAATATCGTAAATTCATATATTTTGAAAATGTTTGTTTATATTAAGATTACTTTTCACTAATGGGAAGTTTTGACAATTGCATATTTACAGAAAGCTTTTTAAAGAAGTGCTATTTTAAAAGGATCTTCACATAATAAATTAGGAATATTTATTAACAAGGGGTCATTTTAAAAGGTTTATTTAATTGACATAGAAAAAAGGAGTAATTTGCAATTAAAACTGAAGCAAGCGTCATGTTTTGGATTTGCATGTGTACATAGGACTTCTATAGCAATTAATAGGAGCTGTGTTGTACATACCCAGACACAGAATTTGAGCATACTTTCTTTAGCACATGAAAAGGAGATCAAATGGCATTTTTGAAAGTTGTATCTATTTACTTATGCTATTAGCTTTCAGCTGGAATTTGTCATTGACTAAAAATGTTTTGTAAAAGTACATATATATGTTTTAACCATATTGAAAATGTGTATTAAACATTTCAGAAAAAATATACTTTGTGTCTTTTTTTCACATTTACAAATTTGTGGCATTACCACAAGGCCTAAGCAAACTGGTGTATATTTTAGGCCATTTTGAACTCAGAGTCTCTGTAAATCTGTGGTTGGTAAAGCTCTCTAAAACAGATAGTCCAGGATGGCCTGTCATTTGTATAAAAATACATCACATTAACCAGACTATGCATCTTCCTTTTTTTCCCCCTAAACCAAACCTTACTAAAGATGATACAGTATTGCACACACTCAGTGTTAAGAGGACATTAGCTTTTTACCTGGACAGGACTAAGCCATTTAGAAAATCTCCCATGTTGTTTGTGTCTATTGCTGACAGGTACAAGGAATCCCCAATTTCCAATCAAAAACTCTCTGGATGGATATCTGGTATCTTTTCCTATCATTCTAATGATCTCCAACCTCCTCCTAAAGTACTAGATCTCTTTCTGCTTCAGCTGCCTTGCTTAAGAATGTCCTCATAACTGAGCTCTGTAGAGCTGCAACTTGTACCTCCATATGCACTTTTTCTAAACAGTTTGCAGTAATTCAGACTCAGCTTTAGATGCTGTGTTTGCCTCTACTATACTATCTTCACTTTTGGCCTCTATTCCGAAGTCTGTTCCCATTCCACTAGAGGGTATTGCTCAGTAGTCACCTGAAGTGGAGTAGCCAGGGGGACACTACTCAGAGAAGAAGGAGAGGTTACTCACCCTGTGCAGTAAGTGAAGTTCTTCGAGATGTGTGTCCCTAGCAATGCTTCACTACCAGCCCTCCTTCCCCTCTGCTTTGGAGTTTCTGCTATGGAACTTCACGGTAGAGAAGCAACTGAGGGTGGTTTGCCCATGCAGCTCTATATAGTCTTGGTGTGGTGCATGGGGTTGTGTAGGGTTCATGTGTGTACTGAACAAGCAGTACTACTTAAAATCTCTTCTCAAAAGCGCATGTGCACTGCAGTGGAGCACCCATAAGACAACACCTTTTGAAGAACTACTGTTAGTGCTCACGGTGAGTAACCTTTTCTTCTGCTAGCATAAATCCATTAACTAAGTTTTAGTTACCCCAGCAAACAATTTGGTCTGTTTATTCCAATTCACAATTATTGAGATCATCCTAATCAGATAATTCCCTAATAACTATTACCTTTCCTGTAATCTGCACCTCTCTATTATTGTTCCACTCTGATTTTGTTGAACTTTCACTGCATGTACTGTGTTTATTGATTTACGGTGCTTGGTTACACTTATGTGAAGCTGTTTTCTGTTCCAAAATTGGTACTGATTCCATTCTTTATATTTGTTAACTCACTCAGTTTCAGTTAATTTTGCATTGGTGGTCACATCAATAAATACCAACTTCATTAAGGTGCTGTGCCTTCCACTAGCTGCTACTAATTTTGTATTATTTATTTGGTGTTATGTTTCCTTCTTTATTTAGAGGAGATATATGAATAAATTGATTATAGGTCTGATCCTTTAAGGCAGTGGTTCTCAAACTTGGGCCGCCGCTTGTTCAGGGAAAGCCCTTGGTGGGCTGGGCTGGTTTGTTTTCCTGCCACCCCCGAAGGTTTGGCCGATTGCGGCTCCCACTGGCTGCAGTTTGACGCTCCAGGCCAATGGGGGCTGCAGGAAGCAGCGCGGGCCAAGGTACATGCTGGCTGCCCTTCCTGCAGCCCCCATTGGCCTGGAGCGTCAAACTGCAGCCAGTGGGAGCCGCGATCGGCCGAACCCGCGGACACGGCAGGTAAACAAACCTGCCCGACCCGCCAGGGGCTTTCCCTGAACAAGCGGTGGCCCAAGTTTGAGAACCACTGCTTTAAGGTGCTGAGCTGTTAACTCTCATGAACTTCTGTGGGAGACAACAGCTCAACACTTCACAAGATATGGCTATTCACTTATAATATTTAACCTTTGAGCTTTGAATATACTTGGTGGTGGTGTTACACTCTGCTAACAATGGATATGTTCTTTCTATAGTGACAGTCTCTATATCACATGGGCCACCAAACAATGATCAGATGATAACTGTTCGTCATGGAAGACCCAGGCCTCGATTTTCACCAGTGACCTAGAAGTGAAAAATTCTGTTGTCCCCTTGTCCCTAATCATTCTGCCTCTTCCACCACATGCAAAGGTTTAATGCTTTTAGGAAGCTTGTTTTGTCTGAAATATCCTTGTGGGGGACCAAAGTAGTTCTTAAAAGGTGACCAATCAAGTATTTATTAAAAAAATGGGCTTGTGCTGGTATTTGCGTCTTTAGTATGTATATAAAAAGCCCAAAAAGTTGAGGGAGGGAATTGCTTTTGTTTGACATAAATATATCAGGAATGACAAGTATGGTCCTCCCTTTTAGCTAGAGGAATTCGGGGATGCCTCAGGGAAGTCTACTGTGAGCTAAAGAATTAAGTCAAGGGGTGAGCATATCAAGTATTTCACAAAGGATTATTTTATCCAAAATATTAGTTATTAAACTTAACTAGGAATTAATAAAAAAAAGAGCTTTAAACAGTCCAATTAAAAATTCCTTTCCCTTTTAGACATTCAGCTTTCACTTCCTTAGCTCTTGTGATGTCATCCTTCCAGTAGTTCTTTAAGTATAATAAAGCAGAAGAAAATGCAGAAGCCAATTTTTAAAACAATTCTTTGCAGGTTATCTGATTGATCTTGAAACTTAGTTCATGATTGTCAGTGTAGCTTAACAAATGTTGATTAATATCTCCGTTGGTTATAGAAGTTTATGATTAAGTCATAAATCAACTGGTAAATTCTCTCAGACCTAATATGTGATTGCTTGTCATTTCCACTAGGTGGACCTCCTGATATGAATCAAAGATTTCTTACCAGCACGCTTGAATTATTCAAGAATGCGTTAAACTAATATTTTCTTTGAAAAAATTGCAAAGTTTTGAAGATTGTATAAAATACAAATGCTTTTTTTACTTTGCATCTGTATGTTGTAAAAATAATACACATGTAGTTGCATTTTTTTTAAAAGCTGCCCTGATGTATCATTAATATTCCTTTGTGCTTATATTATTTTTCAGAACCATTTTCTTATCAAAGTAGTATTTATTAATGAGGGCTTAGTGGGAAGGTGAATCACTGGTAAACTAAAATGTTTTGCTCAACTCCAAACTTGGTACCTAGATTGCAAGCGCTTAGGGGCAGGGATTGTCTTTTTGCGCTGTTTGTACAGAAGATGAAGTCATGGTCTTTGACTAGTGCTATGAGGCACTATGATAATGCAAATAATAATAATAAGTGTACAACCCATGATCTTGTTTTTACTGCAAGGCTCATCTGTTTTCCCTCTCAAATTAGAAAAAGTATTTCTTACTGAGAGGTGTTTCTTTAGTTGATGTTTTCACTCTTTCCTTGTATTACTCCTGAATTTTCATTCATTATATTATGACTGTCAAATATCAGAACCTGTGGTTGGATTATTCTAATAAAAATGTTAAAATACCAGTTAGCATGATGATATAGATTTCCACGATGAGGCTACCAAGTCCTAAAATCGGGTAATTAAAGAGACAAATCATTGGATTAAATCATAATGGTTACTCAGGCACTTAGACTTAGGTCTATGTGACCAATATTTATAAGGTTATACAAAATTAAATCTAGCTAGACAGTAATCTGAACTGTTCAGCAGGTTCTTAATCATGCCTTGGACACATGCCCTGCAAAGATCCACAAATGGCTTCTAGCAATGGCTGCAACTAAGTATATTATCAGTATGTTCTGTACATTCATAACTCCTATTATTGTGGAGGGAGTACAATAGATCATTGTAGTTAAATGAGACATTTCACTCCAGTGCTGATAACTGGAGAACCAAAAGCAATTAGTCCATCCATTAGATATATTAATTCTGCACACCATCCTGCAGTCATTTACCAGGAGTCTATATCCGTAATTCCCTTTACCTTTTATCTGCTTGCTTATTTGCTTTCATGTCTTCATTGGGGTCTTTTCTGCTGGCTTGAGGTTTACATGTCCTACCCAAAAATTTTTACTTTTAAAACTTTTACAAAGGCTAGAACTTTAAACATCTATGGACAAAATTTTGCTTTGTATGTGTATGTGCCACTTCTATTACAGTCACTAAAGAAACAGAAAAACAAACACGGCTACCCCTCTGATATAAAGAAACAGAATATCTTATGCAACTATCACTCACATATTCATCAATATTACCTACTGTTAACATTATCGCTTACATATTTATGATTTTTAGCCAAATCCTGTATTCCTTACTTAGGCAAATATTCTCATTGTTTCTGGATTTTGTTAAGTGTTGTGGCCTATCTTGCTTATAGTTTTTCATAATCATTTCTGTTACGTTTGTTTTTAGTAATTATTTATTAGTAGAAGGATCTTTTTTCCTCATCAGGAAGTTATCAAATCTCACATACATTTTACTAGAAAAAGAATACAACTATCAATAGTTTGATAGACAATAAAGTGTATTTAACAGTTTACCTATGTCATGTTTAAATTTGCCAAAGCTTAGTAATTTTTTACTGTAGTGATGGACCACATTTCTTACAAAGTCCTCAGCTGTTGTAGCTCAGCTTACTGTAACTCCAGTTGTAAACATCTGGTCCAATATCATTCCTCCACAAGATGGGAAGCCCATTGTCTAAATTCCACTGATCATGGTCTCCCAGACTGTGTGCTGACTTTTGTGGTGCAGGAAATCTGGCTCATAGTTACAAATCCCCTCCCCTTCAATCCCCCCCCGGAAAAAAAGTAATTTAAAAGAAGTGCGCTCATTTCCTGCAATAAGTAGTCATTTAATTAAAGAACAAAATTAACAGGAATCAAAAATGTTGCAGCTGTGTTTTCATTAGACATTATATAAAAAAGAGAGAAATTATAATACATTAAATCATTTTGTATAACATGAACGTAAGTTTTTTACAAACTAATTGTGATTAGTTCAAAATGTCTTGTCAACATAATACTGAATGACAGTGCGTCATGTCCATTATGTCAGAGGCCCTGGAATGGTAAAGCCTGTACATGCACAACATCTCCTTTTCCAAGATATGCTTCAAAACAGTTTAAAACAAGTGTTAAAGGAGAGCAGTAAGTTCCTTCCAGTAGCTTTACTTCATTCGTTTTCAACTGATCCTCCCACCCCACAGGCCATCACTCTTCAGGCATCAAAGAGCGAAGTACGTCCTCTGGTAGCTCCTGTGTGTACATGCTGCAGAGATTTCACCTGCACGGTCCTTCTCTCACACAAACGTCAGGTTATCGTGTACTGAACTTCAGGGAAAGACCTTTATACGTTCCCTGATGTGTGTTCAGCAGCAGTATCAAAAGTAAAGACAAATTCTTCTCAGAAGAAAATCTCTATGGCCTGTGAAATCTAGAAGGTTATAAAAAAGAGATTTAAAAATCACTTTATAACAGCATTTTTAAAAATATATTATTGCAATAAGAAATAGTACTATTTAAAAATGTCCATTTTGTTTAATACCATTGAATCACATTTCTAGAGCATCTTTTTTCATGAAAGATCCCCAACATGTTCTACATATAAGGCAATATGACTAATAATATGCTAAGGTTCATAGCATTTTATCCTTTTGGTTTTGGTCCTGTGCTACTGAGTGCCTCTGGCGAAAGTCCTCTCTGCATGTGGGCTTTCTCAACTACAAATTCTCTCTTCCTTGAGTTCTGTTATGTTCTTTTCGTTCTTCATTGACTCCCACTTCCAAATCTCCCCATCATGTATTTACAATAAGGAGGATGGAAGTGAGGCTGGGAATTGGTGTGGGGGAAAGACTAGGGGGCTGAGTTGTGAAGAAAGGGATACTCCAGGGGTTTAACTTTGGAAAGAAAACAAAAATGAACTAATAGGATGTGCCTATCATCACCCTTACCACTTTGCTTGTATGTTAATTGCTTCTCTTTACTTCTTTCTCTGTCTGCCTTTTGTAGAATGTACCCTCCAAAACAATGACTGTGGTGCAGATCTTCAAAGATATTTAGGCATCTCACTGATTGATTTAAATAGGAGTTAGCCACCTAAATACCTTTGAGGCTGAGAGCCGTGTCTTTGCAAAGTGCCTGCCACAGTTTGGCTTCTACCATTATCTAAATAGTAATAATAGATAGGCAGAATGCAATTTTGACATGACAAGAGTAGCAAAACACCTGACTCATTCCAGCATGTTTGTAGTACATTATTGTGGTTGTAGAACTGAAGTGGTGTCTTTAAAAGGATTTTAATGATGTAACAAGCAGTTTACAGTATCAGATGTTTTCAGCATGATTATGAATTAATTAGAATATCATTTTGGGCATACCCATTACATATGAAAATTATGCTAGTAGACACATAATCTTCCGGGTTTAACAATTACTCTTCAAATCATAATTGGTAAATGCCATATACCTGAATATACATAGCAAGGGGATGTGATGGTGACAGTAATTCCACAGCAAGCAAGACTTGGTAAAATGCATAGAATTATTTTAAAATCTATCATGAGATTATTCAAAACCTTTTTATTAATGCCTTTTTAGGAGGTGTGGTAGTGAAATTAAATATCTTCATATGTTCTTATACCCTTTGACTTGTGTACCTCAAAAGTACCTAATGGATGTTATATGTGATTGTTTTACCACACCTGTTTGCTGTTTTAACTCCTACAATAATGGCAAAAAATGTGAACAAGCTAGAATAGTGCTCAGGCTGATCCCTCTTTGATAGCCTCCATTTTCAGAAAAGTGTATGTGTGTGTTTGAAAATATGTGCACATTGTGTGTGCATCTGCCATGTTTGCATGGCCAGACACAGTAAATGCATGCACATGTCATCAGCTGTCTGAAAAATCATTAGCATGTATAATTATTTGAGCATGCAAACACAATTGTGCATGAATTTTTTTAAAGATATGGGCCATCGTTTTGTTTGTTGCTAATAATATACAATGATATGCTGTGATCCTGTCAGCTTTCACAAAATAACCAACACTGAGTTGGTATTTTGATGTGCACCTTTTTTAAAAAATACCCAACCAACCAGGTACTGCCAGTAGAGGTATTGTTGATATACTAAGTGGCACTCTTTCCTCTGAATCTGTACAGAAGAAATACCCTGAGGCACTGGACAGTTCTTCTCTTGGATGAGATGTAAAAATAAAGTCCTAAACACTAGTGGCACGATGGCACTAGCTGAAAGTGGTTAGGAGTATTTAACCCTGGTATCCTGGCCACAGTTCAAAATGTGTCATTTTAATTAAACTCCTCAAGTAGCTTTTTCTTTTAAAATCCAGCAGAGTGAATCCTTTGTGTATTATTTATAATCAGTACAGGCCTTCTATTATGTACTATAGTACAAACACTTTGTCTTATTATTGTTCAGCATTGGTATTACAGCTGAATGATGAGACTGCAAACGTAAATACTTTGCCTATTCAGCTGCGTTAAATCACATGTCATGTTCTCTGTACAGTACATCCTGTGTTCCTTCTCCAGTCATGGCCTTTTAAATCACAGGTACAAACAATATATTTTGAGGGTTGGGGGTTTTGGGAGGGAGTTGCTTGTCAACAGATGATAATCTAACAGCAAATATACTCTGAGATGAAGCAGAAGCACTTTTATGTTTTTTTCCCCAAGGTAAAGCTTTTTCTGCAGATTTTAGAGCCATGCAAGAACAATATATTCTGCAGATTCAGGGCTCAAAAGAATTGATACTGCAAGTAAAGGAAAATGAACAAATATCTGGATGACTGACCTTGTCAAATGCTTGCTTGATGCATGTACCTCCATTTCATTACTTTTGTATTCATTTAGCTCTTTACGAATTGCTGCCTACGAATTGAAAATGGAAGTAAGGTTAAAAAATCATTTTGCATTTGTAAACATTTTTTTAAAAAATAGCAAATAAGAGCCCTTAAAAATAATCAAAACAGCAAATTCCATGTAGAGTGTGGTAGGCTACAAACAAAGGACATGTGGCCAGCCAATATTGAGGAGAGCCAATATTCAGCTTCTCTCCATGCATACTGGTCACTGTCTTTTAAAGACATTGACATAAATACTATCATCAAAACCCTTATTGCAAAGGATTACTCCATATCATCAGTCATCATTGACTAGCTGATGCTAAGACACTTTTATAGAAGCAGTCCTGAGAGGAACATAAAATCGTAATGCTCACTCCCCAACAGTGAATGACACTCTGGTTAAGTTAGTGAGCAGAAGCAGAGGTTCCTCATCCAGCAACTGGACAGTTGAAATGTGGAGAATTTCAGTAATGGCCCATTTCAAAATAAAAATCAGACTGCATTGTCACAATATGCAAATAATGGACCAGATGTTATGTGTGGTGTTGCACAATCATAGGTGAGGGGAAAATTTTCCTCCTTGGTACATTACACACCATAAAATCCAAAACAGCTGTAAATTGATTTGTGCCTTTTCCCCAAATGACTACTGTTAATGGCCTGGATCAGATTGGAGTGCTTTTGTAAATTTGTACATACTACTACTATGTAATTTAGCTACCTAAACTTGTGAAGCTTTAACACACAGGCACGTGTCAGATCAGAGATGTGTTTGTAACAAAGATTTTGTACTGAGTAACTTTTGGGGGTAAAGTTTGGTCCTAAATTTCTCAGACACTACAGTAATGGGTGGCAAAGATCTATGATAGATTGTGTAGTATACTGCACTCCATACTTTTTCTAATAACTGTTTTTGTTTTTTTTTAAAAAAGCCTTTTCACTATTAAAAGGTATGGTTTACTTCCCGTGGTCAGTGTGGCTTCTGTATGCTGAAAGTGCAGGAACATTTAAAGTACTTAAATCTGCATCAGCTATTAGTACCTCACTGAGAGAGAGAGAGTGTGCGTGTGTGTGTAAGTAACTCCAGAGTACAAAATTTGGCTCATGGGGAGTATGGTGTGTCACTTTCACGAAGAGCGAACACTCACTCCAAGATGTATTTCCTTAGTCTATGGAGACTTGTCTAGTAATATCACTGTTTACGTGACCTGAGGTACTGCTTACAAGCAAAGCAAACAAAAAGACAGTAGTCTTAATTATATTTGTAAATATGCCTGTACCTTATCGGCTGCTGATAGTCTTGTCCATGGTTTGTCTGCTCGTCTGTCGTAGTCCTGTGCTTTTGCCACCTCTACATAATCACTGAATCGAATTAAAATTTTTCTGTCTCTTAGTTCATCGACTGTAGGTCTCTGATTGAGCTGTATCAATAAGTTTTGTAAAGAAGTATATCAGTATGAATAGGAAGTAAAATTGAGACATACATTCAACAGCACAAAAATAAAATCACATGCATTTTAGTCCCCATCTTCATTTTGTGTATTGTATATTTATGTATACAAATATACATCTGAAAATATTTGAAATTGATTAATTCGTCTTAAATGCACAGGAACACTGAGATATAGAGACAGATTCTGATCTTATTTACATGGGTAACACCATCATTCCAGATTCACAGTGTTATAACTGGGTTCAGAATCTGTCCTACAGTCAGTGAGTGAAACTTATCTATGATTAGAAACATTAGGATAGTTTTTGTAAAGGAAAATAAATAATTTTAATACTGTGCTATCTTTAGTCTTTCTACACAGGCATTTTTCTATTAACTAGACTTCGCTTTCCATGTGTCTTTATCTGAAGGAGCTACTGAAACGCTTCTGAGTATTATTGTTAAACAGTAATAATGGGGTAAATGGAGCTGAGGGCTATTGTTCAGTGGCTTTATAATGGAACATCTTGTAACGCACAGCTTTCTAAAGCTGAAGTTGCAATATATTTCAAGTAACCACAATGAATTACAATGTAAGGGCTCAATCTTGCACAATTCCCATAACTTTGTCTGAATAAGGGCTTCAGGATTGGGCCCAGTGTAAGAACTACAGCCCCAAGGCTCAGCAAACTATCATCACAATGTGCCTTTGAATATTGCACTGTGTTACCACTGACTTCCACGGGGACTTCTGCAAACAGAGCAATGACAGCATCAGGCCTAGAATCTGAGACCTTCAAATGAAAAGGTCTGCAAACAGAAATTTCAGGCAGGAATGCACCTGCTGCTCAGCAAGGAAGCAGCTTACTCTGGGATTCTCACTGGTACGAACAGTGGAAAGGAACTGCTTTCCTAGCAATATAGTTGCAAAATCTGCAGTATGAGGCAAATGATCTCAAATTAGCTGATTTTAGGTTCTTGTGTAAATTTTCTATTAGCCTCTCAAATACAGTGAACGCCATTTTAAGAGCCAACATTTGTGGATAATTATCTGAGATATTGTAGTTATTTTCTATTCTAGTTATTAAATACTACTATCTCACATATCATTGTGTTTACATGTTGACTTTTTAATGGTGACCACCATGGCTGTTTGTCTTTAAAATTATTTAAAATATTTAGATACTGTTTTTACTCTGGGCTCTCTGTTATTAGTTTGCATTCAGCTTTTTAAATGTCACTGAAAACATTTCAAGATTTTACCTTTCTTGTCAGCCTCTGCTTGATTTCCCTTCTTTCTTCCTGCTCTGTTTGATCATTTCTTTCTGCAGAAAAAATAAAAAAAGAGATGACTTTCCTCATGTAGGAAGATCGGCTGTTTCCAATACATCCAGGCAATAAAAGTTACAATATGGAGAAGCGTGGTGCTGTTCCTTAGTCCTTCTGAATTGCTAGCTCAGTCCTTACTATGCCTGCTTGGTGCATTGCCAGAATATACAGCTACCTTTCAATGAGGACACAGAAGCACGTATGCCAATGTCAGCTTTTCCTGTGACATAACCTCCAGTTACAATGAGCTTTAATAAACATAAAGCAGCCAGTCCAATTCTTCAGCTAGATAAAATTTTAGAGGGAAAAGCAATACCTTTAAAATTATGAATGAATGATTGTTATGCCATGTCTTTGTTAGAGTCCTGTCACACTTGCATTAAGATGCTGAAATATTTTCCTGTATGTACTTCAGGGAAAGCATGTACCTCGTGAGCTTATGCTCTCAGGCTTCCTATTTAGTTGGTCACATTGCTATACTATTCATCCTTGACTTACACACTATCCTTTTCCCTCTACTATTCAAGATATGCCAGTTGTATTAGAGCCTCTTTATACTCACAGGTTTTCTTTTGTGATATTCTGTTCTAACCTAAGCCAGTTTGCTTTTGTGTGTTCCATTAACATTCAAGCCGTGATAACGCCTACACACGGGATCTAAAAATAGACTCGAGTCCTGGACCATTGTGTGAAATATAGTCTTTGCCTTGGGATACTACTTAATGGATTTTCTATTTCTAGCGCTGTTACTAAATTTAGACTCAAGTCCATGACCTAAACAATGCTAGAGACCTAGGGGAAAGATGCTTAACCATTCAGTGAGCCTAGAGATCAGTGGTTTTCAACCTTTTTTCATTTGCTAAAAAAATTTGTATGGAGATGCAGACCCCTTTGGAAATCTTATACATAGTCTGCAGCCCCCCAGGGGTCTGTGGACCACAGGTTGAAAACCACTGCTTTAGATAACAGTGTTATCGTCTCTCAGTTAAGCAAAAGGCATATTCTGTTAAATGTTGTCAGTGTTAAACTACTGTGTCTTAAAAGGCTATTTTTGGAAATAAGCCTTTTCTTGCCCCTCCCTTTTTCTGTATTCTTTAGATTACATTGAAATACAGACACATGGATCTATTTAAAGAACTATTGTAGCAACATAGCTGCAACTAGGTAAACAGAAAATGTAAATCAGAGAACCTAAAATCACACAGCACACTAGAGGGGTGGTGTATATGACTTTGAAGTAGAGTACATGAGACTGATGATATGGCAGTGCTTCAGAAGTGTCAGTGAGATGACCAAAGATTTAGATAGCAATTGGCGGCAGTATCTGAGGGGGAAATATGAAAAAAAAAAAAGATGCCTCCAGGAAGTAACTAACGTGCCTAGTTAAATATTTATTAGCCCCTTTTTGATTAGCCCTTTATGGTTGTATTTTACTTAAAGAAAAAAAAGCTGTTCTCCATCAATCTAAATGTCCATCAGAATATAGTCATGATGCATTCTACATGGGCACTGGGTGGTTTTCTAAGATGAAAACACGAATATGCCTATCTGGTCTGAAGATTGCTTTTTGTCAGTTTGAAATGCTATGCACACATCATGATCCGTATCAATAATGGCATATCTAGATTTAGATAAAGTTAAACTCATTTTGCTTAACAATTGTGGAAGTATGAAAAGCAATTCATAGGAAGCAAATGCAAGATCTTGGTAAACTTTACCTATCTGATGGAAGGAAGTGTCAGCAGGGATATTACAGAATGCAAACATTAGTACAGAGAAGAACTAGAGAGATTTTCACAGCAACCTCACATTGCTGTATTTAGATCCGTTCCTTAGTAAATGGCTGACTTTAACACTACACATCTCAATGGAGTAATAGTCCCATTACACAGTGTCACATGCAGTAGTGAAACTCACACCCTTGCTCTGTATGAGTTATGCAGGGAATTCTAAACTATGCATGACATGGAAGCAATCACCAGTGTTAAGAATGAAGCAGGGATTGTACAATCCGATGTAAGAGAAGCTGCCTCTTTGTACATGAATATCAATGGCTTGCTCTCAGAATATAATAGAAAACCCTTCTGAACTCCTGGGACTGATTTTTAAGTTTGAACACACAGTTACTGTGGCAGTCATGCCCTGTACTGAACAAGCAGTGTTCTATATTTAAAGATAGAGGAATGAATAAAATCAATAAGATTATAAGTAAGTGCTGGGGGGTTTTTTAAGTACCTCTCTTATCCAAGAGTCACCTCTATGAGGGAGAGTTAAAAAAAAAATATTTCTCTTCATTTCATGAATACTTTAAAAAAGTAACATAATAGCACTTACAAGTCATGAGGTCACACTGGTTTCAATGGGGGTACTAACATAATCATGGTTTGGCAGGATCAGATCCAATAATGCTCTCATTAAAGTCATTGGGAACAGTGTCAGTATCTCTCTATCACTAACTTGAACACTGACTTTTCAACTGTTGCAGTCAAATTATTTACCCTTCTTTGTCACCCGTTCTAATGTCCCTGCTGGCTCAGTGATGACCTGGGTTCTTTGCAATGTAGCTGACATTTTTATGTAATGAAAAAGGTAACGTAAGTACAATTGTGCAGCTTCTGATCCAAGTGCACCCCATGCAAACCCAGAGTAACTGCACTGAAGCTGACAGAGTTAGTCCAGATTTATGCATGGTAAATCTAACCCAGTATGTTTAGCTGGCATTGAGGACATATCTTTAATTCTGCTTCATCTTCTGTTCTGCTTTAGCTCCCTCTGTAAGCTCATTATATGAATGTAACACAATAGTTTTTTTAATATTACAGCTGGTCAGTTTAACCTAGATTAAGGATGTAGCCAGCATACATCAGAAAGTAACAAACATGAAGGACCAGATTCTCAGAGAAGCTCGGCTCTGATTTAGACCAGAGAATGAAGGGAGCAGGTTTTCAATGGGAGATGCAGTGTGTTCACTCTTTTGCAAATCTGGCCCCATCTGATAGAGAAATTTCAGCTCAATTGATTTTCCTTTTGATGGCTGGGGGTTGAGGTTAAATTGGGTTAATATGTTTACAGGTCACAAGAATTTGTGTTATGTGTTATTTGTAATTTGAATATGTGTAAATGACTGTGTATGCGTTGAGTGGGTAATTAATTTACATATCACAAGAACTATTTACAAAGTAAATGGTTTGATGTACTTGAATAACTGAACCAACCGAAGATGACCCTTCAGTTCCCTCTGTCTCCAAAGCCTATTGACTTCAATGAGAGCAGCATCAGGCCCTCTTGTATAAACTGATAAGAAAGAAAAGGCAGCATGCAATCCAAATCCTCACAAATTAAGTTGACACTGTAATCTTTGCGGTCATGCTGCTGTTTTCCTCTTTGTTAGTATAATTTGCCTATACATTTCTAGTTTTCTCCTTCAGGAGAAAAAGTGGAAAGCACAATTTAATTTTGTAAAGAAGACCCTTCCTAAATCTAAACCATTCTGGAAAACTAATGTCTCCTGTGATCATAGGGCCTTCTTTCTTCATCAATTTTGTGTACTAGTGAAATACAACCCTCGAAATTATTAGATCTGATTTAAAAGCCAAATATAGCATTGCTTTCAGAGAATGCAAACACATACTCCATTAAATTGTTCAAGCTTGTTTGAACAAGTAATTGGTTATTTTTCACATAATAATGTGTTTTACATTTTTGGTGCAAAGATACACCATGAATACAGCAGAATGTGTGATACTTTTCCTTAAAGCAGTGGAACTCCACCTTTCCCATCCAGCTTACCCCATGTGACAACAGAAACAATTTTCAGGATTCCCCTGTTCGCATCATTTTGGGGATTCCCCAGCCATCTAAAGGAAGTTCAGCAAATGTCTCCAGCTGCTCAGACAATACTAACAGGCAAGGAGTTTGATACCCTTGCACTGTCTCAGCTTGCCTTTTCCTGTCTTTAATTCAGTTTCTGTTTAAATTAGAAAGGTCAGGAATGGATCTGATGCAATTTACTTGCTAGGAAAGTCACTGTTCTGCAAGGATGCCTGTGCGCTTCACTTTGGCATTGATGGATTTTAATTGACAGTGTGCCCTGACTCTCTATGCAAAATGATAAACTGACTCAAACCAAGACTGTGCTTCCTTCCTCATGCAGCCATAACAGCAGGAATTATTTGAAAAACTACATTTGTATTATTGCTTTTTTCTGCATTAAGGGGGATGCCTTCAGACAAGTACACACAGACACCAGAACACACCCCAGTGAAAATTCCATTGGTTACAAATCCATTCCCAAAGGGAGGGCATGAACTTGTCTACAGCGGAGAAATGGCTCTGAGAAATGTATTCAGTCGTTTCAAAACACTATTATTTTTTTAAAGTACTCACGTTTAAGTATATTCCTTCTTTCGAGCTCCTCAACAGCAGGTCTTTGGCTCAGGCGCCTGCGGAAAAACACCAAAATCACATTTTGTACCATGTCTGTTCTTGCAAAAGTCTATACTGGGCTGAGTGCAGGTGTTGGGGTTTTCCTTAGAAAATCATCTCCGGTCAGTGAAGGAAGAAAATCCTGAAAGCTGGATATTTAGTCCTTTTATTCTTCCCAAATGCCAGCAGTGCAGGTGGAAGTTTTCCTCTAGTTTACTCTGCTATCAGTGTAATCCTTCCCTGATGAATACATTCTTTTCATCCTATTTTCCAAACAAAGTCAGCTGAAAATAGTGCCCCACTACAGTTAAATTCATTCTTGAGGAGGCATTTACCCTGAGAATCAAATGGGGTTCTTAGAAATCTTCTGCAGCAATTACTGCCTCCGCTCATGTAGCAATGGGTGCCCCTTTTCTAGCATCGACAATGATACATCCTGAAAAAAACATCGCCTTGCTAGAAATAAAGCCTCTCTATGCAGGGTGGTTTCCTGGTTACAGATATGACAGAGGAGTCCACTAGCTTTACTAGTGCCTGGTGAATAAAATTCATGTGCTGCTCACAGCTTCCTGCTGTCTGAAGCGAGTGAATGTCTTCTGCAGCTTCACCTCCCCTTTCAGTAGTGCTGCCTCAGGATTGAGTCTTCAAATCATATGATCAGTGCCAGAACGATTTTATCTTGCATACCAAATGAGACTTCCCCAAGAGATGCTGCTAATATCTGCAGAGAATCTCAGGTAATTGAACACCCACACACAAGCATTTATAGTTACTGCATTTGCTAGCTTTCAAACAATAATCCAGCCAACAGAGATATAAAAGGCTTTCTACTGATTTCTGGCGATATTAAGGAGCCTCGCTTCCTGCCTGAAATAGATGTTACACAGTAGGAGTCTGGAGGTTCCAAAGCCAACATGATTGCCAGCAACGGGCTAACACGGAGACTCACAGGCACCAGGAGAGTGATTTTAGTATCACCGTAAATAAAGGGCAGAATTCTAAAATGATCTTATAACATTGCACTGTCAAATACAAAAGAGACCAGACACTAAAATAAATTAACATCTCTGATGCTAGGTTTCCCCCTAGCATTTGTCACCTGATCAAATTCACTACTGAAATCAGTTCCTTGGATTTGCCTGGCAGCAACAGGATTCAAGCACAAAATGAACCCTGGCAGCCTTCATGAACGCGCCTCCTTTCCTTTTTGTTTATTAATTCCCCTAAAACCACTGACAGGGCCAAATCTACTCTCAGTATCAGTGGTGTAAATGTGGAGTAACTCCACTGAGCTCGGTATAGCTACTCCTGATTTACACCAATGTAAACGGTAGCAAGATATGGCCCCGTGAGCTTTAGTGCTTCAGTAACAACCCCTGTACCCAACTCCAGCCATGCTTCCTTCTACCCCCAAGGATTTTTTGTGGGTGTCTTTGATTTCTCCTTAGACTTAACGGAGCAGGTCCTATACCTCAGCCTAATTCTACTGAAGTGAATGGAGCTATGCAGAAATGCACCAGTTGAGAATGTGTCCATGTTTTTAATTCACGGGTGGGCAAACTTTTTGGCCTGAGGGCCACACTGGGTTTCATAAATTGCCTGGCCCCACCTCCTATCTGCCTCCCCCGGGACTCCTGCCCCATCCACGCATCCCTGCTCCCTGTCCCCTGACCGCCCCTGGACCCCTGCCGCCCCATCCAACCCCTCCTCTCATTCCTGATGGCCCCCCAGGACCCCTGCCCCATCCAACCACTTCTTCTCCCTGTCCCCTGACTGCCCCCTGCTGCCCCATCCAACCCCCACCTCCTTCCTGACTGCTCCATTCAACCCCCTGTCCCCCCCAACCACCCCGACCCCTATCCACATCCCCACCCCCTGACCACCACCCTGAACTCCCCTGCCCTCTATCCAACCCCCCTGCTCCGTGGCCCCTGTCCCTTTACCGCACTGCCTGGAGCACTGGTGGCTGGTGGCACTACAGCTGCGCCGCCTGGCTGGAGCTGGGCCATGCCGCCGCCACCACGCAGCACGGAGACCGGGTCGGGCCAGGCTCTGCAGCTGCACTGCCCCAGGAGCTCGCAGCCCCGCCGCCCAGAGCATGGCGCCAGCGGTGGAGCGAGCGAGCTGAGGCTGCGGGGGAGGGGGAACAGCGGGGGAAGGGCCAGAGCTAGCCTCCCAGGCCAGCAGCTTGGGGGCCGGGCAGGACAGTCCCGTGGGCCGGATGGGGCCTGCGGGCCATAGTTTGCCCACTTCTGTTTTAATTCCTATTGTCCCTCCTTTCCCCCCCACCATCCCATCACTGTATGTCTCAGCACTGATACAAGTCCCTGAGGAGAGATTAACATGCTCTTCACAATCCAGATCAGGGAAGAGTGACTTACTCTGTGAGTTTATCTGTAAATCAAAGGACCACCAGGCCTGCTGTTCACATGTCTCTATCAAACCATTTTTAATTACACCACGTCCATGTGATGTTTATAGATTCTCCTAGGAACTGTACATTAGATTCTGAAGGACCTTTAAACTAGAGGATTAAAAAATCTAACCAAGAATATCAAAGCAATTAAAGCAGTGTTCTAAGTGCTTATGAATATTGATGTGTTATGGTAAGCCTGGACTTTTTAAAATCCATCCTCCCCTTTTTTGCACCCACAAATAAAACCTGTAAATCTCTCACTGGAAAAAAAAATGGTTTGTGACAGAGTCAAGTCTCCATTGACAATCAGACACTTGAAACCAGTTTTCTTCAAAGCACTAGTGCCTAAATTCACTACCACATAATGCAGGACCAGATTTTCACAGTTGTGTGAACACACATCATCTCTGCATATGTAATTACAGAAACTGCACATGGTAAATACACATAGACATGACCAGGCAGGCAGCTAACAAGCCCTTTATACAGTACTGACAACCTCAACTATTCAATGATCAAGAGTCAAACCCCTCCCCCCCCCAAATCATGAAATTGGCTTAAAAATATGACTTTTAAAAAATATTTTTATTTGCCTTCTTGTTTTTGAGCCTTTAGGGTGCACTTGGACCAAATTTGCAAGCTTCTCTCCACAGCCATGAGTGCTAGAAACTCACTTGTTCTTGAAACAAAAGTTGAAAGTCTCATGAAATGACATGATTCCAGAAGCTGGGGCTTTAAGAAAAAAAAACAACCATATATCCAAACCCTTATGATAACATTGTCAGCAATGTTAACATTATTGATGTGTGAGTACCCTGGTGTCATTCCATGCAGCTGTTCTAGATACTGCTCAGGTGGGATATTTATCTTTATTTGTCGTCCATCACTGTGGTATGTGAGCACTTCCATGGTTTCTGAACGTATAGTGGAATGTAAAGGCCTCTTTCATTACAGCTGCACTCCCACACATATGGGAGAAAGGCAGTCAGCCAGCAAAGGTTAATGGGTCCAGCTGCTTCCCTCCCTTTGCTCTGATTGGAAAGGAGAGACGGCAGCTGCGTGTAGCCCAGTCAGGGAGAAGAGGGCATCTCTAACTATAGAAGCCCTCTTCAGAAAGGTGAAGTGATTGAAGAGAGAGAGAGCAGCTTTCCTGGCTGAGAGGTTCTCAAAGGGCTGAACTGTTTCTTGATGCTGTTGCAGGCTGCTCTGGAGCAGTCTGTATCTGTGAGTACTGGGGCTTGCTCCCTTTTCTCTCTACTGAAATGATTCACTTGGTCTCCTGCAGGAGGGGACTTTCCTGCTTTGAAACAGAAAGCTGGGGGTGAGCTGAGAACTTCCTGACTTTGCACATGTCCTGGGCCTTCTGCACAGCACTGAGCCATTCCCTAGGGCCAAGAAACTGCAGTTGCTTTCTCAGTATTGAGGGCTGTGCTCACCTCAGCTGTGTAAGCACAGCTAGCCCTGTCCCGGGGGACCCACAGGAGTTTCCCCTGGGTGCTCTGTAGGCCCTAACCAAATCAGCCACACTGGGCAGGCCCTCAACCCAGCCAGCAGCACCCCATTGCTCCAAAGGGGGGGTTGCAGCCATCTTTCACCCTGCTGCGGCCTCCCCTTGGCAGGCTGCCCCTGCCTGAGGCCCGCTGCCTTGTTTCACCTCAGTGGGACTAAGAGTAAACAAGGCACAACTGTGGTTCTGAATTGCAGCCCCCTCCGCTGTCAGTGACTCAGCGTGGTGTGGAGCGAGCTGAGGACGTGCCTTGGTCAGAGGAGTGTTTCTTTTTTAATAGTGTATTTTAGCTGTCTGTAGGGTTGCCAACCATCCAGGATTGTCCTGGAGTCACCAGGAATTAATGATTCATCTTGAATTAAAGATTGTCATGTGATGAAATCTCCAGGAATTTGTCCAACCCAAGTTGGCAACCCTAGGTCTGTGTTCTGAACCTGTTAACGTCTCTGCTGGGGAGAATTCCACTTCAGGCTCTGTAAGCAAGGAGCCATCCCTTCCCTACTTGGTAGTCCATGCTGAGAACTCAATAGCACTCTTTGGATTTTCCCCTCAACTTTTTTTTTTTTTTTAAATCCCATTTTCCCTGAGCTCTGTGAGCCTCCCCGAAAAGAGATCAGCTCAATCCTCAGGATGGCAGCATCACTGCCTTAGAATCTCCTCTCTGTGCGAGGCAGTCAAGTGTAACTTGGCCTGAGAAATGACTTCTCTTGGGGACTTGGGTTTTTTTTTTCCACCCACTATTAGAGGGAGCAGGTGCTGTCAAAGATGAGGACTTGTTACAGTAAACGTTAATATCCTCTGTAGGCTCTAAATCTCCAGCAGTTTAAAGGCTAAAAGCAGATTTCAGGCCACAGCTGGGGAGCTCTTGCTTTGTAATTTTGGAGGACAAGATGGCAACCAAGTTGAAACCTATGAAGAGGCTGAAACTGAGCAGCCAGTGGACTTAGCCAGACTAACTGTAGTGTCTGTACAAGATCTCCCTGAAAGGGTGAAGAACCAAATTTTAAGAGTTCAATTGATTTGTAAAGGATGGGACAGCTGCTGTCCTTGTTAATATGATTTTCACATTGATTAGTTAAGTTTAGACACCTACCTATTTCTGACCACCAGAAAGAGCATTCAATCTGGGCCCATTATGTACTGTAAATGCACTGAAATCTTAGTGTCAGTATCTGAATTATTTACTGAGGCAGGGACCATACATAGCAAGCCATTTCTGATGTAAAGTTACCTTTCATTCAGTTTAACACCTGCATGTTTCTGAGAGCTTTCAGGAAAGTAACATCTATTGAGCCTCATCCTCAGCGGATGTAAAGTGGTGTAGTCTCATTGACGTGTTTATGGTGATTCAAAGCAACTGAGGATCTAGCTCGGAGTCAAATTCTTTCCTGACTTACACCCATGAGCATCTCAAGGGCTGTCACAAGTGTGAGAGAGGCAGCGTTCGGCCTATGTACTTTATTTTACCAAAATGCAGCTAGCATATGAAACACTGAGCAGAATGTGCAAAGCTCCAGTGGTATTTCCTTGTGGCCACCATAGCAAATCTGTCTGGGCATCTCTGGGTAACTAACTCCAGTTTGATAAAGACCAAATAATCTGATCCAAAATGCAAGCACTTTATGTTACTCTTTCACATACACACCCCTCCCCGTTATGAGAAAACTATAATTTTTCTGAAGCTCAGAAGAGGTTACAAAACTCACATTAATCTGGCATGGGGCAAAATGAACCATCAAAACCCAGATGATGTTCTGCTATTTACCAAAATCCAACTTTAATGCTCAGGGCCACATTTTCATAAAAATGAAGCAAAATTGCACTATCCAACAGTTAATTGCATATGTTTGTACCCACCCGTGGCAAAGTCCTTTGCTTACTCTCAGATGTATTTCCACTGAAGTCAGTGGGGCTATGCATGTGAGTAAAGGGAACACAATTGGTGCCAAACACGTCATTACAAACTGGCCTGCACAACGACCCACTCTGCATGGGCCAAATCGCACTAGCACTGTGTGAGTATAATTCAGATGCTGAATAGAGATGGTGACACTTCCCAGCTGAAATTCTCGTCACTGAAAAATGCAGACTTGCAACATTTTATGAATTTGTGTTGATTTCACCAAATTGGTTTGGTCGGGGAGGAAAAAAGTCTCAAAAAGGGAAAACAATTGTTTTCCCTATTTCAAAATGAAATGTTTTGATCTTTTTAATTCGAAATGACTGTCTTGAAATTTACTTCAGTTTTATTTAAAAAAATTTAATTAGAAATTCAAATGAAACAAATGTTTAGTTCACTGGCTGCTCAAAAAAACAAAAACAAAAAAAAATTTTTTTCAACGAAATGAACAATGGAAAAAAATTTGTTTAGTGTCAAACTAAACAAATAAATCATACAGCTCTTGTGCTAATTTATGAGAATTTGGAGGTGGCTCTGGGCTGTTTTCCCCTTAATGTGCATATATGAATCCTGTGAGGTTCCTAGAGGCCGCTTGCTGACAGTGAGAAGGAAACACTGATTCTGCTCTTTCTCTCTTGATGCACCGGTGAAAGCATCAGCCATGCAAGACCAGGCTGCCTGTGGAGACAATTACCATAGCTCCTTCTAGCTCGGTCAGTGAGAGATACTTCACCAGCTCACTTGGTAGAGCTGTCACTGCCTTTTACCACGAGATTCCCAGTTTGAGGCCCAGCTAAGGTAATGTGCAGAAGTCGCAGGATGAACACGCATGTACAGTCACTGGCTCCAGCTTGCAGGGGAAATCACTAATTGACTATCTCCTCCAGTGCCAGGTCATATATGGTCGGTTCAGCAATACACACATAGGTGCATGTGTGTATCAATCAATAGGTCAATACTTACTTCACACACAGAGATTGTCTCTTCACGTTGCAGGGAATTAACCTGAGGACTAGTTCGGTACCAAAGTGAATGACGTTGTGCTGCTACAGATCAATCAGACAGAGTGATAAACATCCAGAGCACTCCAGGGATTTGCTGGTTACTTTAATCGACTTTCAGGCAGGAGTTATGAGAGAGTGGAGCCAGCATGTTTCAAACCTGGGAGGAAATTGCCTCGTGCACTTTCCTTTGTGCTCCCTAAATTGAGTTCTTCACAGGATCTGCACCATCCATCTGCAGGATATGTATCCTGGCTAGGCTCTTTGGACACTTGATTATGACATGATCTGAGGCGTAGCAGCTGCATGCGCAGAAGGCATGTTAAAGTGTTGGCCGGATCTTCATCTGGCATAAATAGGCAGAGCTCCATTGAAACCAATAGTGCAACAGTGATTTACACCAGCTGAGGAGCTGGCCTTCTGTTCCTAAGTCACTGTAGCAAACAGAGCTGTTGAAAGCCGCTGCTGCGGTTACTGGCGACAGGCAGAGACAGGCAGAGCCTGGCAGCCCCCATATTTTTGGTTTTGCAAAGTTTGGTGTAAAAATATGTGCTGGTCCATGTCATCTGACTTCTCACCTGCACAGAGTTTTGTTTTTCTTCAGTTGAGATTTGCTTGATCTAGCAAGATCTTTCCTTGAGATGGATTGACATTTCATTTGTACTGAATTGTGGAAAATACAATTTTGAGTCGCCCTCCCACCCACCCCGTGTCTTACAAATATGCTCCTGTAGCTGGGAATCTGAAAGAGAGACATTTGCACAGGTGTGTGTGGGGAGGGGGGAGGTATAAGCATATGTCAGCCAGGAGTAGGAGCTAGAGTTTAAGGGAAGCTAGCAAAGTTGAGACGCCCTTTGCAGGAAACACACTGGGCACCATGACACCCATGTGAGCTGTTTCATAGGATGGGCCTTCCTCACAGGCCTGAGGCAAACAGGAAATAAATATTTTTTTTAAGCGCAAGCAGCGGCGGCTCCAGGCACCAGCGCTCCAAGCGCGTGCCTGGGATGGCAAGCTGCGGGGGGTGCCCTGCCGGTCCCTGCGAGGGCGACAGTCAGGCAGCCTTCAGTGGCTTGCCTGTGGGAGGTCCACCAGCCCTGCGGATTCGGTGTACCCACCGCCAAATTGCTGCCAAATCCACGGGACCAGCGGACCTCCTGCAGGCAAGCCACCAAAGGTACCTGCCTGCCGTGCTTGGGGTGGCAAAAAAGCTAGAGCCGCCCCTGAGTGCAAGGATTTGAGAAAAATAATGGCTCTTGCAAGGATTTTCTGAAGATTTTTAAAGTCAGCCTATTATCAATGCTTCCCTAAAGACCGTGGAGCCAAATTCTGCATTCGTTTACACCAATGTAAACTGAGAGTGAACTCTCCTGATTTCATTAGACTTACTCTGGATTGACAATGAGAGATGACTCTGGCTTTGCATGAGCCACCTGCGTCAAACAATCATGTATTTTTGGTGTTGTATTAAGTGTTATAAAGTGAATTTCTCAGGAAGGTTACGGGGGACCCATTTGGGTGTGTCCCTGATTCCACCCTTGTATAAAATTCTTATTCTGCGCTAGGGGAAAAAACAGTGTGCTAGAATGTATAGAAAAGTGAAGTGAGTTCAGTATGTCAACATAAAGTACCGGAGGGCTGGTGCTCCTATGAGACATGTGCCAACGCTGAACATCAGGAGGAAATGCCTGAATTTTAAATGGGCATCTCTATTATCAGAACATCAAGCACAATTCAACAGGGAGTTTATTTTCATCCTTCCTATTGGTAGCTGTAAAGAGGGTGCATGCCAGGCCTTTGAGTCATTGGTGTATCTCACTGAGACAGGCGCTGCAGTACTGTTTTCAATGTACAATTATGGGTAGTTGTAAATCTTTGGTGGGAGTTGCTTGCCTGTTAGTAGAAGCCTGTATACAAAATTAGAAGGTGGGCACCAAAGACATGAGTTTGTTTTTTCCCTGGGTAATTTAGGAGCATAAAGTGGTGTGTGGGTGACCTATCTTGTTGTTGAAAAACCTAGAAGAGCAACTACTGCTGCTCTGTGACAACAGTCGGCTAAAGAGCAGAAGGAAGAGGGTGAATGTTACTGTATGTTCTGCCATGTAGCCTTAGTCATCTAACAATTGTGACTGCCAATTGATTAACTGGGCTATATTTTTAAAGCACATGGCATACTGCGGCTACAGGGTGGGTGTGGATCCTGGCAGAAACATGTAAGTCAGGGTATTTGGAAAAAGAAGATTTAAAATGTGGCCACTGCTATTGTTTGCTTGTCCAAACAGAGTAAGTTATGCAAACAGCTTAAAAGCATGGGCGTAGCTGGGGGAGGAGGGCACTGCTGCCTTGAACTGCAAACATCCGGCAGGCGTGGAATTTGCCCCCTCCCCACACGTGGCTCAATGGCCTGACTGATGCTGCCCCCCACAAAATAGAAGTCCCAGTACGCCTATGCTTAAAAGTGGTACCTGAATAATAGTCCCTTTAATAATTTTGTTATATGTTGACTAGAAAAATCGCACAGGCAAATTAAATGCATTTTGGTTTTGAAAGAATTAGGGGGGCAGAATTTTTTTTTTAAAGTATGCAACTGTTCATGCAAAACATGAGCCTAATTTGCACTTGTAGTGCAATTTAGACATGTGTGCACAGATAAACCTAATTAGTCACTTGATGTGCAATTTCTGATTGGTGTTGCAATCATGGCAACTATCGGCCAGAACCTCAGCCTTGGGCAGGGGTTCTCAGACTGGGGGTCGGGACCCCTCGGGGTTGTGAGCTGTCAATCTCCACCCCAAATCCTGCTTTGCCTCCAGCATTCATAACAGCGTTATAAATTAAAAACACTTTTTTAATTTATATATTTAAGTGGGGTCGCACTCAGAGGCTTGCTATGTGAAAGGGGTCACCAGTACAAAAGTTTGAGAACTATTGGCTTAGAGTCACTCTTTTGTGCTGCTCCAGCAGTGTACAAGAACTTAGCTCTGCCCTAATGAGAGAACTCCAGAGACACCATCTTATACCACCTACTGTACCCCAGTTGCACATAGGGGGCATAGCCTAGATGGGTTTTGGCATGAATGCATTGTGCTACAATGATCCTGAAATGGAGGAGCAAGAGCGAGTGAGTTGTTACACGATCATAAACTAGAACAACATTATGGCCGCTCTAGGTTGTGCCCAGGGCTAGTCCACCACCAGGATGAGGGAGCCAGGAAAGTAGCTCAGAGCCACCTTTGCCTCCCCAACTGCTGCTATGTTGAACATGAGGTTGGTGTAACTGAGCCATGAGCCCTAAATGCCTAATTAAAAACAAAATCTGACCTTTGGCTACTTTACTAAATAAAAATATTTTCAAAATACATCCTGCTAACAGCACTATGCAACTCTTGCAGGATGTAGGGCTCTAGCACATGGTAGGTTTCAAATTGCATGTTGTACTGTATCATGGGCCATGTCATACCTACTACAATACTGCCTACAAAATACCTCTCTCACCCAGAGGAAAGGAGCCACTGTGGTGGTACCAATCTATATCTCATAAGTCCAATTAATCAAACCCTTATACAAATGCCATACGACTAATGTAAGTTACAGATCTTTTTGTCCCATTTAAGACCCCATTCTGAATTCTGTCCTGACTCCCCAAGGCTGTAAATCAGAGTGATGTTTGGCCCAATGTATGCATTTGATTATGTGCCCATCCCACTCCCCCCACCACTGAATTACAGTTTACCAGCACTATGATCCCAATCACATAGAAGCCCCACAGTATGGTGCTCAGATACTACAGATGAGTGCAGAATAGAAAACCTGCCATCCACACACTGCAGCCTGCCCTCCCTGGATGACTGATAGAGCCCTTAGGCTGGTCTGCTGTTGCACAGTACTATATAAAGATACGCTGTGTGGGGGCTGAAATACACAGTCAGAGCACCACTGTCTAATTAGGTGGGAGGATTCAGATGGAGAATGCTACAAACTAATCGCTGTTTTCTCCCATGTGAAAACCCTGGAGTACTTGACCATTGATCCTAGGGTGACCAGCTAGCAAGTGTGAAAAATCGAGACTGGGTGGGAGGTAATAGGAGCATGTATAAGAAAAAGACACACAAATCGGGACATCTGGTCACCCTAATTGATATCCGAGTTCTCTAGATCTGTTAGAAGGGAAGGCTACTAGGAGCAGCTGAGCAGCAACTGTCTCTCTACCTCTGCACTGCAAGGGCCCAATCCAAAGCCCATAGAAGTCAATGGAAATCTTCCCATTGACTTGGTTGGGCTTGGCTCATGCCTCCACATGTGTCGTCCCCGAAATGTTCGGTCTTTGCCAGCCTAGGGAAGAGAGAATCCAAAGTCTCCTGCGTGGCGCAATAACAGTCTGCAGCTGTGACGCTGAGGCAGCTGTGACCTGATTTGTCTGATCCAGTCTTGCTCTCATCCCTATTGTTGTGCAGTTAGTGGGATATTTTCATCTGCAAAGCAGAAGCATGAAGCAGTACTCAGGAGGGTTGTATATAGCATCCGTGGATAATAGTTTCCAGAGAGGGAGTGATTGACTCATCTGAATTTTAAGTACTCTTGCTAAACATATATTTTTTTCCTCAATAGCCACAGATTCCTCTTGAAGCTTGTACTGGGATGATGCTCTACTTTTTATTTTAGCAAACCTGAGTTTTGCACTTTATAGTCAGATAATTGCTAGTTTGCCACCACAAAAAGGAAACATTTTGCATGATTTTTAGGGCAAAAAGTCCTTGCCAGCATCAATGGCCTGTTCTTAAGAGGTTCTGAGCATTGAATTCAATGGGAGTTGCAGGAGCTCTGGGCACCTCCCAGGATCAGGCCCAATTCTCAAAGGCCCCTAGGTTATGACTACCCTTGAATTGTTAATTGTGTTGGCTAACATGACTATACATTCTAGTGGAGACAATATAAACGTCTGTTTCAGGACAATATCAGAGGGGTAGCTGTGTTAGTCTGGATCTGTAAAAGCAGCAAAGAGTCCAGTGGCAACTTATAGACTAACAGACGTATTGGAGCATGAGCTTTCGTGGGTGAATACTCACTTCCATCATCCGATGCATGCATCCGACGAAGTGGGTATTCACCCACAAAAGCTCATGCTCCAATACATCTGTTAGTCTATAAGGTGCCACAGGACTCTCTGTTGCTGTTTCAGGACACTCATCTCTGCTCCCAGCCTAGGGTTAAACACAACTAGCAAATAATGTTTGTTTTCTGTCTGGAATTTACAGTCATGTTAATTCACGTGTGTTAAACCACAACTGAACAAACATTCAACTGTAGACACACGTTGAACCCCCAGCGAACATTGAAAGCATCAGCATCTCCCAGCATGAGGCCCAGGATTTTCATTTAAATGTCTGGTGAGCAGCCTGTGGGAAGAAAGTGAACCAATGAATGACTTCTATAGCACCATGCTGAGCTCCATAAGGTACACACATACCAGGAGCTCCTCTCTAAGTCTGTCGTCTGCTTGCCGGCAGACAAAAGAGAGCAACTTGCTTAGCCATGAAACACTAGTCCAGGGGTCGGCAACATTTCAGCAGTGCTGTGCCGAGTCTTCATTTTATTCACTCTAATTTAAGGTTTCGCGTGCCAGTAATACGTTTTAACGTTTTTAGAAGGTCTCTTTCTATAAGTCTATAATACATACAACAATAGTTTAGTTATATAAAGTAAATAAGGTTTTTTAAATGTTTAAGAAACTTCATTTAAAATTAAATTAAAATGCAGAGCCCCCGGACCGGTGGCCAGGACCCGGGCAGTGTGAGTGCCACTGAACATCAGCTCGCGTGCTGCCTTTGGCACGCATGCCATAGGTTGCCTACCCCTGCTAATGCTTGTTTTGAAGCTACAGTACAACTGGAAGCCCGGCATGCTCAAGAAGAGGAGAACGAACCAATGTTTCAGACAAGTTACCAGCATGTCTAAAATGTAAGCAGGTTGGTGCTTCCAAGCAAACAAACGCCTGCAATGTAAATCCCTGGGATTAATTCTTACTGCATAATATGTTGGGTTTTAAAATAGAGACATCTGTCACTGAAACAGCAGGAAAAACAACGGAGAGAAAAACCATTAAACACACCAGGCACTATGCACTGTAATGAGTGAGAAAGCAAAAAGCACAACATAGACTCTATTCCCAAACAGCAGGGAATTGGAGGGTACAGAAAGGGGAGCAAACCCCATCTGTTTCTCCATTCCTCTCCTCTTGGTATTTGGCCACAGCATTTGAAAGCTCTTGTTAGTTAATGTGCTCTACATCTCCTGGAAGCCTCTGCCTCTGGAGTGCAGCAGCGTGCTAGGAGCAGCCTCTCTGTTAACCACTTTGGAAACTCTGCTCCATGGGTTCAAATCCAGCACGCGTAGCATGAGCAGAGTGGTAGCAAGTGTCTGCAATCGTTGGGCTTTCCAGCAAAGCCCCATAGGGCTGACTTGCAATTAGGCAAGAGAGATTCTGAATGTATTTGTGGGTAACTACGTGTCAATGTTTCTTTAAGGGCCTATGCACAGAAGGGTCTTTGAGGTTTAACGTGCTGTACGAGTGTCAGTTTTGCCGTGTAAACAGCCTGTGGAATGGATTCCTCATTCACAGAGAACTCAGCACCCACTGAACTGGCTGGCATGGCCAGTGTCCTAATGTACTAAAGTCTGTTCCAATTCAGCTAGGATGCACAGGTAGCTCTACAGCTAGTTTTGAGATCCTGAAATTCTGCACACTTAACCCACCAATTGTGGCCCAGGTGCCCCTAGGGTGAGATTTGGGATACAGCAAGAAACCCCGGCGTGATTGGTCAGCTGGAGAAAATGCTGAGAAGCATCTGCAAAAATCTCCTTCCCCCGCTCTTCTCAATTAATGCAAAAATCTTTGAGGATGACGATTCTTTTCACTGATGCAAAATGCTGAGAATTTCCCTGCGTGATGCAAGCTCTCAAGGGAAATATTGTTTCCCCTCGTGAGCTGAGCTATTTATAAAGGGAGCCCTTGGCAATCTGCGAAGCCTTTGAAGTATTAGAAGCATCTCTGTCATTATAGCCAGTGAGAAGTTACAGCGCTGGTGGCTTGAAGGAACAGCCAGGCTATGGCCTCTACACAAATGGTCCCGCTAACCCAGCCGTCTCAAATCCTAGCTGCAAACAGCAGGTGCTGGCTGGGGTGTCAGTGAACTTCCTCAGTCCTGGTAGTAAGTCTATGAAAACATGATGCTGTTATGTTTTTGTATAATCCCGAAAGCAAAGCACAAAATGAGATGTGATTCCTAAAACTGCAGATGCTTCTGGGACAAATAGCCCGACTTGATGCCATATGTACAATCATACACTTGTTAGAACTGCAGAGATCTTTCTGGGCATATTCTCCTTTGTAACCAAAACCCACCCAGGCCTCTCCCTTCATCCACCCACACAGCATTTTCAAAGGATGGGGTATCACTGCTTGCAGATAGCATGTCACCAGCTGGGTGGCAAGAGCATACGCTGCACTGGTTTCTCATTCTCTCACAGACACTGTTTTCCTCCTGGACCATGGTATCTCACAGCTCAGTTAGTGTCAGCAGGATGCAAAGCAGACCTGAGCCATCCATCCCCCCCCCCATATAACAGGTTCTGACAGTGCATTGTGGCTTTCTTTAAATTGGCACTGCACTCCAATCTGTTATGTGGCATGTGCCTAGAAAGACCTGTCTCTTAATGTAACACTCTTATTACGGTGTACTTGGAGTATACCCTGCCATCAGCTCTGTATGGAGCACCCTAACGAGTTCCACAGAGAACTCAAGGATGAGATATGGCCAGAATTTAAGATTCTGCCACCCTTACCTGTTGGTTATCTTACTCCTCAGATAGTTCCAGTAAGTAATGACACTGGCTGTTACTCACCACATGACATGCCACCCAACGTATCAGAATTTAGATCATTATGACTAGGTCCCGTCTGAATGGATCTGAATTTAAATGTGAGCTATTCACCCCGTGCTCTTCAGTACTACACATCTCCTGGATCCACATTTTTGGGCCAGAGTCTGAGCTCAGTTATGGTGGTGTAAATCTAAAATAGAGCAGGTAAAAGAATGGAATTCCTATCTTGTGGAGCATTCCAGGTTTTTTTGTTTGTTTTTTGTTTTTTAAACTTGGTTTCACCGAGTCAGGTTGAAAAGTTGAAACCTCAAATGTTCACAGCACAAATGTACCAAAATATGTTGTTCGACCTTATCTAAACACTTAGTTTTGACTGAATCACCTTGACTCGTTAGAAAATTACAAAATGAAAGCGTCAAAATGAAACATTTCAACCTTATTGAAATGATCCACATTGACAATGTCCTGTCAAAAACTTCGGTGAACCGGATACGTTCTGAGGAAATGTTTCGGTGTAGTCAAATCAATATTTTCTGATGGAGAACTGTTCCGGAAGACAAGTCTTGACCAGCACTAGTCTGGAGTAAGTGGGCCTCGCTGTCATCTCCCATTTTACATCACTGGGGCGATGTATAGCATGCATAGATGTAATTTACGCTCACTTTAAGACCGCTTTGTGCAGCCATAGCATCCAGGGTCCCTCGTGTAAATGAGAATTCAGCCATTGATTTCAATGGTGGTGGTCTAGATTCAGGGGCGGCTCCAGGCCCCAGCACGCCAAGCGCATGCTTGGGGCGGCATGCCACAGGGGGCGCTCTGCTGGTCGCTGCGAGGGCGGCAGGCAGGCTCCCTTCGGCGGCATGCCTGTGGGAGGTCGGCCAAAGCCGCAGGACCAGCGGACCCTCCGCAGGCAAGCCGCCGAAGGCAGCCTGGCCGCCATGCTTGAGGCGGCAAAATGCCTAGAGACGCCCCTGTCTAGATTTATATCCATGTAGCTAAGATCAGAATCTGACCTTTATATTTTCAACACAGGGAGAGACTTTCTTGCAAACCTGTTTGTAACCTTTCGTGTTCTTTCAAAATATATCAGCCTTACTGCCGCTTTTGTTACCATATGAGGTTGTGAAAGTACTTTGCTTAAAACCTCCATTGCTTTAGCTAGAATCCAGCTTTGTTCTTAGCTGTCTGGCCTGTTTTAAAGCTCTCGCCAATTGTGACAAACCCAGGTCTTACAACTGAGACAGAACAAACTGTTTAACAGTAAAATATGCTTGTTCCCCCAACACCAGCCTGCCAAACTGTCAAATGTATTTTGTTATAGGTCATATATCTCACCACAGGAACAGCACATGGGAGCTTAACTGAACCTTTGCAAAGCAACGTGTCCTCCCGCATGTCACTTTCAAAGTTTCATCAAAAAGAATAACTATCCCTTTAGCTAGGCTCTGTGCCTCCTGAATAACTGATAGCTCCGTTGATATCTTTAAGATTGGCTTAAAGATCAACATCCAGGAAAAGTCCTTGGTCTTTTAGGATCCAGGGGGTTCCAAATTGAGATGTATGTGTGCTGAAGAATATCCACTGTGCTCAGAAACCCCACGTGTACCAGAACCTTTGGTTCACCTGGTCCGTTGCCTTTCCAGGAAAGGTGGGGGGCCATAGTCTCAGGTGGAGTAAACTGGCACAGCTCCACTGAAGTCAGTGAGGCTATGCTGACTAGCGCCAGCTGAGATAATACCACTGCCTGATTGGACCGAATGCTGTTTCACCAGTATTCAGGGCCACTCCTATGACACACAAAACCAAACCCCACGGAGGAGCTAAGCAGAGCAGTGAATGCCTGCCTGCCCCCGCCCCATCCCCGGTAGTTCCTTGGCAATGCTGCTTATTTCTTTATAAGCACATCCTCCTGTGATCTGTCACTCCATCAAGCAGCCGCACGCTAGTCCTAGTGCTGCAGGGGTGGCCTCTCGGGAGTATGTTCCTTTAATGCATATATTGGGCTAGACTGATCAGCCCGTGCATAAGTGTGCATGTGCCTGGTGAGTGGGAGCACACCTAGAACCTTTCCACACCTTATGTGGCTGATAGTAGGGCAGAGCCCAAGAGCAGCCCATCACTGGGGATATCCGCTCCTCCTCCCAACCGTGAACAAATTGCCAGAATGGGGGTTGGGAAGAACAGAGGCTACATCCCTTCCTCTATCCCTCTCCCTCTGCTCCCACCTACTCTGTGGAGAGGGGCTGGTGCACTGAGGGCACCAGTTTGCTCCATTTATTAGGATGCGACACCCTCCCCAACTCTGGGTACAGGAGCAGCCATGAGTAAAATGTGGTGCGATGAAGCTAAGCAATGTGCTTAAGGTCTTTTTAGTAAAAATGAGTGGAAGCCAGGAGTCCCGGTCTCCAGACTCATAGACTCTAAGGCCAGAAGGGACCATCATGATCACCTAGACTGACCACCTGCACATTGCAGGCCACAGAACCTCGCTTATCCAGTCCTTTTCTAATCAGGAGTACGCTAAACACCCTGGTATATTAATCACTCTACATTATATTCTTTGTATTGAACAGGTTGCCAACACTTTTTTTTTTTTTAATGCAGTTAACTAAATGGTGGATTAAAAAAATGTCATTTTCCTTGCAATGGTACAGGGTGTTTCACTTGATTTTTTTTGGAAAGAAGATAACTCTTCTCTCCCTTTAATGGTTGTTGTTTTGAAGAAGTCTGGCCATGTTATCTGATATACAGCAGCATTCTTATTAGAGAGAGATCCTGTCTGATATAAGGCATTCACAGATTGCTATGGCATCAGCCTTTTCTCTTTGCAATGCACTGTTGGCTATTTATACAGAATAAATTTTTCCTTGGTACATGACTGCTGTAAAACAAAATATTAACCATTTTGAAATTTCCTTTTCTTAAAAATTAATAAAACCATACCAAGCAAGCCCAGGGTAGCTGAAGATCTGTTCGCTCTTACAGAGAATGATTTCTATACTGAGTCACCAGCTTGTCTTTTGCATCTTGGCAGAATGATTTTGTTTAAGGACAAAAAGCAAATCTCACCTCTTTGCAGCATATCAGTTGAGCTAGACTGGATGGACCTCATTGCAATGCAGTTTAAGACTCGGATTTTACCAGCATGCTGATTTTTCAAGCTAACATGTTTTCTGGTTGCCTGGATACAGTCTGCTGAAAAGCTGGGTCTTTGCATGGAGTACTGGCTCCAGCCTCAGAAGGCAATGACTATTTCTCCTGTGGGCAATTCCATCATACAGCCTGATTATAACTAGGGTGACCAGATGTCCTGATTTTTATAGGGACAGTCTTGATTTTTGGGTCTTTATCTTACATAGGCTCCTATTAGCGTGCGCCCCCCCACCTCCTGTCCTGATTTTTCACATTTGCTGTCTGGTCACACTAACTATAACTGTCCTTTGAAAAACTAAACCATCCTGGAGTCCTTTTAATATAGTACATTTTACATTAAACCATCTACCTGCTGTTTAATACAAGTGCTTCCCTGTCAGACTTCAACATTACAGTTCACTTTTTTTTTCCATTTCACTAGATAAATGCTTCACAGTGTATTTGTAAACCCAGGGGTTCCTTTTGACCTCTTGATACGCAATATGCATCCGCAAACATACACTTGGTGCCTCTTGGGAGGTAACTTCTACCAAGCACCAAGGGGTCAAGAGGGAGGTTACTGAAAGGTGAACAATCAATAGAAAATAGCTCTGTCCTGTATTTGACCTAAGCTGCTTTTAAGTACAGAAAACAAGAAGGCATGATTAGACCCAATACAATTTGCCAGGATGGAAAAGGAATGGAATAAAGCAGATTTAGCTAGAACTAATCAATGATTTACAAGCCCATATGAACATTTATTAAATATTATTCTATTTAAAGCAAGAAGTGCCTTGTATTTTTATGATCTTTCTTTCTCTCCACATTCTTTTTCCTAAATATTAATTTTCTTCCTCTTTCACTCCCCAGCATCCCTAAGGTAACTTCCGTACGGTAGAAACTGTGCTTTTTTTGTACTGACCCAGTTTTGCAGCATGAAAGCAGGGAAGCCAGAGCCTAGGGGAAACGAGATTCTGTCTTTGAGTCTGAATGAAATGCAATGGTAGAGTCACGCTCTGTGTTGCGGAAGGAGGAGATTGTAGTACTTACAATATTTATTGATGGCTGCCAGTCCTACCAGCTTAGGCTGGAATCTAATCGGCTCTCATGAGACGAACAGTGAGGCTTGGCCAGTTCTTAGAGAGAACTCCAAGGAAACACCAGCGTTCTGCAGTCGAAGGAGTGGGTGATTCACTCAATGATATCTTGCCCAATAAATCAGTAATAACATACTCCTGCAGTGGGTGTAATACATAATCAATGGCTGCCCCTCTCACCGTATGGTTGTGGCACCATAGGAATATACTGTATCTACGTCTCAAAATTTCTACAGACGTGGGCATGCTGTGAAAGCAGACTTGAGCTATATACTTCCCATTTAAATCAATAGGAAATTCACAAGGTTAGGCTGCACCCATGTGAAAGGGTACAAGATGGGGAGCGCCTATCAGTGTTCTGGTGTATGTGGAAGGAGGTTTGAGTTAAGGCTATCGGACACTCTGCAGGCTGGCCTGAGCTGGTGAGCTGCTCTTTTAGCAGAGCAGTGGAGCAGACCCTCTGTGGAATCAGAGATCACAGTTCTCACCTAGAGCTGCCAGCACGCTTCATAATTAATGAATGTATGAAGTGTAGTCCATTAGGGACATATGCATGCACTTCTGCTTGCAGATTACTAGCATCTGGAGGGTCCAAAAGACAGTGTACGTTCACAGGAGATCCTCATTATTCATTCAAAGATAGTTTGGGGAATAGAATAGAATCCTGTTTGAACTAAAGGGAGTAAGATCTGCTCCTCACAAAAAGTTCTTAAAAAAGAGAGAAGCTAGTCCATATGTGCCATTTAGACATGGAGCCAGAAGAGCAACATACAGTATATTCTTTTCTGATTCGTTTGTAGCTTCATCAGGTCTGAGAGGAGCCACAAATTGGCTAACCTGACGTGTCAATTACAGAGCCATGAAACACAACTGAGCCTTCTCTCTTTTGATCCAGAAGTCTTTATCCCCGTTTAACAGATGGGGGGAAATGGTGGTACAGAGTAGGCGACTTCCTCAAAGTAGCTCAGGAAGCCGATGTTGGAGCTGGAATAGAGCTCACCTGACCTGAGTCCTAGGAAGTTAGGAATCTCATGGGCTATTTTGCATCTACAAATATCTTATCTACATAACAAACTATGTGCAAATTAGGCACATCCAGGCATGTGCAATTTTTCATGTGGTTCTGGGTTTCTTATATTTTGAAAATCAGGCCTGACATGTTTATAAAGCTGTTGGTAAATCATTGAAATATGCAAAAGTGCGTTTTGGGTTCAGTTTATCAGGGTGTGAGAACCAACATCCCAGCCTTCATGATCTGCTTTATTTGCACAATCTCCATTGTGGTCACTTTCACTGTAGGAATCTCCTAAGTTTCAGGGTTAACCTTGTAACTGTTTACTTGTGCTCTTGGTATGCTGACTGTTCTATTAATTATAACACTAGAATACACAGGGCCATATTTACAAAGCACCCACTTGAATGATGCCACCTTTGACATGCATGTGGCCTTCTGCCTGAAAGGGATTCTGGACACTGCTGGATGGAATCAGGGGGGCTGGAACAATTTGTACAGTGCGGGGTGCTGAGAGCCATTGAATCAAACTGTAAACCCTGTATATGATGGAAACCACTTCAAGCCAGGGGCTGTGGCAGCACCCCCAGCACCCCTAGTTCCAGCACCTATGGATGGAATATGCTACTACCTGGTAGTCTGCCAACATCAAGCGAACACAGGTAAAACATTAACATTTACGGGACTCAGGTATCTATATCCTTTAGGTAGCTTTGAAAAATCTCAGCCCTGAACTTCCCTCTCCTCATTTCCTTTTCAGGCTCAGTTCTCCATCGTGAAAGAGCGACAATAAAACATTAATAATAAAGGTTGTCTATAAAGCACCAGCCTGCCAAAGCACTTGAGATACTGCACAAACCCTTAATATAGCAACCAACCAAAACATCATGCAATAAATAAAGCAACCGCAAATAAATATCTTCATTAGAATTGCCTGAGTCAACACGGAACAAAAAGAAGGGGAGTCTCTGTTAATTTACATGCGCTCCTACGGAGTTAAATTGCAGCCTTATATATAGCTCTTGCTGCCTGAGCGACAAGCATGGGCTTGCACAGACACCCACGCTGCATTCTCTGACTGATTATTTTTAGCATCAGTGACACGCTTACCTGAAGATAACTTCTACCAAATAAGGACACCATTTGTCACATTGTACATAGTTAATTAGCTGTGACAGTAGATCTCCGTGTTTATGCCAGTCTCTCTCTCGCGAGCAAAGCTCAGTGCTAAATATTCCCAACGAAATCACAAACTACTGTGTGGCTTGAAATCAGTGAAATTCTGTGCAGGCGGGGGGAATCCATCCACCCAGCTCTCTTTGCAGGGAGCCTGGGACTCCACTGAGGTTTATCAAAAGGCTCGCTAAAATCCATTTGAACCTGGGCCAATTTCCAAACAGAGTGGCCAGTTCCAGAAAGTATCCCAAGGAGGCTTCAAGCACACGTTTAAAGCTAAGCGTGTGGGTAAATTCAATTTGACATCAGTGCTGTAGTAACTCAGACCCTTCTCTGATTGAAACCAAAGAAAACAGTCACCTGAAGCCCTGACCAAAGTTGCGTAGCTACACACCTCCCAAATCAAACCTGATGCTTCCACCAGGGAGAAGCTGGAACACTGATGCTGTGGCCCCACCTTCTCTGCCATTTCACATTCAAGATGGGATGTAACGTCATAGACCCTGGAAGACTTTGAGTGTTATTTTCAACATTTCCAAACAAACAAAAAGTTATTAGCCATGAAAATAGGCAGGTGGCAGTGTGGAGGTCTAATGTGATGGGGTTTCTCAATTCTCTCGCAGCATGGCGCACGATGCCCCAGCTACACGATAAAAACTTGTTGTATGCACACTGAGGGGAAAATGGAATCCATGTTTCCCAAAGTTTATCTCCTCGAAAGACCCATGTCTTTGCGCCAGGCAGTGTTGTGGTTTCCTCTCTCAAGTGTCTCCTCAGGTGGGGTGTGCAGTTTTGGGAAAGCAATCACAACCTTGGTTTGGTGGATAAGCACAACTTACTAGAGACCTCTCCTCTGGCCCAATTCCATGATTTCATCCTAGCCCCCATCACAATACAGTTAAGATCAGATAAATTAGGCACTGTGGGCTTGATTCTCAGTGTAATCTACTGCTATTTTTACTGCCGATGGCATGGTGTAAACATGAGAATTTGGCCCTCTGTGCTTGCTCTTTGCCTTTGGACTCCAAGCTGCTGTTGTTGGTTTGTCATCTTTTCACTATTGTGTAGTGCCGTGAAGGATACAGTGGTACAAACCAACTGGTGGCAAGGGTGAGCAATTTGTGACATCTGCAGCTTCGTGGCTGGATGAGGGATATTTTGTACCACCCCACTCAGAGGCGCACTTTCAGGAACCACAGGACAGCCCTGGAACTACAAAGTTCCTGGCACCATGCAGTAATGCATAAGGAAAACTGCCTTCCAGAGCGTGCATTGATGAGAAATGCTCTCAGCGTGCCTCAGTGTACCAGTGCCAAAGCTTCCAAATTGGGGCCATTTAGTGCTAAGCAGCCACGTATGGAATTTTTGGAGCCAGTGACTGACTCAGGCTGTCTGCTTTCATAAGTCCTTACATAGCCCTCAGCACCGTACCAGCTGAGCTCCCTGTTTCTGCACATCTCTACTGAATACTACTTAATGCGTCGTGTCTACTTATGCAAACACCTGAGGAAGCATGAAGTGAAAATTACAAGTATAATTTGTTCTAGGAATTCATGTTTTCATTGAGACATTAAGTAATAAAGGAGTGTTTCTGAGTGTTCCTGTACAAGGCGTACTATGGAAGTAACAGCCACCCTGGCAGTTCGGATATTAACTTTCGAAAGAGGCTCAATAATGTCCTAAATTTAATTAAACAGTCTTTCTACGCATTGCTCTTCATTCTAAAGATCATTTTGTTCCTCTGGGTTTCCGCTTGAATCCCTTATAGAATGAAGTACGTCTGTCATACAGAGAGCAGTTATTGCAAATAATCGTATTTGCAAATGTGTTTTTTTAACCTCTTGACATAATGGGCTCAGTTCATTTAATGCCATTGAGGTCTTATTATCTGCACTCAGAACACATAGTGAAGGCAAACAAGGAATGTCAGGAGCTTGGCGCATCAGAACCGCAATTGTCTAGCGCACAATAGATTATTACCAGTGTCTGCCATGGCCTGAAGCATCAGGAACAGATAAATTAGTAAGAGATGAATGCGACTGAATGAGGCAATCTGGGGAAATATGGAATACTGCTATTTGGGGAGGGGCATATTTCCATAGCAACAAGTGGCTGATTTATTTGATTAGAAATGGGGGAAAAGAGAGGGATTCTGCCCCCACACTGATGTCAGTTAGGAGCAACTCCACTGAAGTCAATGGTTTTATACTGGAATAAGAGCAGAATCTGCTTAAGGAATTTTCCGGATTCAGTTCTGACGGGGAGTGAGGAGGCCACCTGATAAGTTGGAGTGAGGAAGGGTGCTGTGGGTCTGGCTGTGTAACTATCCGTGCAAAAGTTGAACATCCACTTTCTCTCCAGCTATTATATCTAACAGTTAGAACTGATCCAGAATCTTTGAATGTTGACATTTTTTTGGTGAAGTAACGGCACCCATTTTTCATGAAAAGTTTTCCCATTTTTTGACTAACTCTAAAATAATTATTTTCAGTATTTTTCATACAATACTTAAGCTCAGGTCTCCTTCCAGCCGGCAGAATGTTGTGTCATGTAAAACTAGTGATTTAAAGGTGAGATGGAAGTGTAACCCACACATCAGCTTAGGCGCTGCAAGCCTGGGAGGTGGGAGAAGTGAAGCGGCCACGGTGTGCTCGGGGCACTCGTGTGCAGAGCAGGAGTGAGCTAGGGCGGAGGGTGGGGAGCTGCCGCAAGGGGGGCGCCTCAAGGCGGACGGGGGAGCTGCTGCGGGGGGGGGGGCGCCTCAGGGCAGGAGTGCGCGGGGGGAGCAAGGTGGAAGTTTCACCTAGGGCGCGAAACAGCCTTGCACCAGCCCTGGCCCCACTCAGCACTATCACAATGCTATCATTGGAACAGTGGCTGCTGTGTGCTGAAATCCATCTACATGGTGGTCAGATCGCACACAGATTAGCAATTTCCACTGGAACCAGATGCTGGATCCTAAAATAAAGGGAGTTCCTTAAATCTGAGAACTCACTAGTGAGTTCCACATCTATAAACTCAGGACTTAAATTCAGCCAGAGTTGTCCAGAGCAGAGCTCAGGTAAATATTTTCCACTCTCCTGTAGTTTTTATAGTATTTGGGGTGCGGGGAGGTGGATCCGGGAAATACTCTATAAGAATGTATAAGCTTCATTGATCACCACTGAGATTTTCAAAGCCAACTAAGAGATTTAGCCACAGACTCCCATTGAAATGGATTTAAGGCTATTTGAAAATCTCAACGCATCTCTGCACTGCATAGGCATCTCCACCACCTTAACTAAACTTACTAACTCCTGTCAAAGTATGCACTGAGTTTAGTGTAAAACATGGCATAGTTTTTTGGGGAGAAGTCCATTTTTTCTGTGGTTCTCCCCAAAGTGGGAGTCAGACATTCAGAGGGGATATCCCCAGGACACTACATATTTCTGTATTTTCAAAATGGGGTTATCCTTGACATGTGCATGCCTTTCATCATGAAAATATTTTCCCATGATCTATCTGCTGGCTGAGCTTGTTTGCATTGTCATGCTCTATTCTGGTTGATGAGCAAAGAGCAAGCTGTCCCAGTGCTCATATATGCTCAGAAATTGTGTGGGGGACTGGCTCCAATCTGTTTTGCATGGTAGGCTATTCTAGCAATCTCTGCACCTTCTGTTTCATGAGTGGCACTCAGGCTGCTGAGTTCTGGGAAGGAGGAGGAGGTAAATGAAAGCATGTCTTCAGTTACACTAAATGAGCATGTCCTTTCAGCCATCTGTAGACATTACCTACCAGATTAATAACTTACATCATAGACTGCTCCTCATCAGCTGTCTTCTTTATATTTGTACACCAAACCTTTCCTTCCACAACTTCCAGTCATGATCATGCATTATGCTCCTCTGGTAGGCAGAGACACTTATGTCATAAGCCCTTATATTGACACTAATTGTAGGCATAATTTCTTAAACTTATTTTCCTTTTCCACCACAAAGTGGCTAAATGGTACCCACAAAGAAAGAGGATGGCTACAGGCCATTCCCATGTTGTGCTGAGATTCCGCTAGCTCTCACAAGCGAAGTAGGATCAGGATGGGCTAAGGTGACCAGATGTCCCGATTTTATAGGGACAGTCCCGATATTTGGGGCTTTTTTTTATATGGGCTCCTATTACCACCCCCCCAACCCCCATCCCGATTTTTCACACTTGCTATTTGGTCACCCTAGGCTGGGCTGGTAGTTAGACAGGAGACCTCCACGGAGCACCCAAGTGTTACAGCAGGAAGAGATGTTGGAGATTCACTAGATGACACCCTTCACACTGAGTGAAGACTGTACAAATGTCCCAGTCTAGCATCGGGGGGGCACTTTTCCAAGTGTGTCAGATGAGTTGTAAAATCAGGCTCCTGACCGCCTATTATAGATCACGTTGTAATTTTGCACGTGCCACTAAGACAGTTAAGCCCAGTATCTTGGCCAAATTGCATCTCAGGGACTTCTGCCTGCCTAAAATGCACCTACACTTCCAATAGCTCAGGAAGGCAAATGGACGTTTCACATGTGCAGGGCTTACAGGATCAGGCCCATGCATTCTTCACTTTCTGTCCTAAGCTGTTGGCAAGACAGTTATATATGGTGGAACGTCCCCCATGATCTACTCCCAAAGATGGCTTCACATCTTGGCACTAATGTGGTGATTGTCAACCATCGCATTGTTCATTCTACCTGCATGTTAAATCCATTGTCTGCGTTTGTTTGGGCAGTGCCTAGTACGATATGGTCCCGTTATCTGTTGGCTTCTAAGCACTACCATAATACAAATATTAAATAAAGATAATAAACAAAGACAAAGTAAAATGAATCCTCTGTATCCATTATCAGCATCCCGGGGCACTGTGAAGCTTAACTAAGGCCTGGTCTACACTAAGGGGGGGGGGGGTCGAACTAAGGTACGCGACTTCAGCTACGCGAATAGCTACTCACCTGTCCAGATGCCGCGGGATCGAAGTCCGCGGCTCCAAGGTCGACTCCACCACCGCCGTTCGCGGTGGTGGAGTTCCGGAGTCGACCGGAGCGCGTGGGGAGTTCGAACTATCACGTCTTGATTAGACGCGATAGTTCGAACTCCGAGAAGTCGAACTCTCCACGTCGACCTGCGCGGTAAGTATAGACCTACCCTAACATTTGTAAAGTACTCTAAGATATTTTATTCTTAATGTTCAATCACTGGTCTCTTTTTAGCTGAGATTGCCAGCAGAGGGGCCAGATGTGATGGTGTGTTTTATGATGTAGACATCTGTCCGTTATGAATTGCACTCTGGTCTATCAACCTCATTCCCAATCCTCTAGCACAGGGATTGGCAACCTTTGGCATGCGGCCCGTCAGGGAAATCTGCTGGCAGGCCGCAGTTCGCCGTTCCAGGACAATGGGGGCTGCGGGAAGCGGCAGCCAGCAGATCCCTCGGCCTACGCTGCTTCCCGCAGTCCCCATTGGCTAGTGGGAGCTGCGATCGGCCGAACCTGCAGATGCTGCAGGTAAACAGACCGTCCCGGCCCACAGATTTCCCTGATGGGCCGCGTGCCAAAGGATGCTGATCCCTGATCTAAACCAAAGTTTATTAAATGTACAGACTGAAGAGCTGGCCCAGCTCTTGCTTGAATAACAGCAACTGTTTCTTGAAAAAGCAGATTCCAATGATTAATATTTAAAAAGCCTCCACTGTGAACTCCTGTTCAGCTTTCACAGTTGGATTTCAACCATCTTGGCTGCCATTCAGAACGGCCTATTCTAGCGTGGGAGCACCCAGCACAGATTATTTAACAATCCAGTTTGTCACAACTAAAATATTCAGGTTTGCAAATTATCTAAATTTAGCTATTTAAAAAACAACCCCAATTGAATTTGAATCTAATGGTTTCTGTAAATCTTTGCTTACACTATCTAACTGCAGTACTGGTTTCTCCTATGCAGCTGAGCCCTCATGCCCTGGTTAAGTGTTTGCAAGCCATTTACTCAAAGAAAACAGGTCTTTCCTACCCTTGCAATTAGCCCAGATTTCAGCCATCTGTGGAGCTGCACCTCTGCAAATCTCTAGCCCTGGCAAAGACAGCCCTGCTGAAGCTGACCCTTATTTGAAACAGGGTCAGTTAAGCCCCACCAGTGCACACTGCAGCTTTCCCCGCCTATAATGCGGGTTTGCAGATACACCGATGGCTGCAATCAAGGATAAGGGCAAGTGTAGACAAAGCTGAAAAGTTTGGTGGTTAATTTAGTGCGCCTGAAAGATAGGAGCTAGAACAATCAATTGACTTCCAGGGGAGGTGCAGGCGTACATTCCAGGGCTAGAATCAAACTCACTGCACTGAGGTTTGCTTTTTATTTTAGGGTGGAATAGCCTGAGTCAAGGAGGAGATCAGGTGACCAGCCCACAGCACAAAGTGTGTGAGCTCAGAGATCAAAAGCAAAGCATGGCCCCGAAGCCAAGGCTGCTGTCTGCTGTTAACGTTGTCCCTTTCTGCATGACTCCCCATGGGAAATGGGCTAAGAGACATGTGTATGGTGAGGTGCAGAGGAGACTTCACTATAAAGATTACCCCCTTCCGTCTCTTAAACTGACTTACTTTGAAAGTTTCATTTCGATTTGCTGCCGGATTTCCTGGCGTTCCTCATCTGTCCTCCTTGGGAAAATGTTCCTGTCTTCCAATTCCTGCTTGCTTGGCCTGTTCCGTAGCTTTACTGCCAGCAGCTCTTTCTTGCATTTTCTTGGCAAGGTACCTGGGACACACATTGAAATGAAAAAATGTCAGAGGGAGAGCTTGGAATTCCTGCCCTTTTTTTTTTTTTTTTTAAAAGCTCATAAATGGGTGAGTAAGGAGTGGGCAACGGAGGATGTATGTCTGTGAAATCTGAACCTGTATGGGACAGGCAGCTTTGTATTTATTAATAAAAGTGGTTCTAGGGCTGGGATTGCCAACACGGCTGTGGGTAATGGTCCATTCAGAAATGCTTGAGATGATCATCTCATTGTACTATTGTAGACCAGGATAGTGCTCTCAGATGGCTATGACTCTTGGTAACTATCAGCTGAGGCAAGGTTCAAACCACTAATCTAGGAGTCAAAGGGGGTGCACATCATCAGCCCTCTGAGCCTCCCATGTCCCAGAGCAAAGCTACATCTGGAGCACTTTGTAGTAGGACTAGGTAGTGCAGGCGAATGGGAATGGCTGGGATGGAGATCCTTTCCCCTCTGGGTTTCCAGCTCAAATCCCGGCTGGTTGGGAGTTACTGAAAGGTGTACTACAGATGGTCTCATCCCACCGGTTAGCTGACAGTATAAAAAACACCAGCCCTCATTGGCACTCTTGGGAACGGTCTTAGCAAAGAAGCCAAGGAATGAATTGGCTTTGCAGACTGCACTTTAGTCTTACCCTTGCATGATGCCTCCACAAAGGGGTTTTAAGGTGCAGCTGGTGAGGAGTTGTGGGACACATTTGCTGATGTTTCCTGTACCATTCGGTGGACAGCAGAGGAATTTTGAAAAATGCTGAGCTTTGTTCCCCTTGAAATCAATGGGAGTTTTACCATTTGGTTCAGTGTGAACAGAATCAGACTGATGCTGAGCGCTTCTGAAAATCCTATTCTTAATGACCAGGACTGGCAGTCCAGCACTGATAACTTTAAATTAGCCACTCACACCTGCAATAGTTCCAGGTTAAGTGGGTGATTATTTGTGAGGTGCTGTTAGCTTGAATTTGCAGGTTTCTGAATAAGCATATTAAACTTTTTGAACATTTCACTCAATTTTGAACAAACACAATTCAAAAGATGGAGAATCAGGAATAGTCAGCCTGGAGGGTACACATTGGTCACAAGATACGAGCCATTATTGACAAATCCACCCCATTAAGTTGTCTTAGGGTATGTCTATGCTACCCGCCGAATTGGCGGCCAGCGATTGATCCAGCAGGGGTCGATTTATTGTGTCTAGTTTAGACACAAATTGACCCCCAAGCCCTCTCCTGTTGACTCCTGTACTCCACTGCCATGAGAGGCACAGGCAGAGTTGACGGGGGAGCAGCAGCAGTCAACTCACCACATTGAAGACACCGCGGTGAGTAGCTCTAAGTATGTCAACTTCAGTTACATTATTCACGTAGCTGAAGTTGCGTAACTTAGATCGATTTCCCGCCCCCGTGTAGACCAGGCCTTAGAATAGCACAGTAAACTTGCAGACCTGTATTCAGTGTTTCCCCTCTGGAGAGACTTCAAGAAAACCATTCCAAGGGATGAAATAAAGGGTCAGATTTTCAGAATGATGTGTGCAATGGTGGTAAGTTGGTAAGATATTTTGGCAGTGGGAGGTGTGCATACTTCTCACAATGGCATGATCTACTGTGGTAACTGCAAAACATGCACATGCAGGAAAATCCTGGCCTGAAATATTGTTGGTGATGTTTACAAGAGGAATTCCCATAAGGAAAGGTGCAGCAACTGTTCTGAGTAACATTTCACTACTCTTCTGAGGCTGTCAACCAACAGCATTTGAAACAACCTTTCACTCTGAGAGAATGCCTTGGGGTCAAATGAATCTTTGGTGTAACTCCATGACTTCCGTGGGCTTAGTGAAGGGTTGAAATTGGCTCCTTGACTAATTAAACCATCTTGCAATGCTAGCTGGAAGGTATATGGTAATAAGGTTTCTAAATTTAAACTGTTTACAGAGTGGAAAACCCAACATCTTTCACTGTACTTTTTTTTTTTTTTTTTTTAACCGACAGTAAAATGTAGACTGCGAGTCATAGCTGGGAAAGCCCCAGGTTGCTTGAGGTTGAGTTGCTAAAAGAAAAGCATCGGAGTCTCCGTCTGGCTCACCGGTTTCATTGGTTTGAGTAGAGCTTCTCTTTTCTGAATCTCTCTCTAAAATAAGCAATCCTGTGACAAGTTTACTGTAACATGTGGCAGTTATACCGAATACCTTCCTTGTACAGAGTCGTAGGACTAGAAGGGACTTTGAGCGGACAGATAGTTCATCCCCCTGAGCTAAGGCAGGACCAAGTAAACCTAGACCATCCCTGGCAGGTGTCTGTCAACCTGTTCTTAAAAACCTCCAGTGACGGGTGTCACAGCATTCAGGGTAATTGCATCCCCCTCTCCATGGTCCACTCCAGGAGTCCTCAGTCAGGTCTCAGGTCTTCTGCCGTCACCTGTCTCTGGGTAAGGGCCCTTGTCCCACTCTCTTCTGACTGGGGGTTTTAAGTCTGCTCCTTGCCTTACGCTATAGTATCCCCAGCCAACCAATCTGCCTGAAGGCCTGTGCCTGTGCTTTGCTTTCTCGCCAAGGGCTATGCACAGTCCATTGACAGCAGTGTACAAGTTACTACACAGCTGTTTCTAAGCAAGCACATTTATTCTTAAGGTAAAAGCATTATAGAGAAAACATATTTTTAAAATACCACTAAAAGAACCTACCTGCAAGTGAAAAGCTTAACAGAGGTGATACCCCCCTCACCAACTCCAGCCTAGAGCATTGGTAGGTGTCAGTTTTTCAAACCCACAATTGGGTTTGCCCCCTTAGTATCAAGTTTATGTCAGGTTTTTAGATCATCAGCCAGATCCAGACTGGGCAATTCGTACAGTGAGAAAAGTTTTCCCAATATCTAACCTAAATCTCCCTTGCTGTAGACTTAGGCCATTACTTTTTTCCTACTTTTAGTGGACATGGAGAACAATTGATCACCATCCTCTTTTTATAACAGCCCTTAACATATTTGAAGACTATTATCAGGTCTTCCCTCAGTCTTCTTTTCTCAAGACTAAACATGCCCTGTTGTGTGTTTTTTTTTTTTTAAATCTTTCCTCATCCATCAGATTTTCTAAATCTTTTCTCATTTTTATTGCTCTTTTCTGGACTTTCTCCAATTTGTCCATATTTTTCTTAAAGTGCAGTGCCCAAAACTGGACAGAGAACTTCTGCTGAAGTCTTACCAGTGCTGAGCAGAGCAGGACAATTACCTCCCGTGTCGTCCATTTGACACTCTTGTTAATATATTCATTAAGTATAGTTAATGTCCTACACATAACACAGAGAGTTTTGAGTGCACAATCAGTGTGGAATAGTCCCCTTAAGACAGAAGGTGAACCGCTGTCTGGCTACACAAGAAGTACAGATAAATCTGTGTATCTACTTGTCTTGGAGTGTTCTTCTGAATGTACAATGTGCAGTAAAAATCATAAGGGAGCCTGTTTGATTTTAATACTTGAGGTCTCCTTTTGGAAAAAAATCATCCAGTTCTTAAAGGAGACTGAAGTTAGATTTGTAGGTAGTTTTTGTCTGGCATTTGAGATGTGACTCAAGGCTGTTTTGTAAAGGGGTGCTCTGCAGGTTGGCATGCCCCAGTAAGTCTGCTACCTGTAAGTAACAGGTTCACCTTTAGGATGTGTCTTTTAGGACACTACTCACTTGCTGATCTCCAAGTGCTTTACAAAGGAGGGTGAACACCGTTATCCCTGGCATACAGGTAGGAAAACTGAGGCAGAGAGAAGTCGAGTGACTTGCCTAATATCCCACCCTGAGCCCCTGACAGTTGCAAAATTAGAGCTTTCTGAAACTGTGATCAAACCAACCCTCCCCAACCAGACTCTGACTGTGGACACGCTATAATAATATGCTGACTCTTCCATTCAAAGTGCTTTGCAAACATAAATTAATGAAGCCCCACAGAACTCATGTGCGATGTTAAGTATCCGTTTAACGGTTTTAAGCCGGGTAAAATAAAGCCCAAAGTGGCAAAGTCAGTTGCCTGAAGACACACCAGTAAGTGTCCAAACTAGAAACATGCCTCCCGCATGATGTGCTCTGACTACTAGGCCAAACCCTTGGGGCTCTGTCCTGGCTTTTCGAGCACAGCTGCAGTGCGGGTGGGTGCAGAGGGCCACGGCACCACGTGGAGTATTCGATCTGCACAGCACGTGCGCAGGCAGAATTGCATCCGGCAGCCGTGGGAGCAGATCTAACACCCACCCTGCAGGTGCAGTTTGCAGTACCGTCCCCCCCGGCCAGAGGCTGAGGTGGTAGCTGGTGCAGAAAGCAGAACGCTAACCCCTCCCCATGATCTTTGGGGTGTATAAAACTGGGGGCAGTACTGTAACTCCCACCCTCCTTATGCTGTTCCCTTATATGTGGGGTCAGAGCTCTTTTGGTGCTTTTCCCCCATCTCATGTGGTCATTCAGGACGAGCTGGAATCTCTCTCTATACAGTACAAAGGGATCCAGGCCTTTAAAAGAGTCAGGCTTTAAGGTCAATGGAATTACATCATTTCACACCAGCTGAGGATCTGGCCCATAGCCCTGTATTCTAAGATGCAATGGAACACACTGTAGCAATGTAATAGCTCGTTACAAATAAAATGCTGCCAATTTGTCATCTAATGTCTATTCTGGAGGTTGCACTCTGAGCTCTGTGAGCAGAGGCAGGCCTCCATCTATGCCCTTAAAAGGGAAAAGAAAGAATCTCCTACTCTGTGAAATTAAAAGAAGCAAGTGCGGTCTGAAAAATTGTACCTTTAACCCAAATCCTACTTGTTGTATTAAAGGAGCAGACAGCATTCAGCCCACCCCAGCTAAGCCATACTTGCTTCATCCAGATGTCCGGGTTTCTAACAAGGCTTATATGGTAACCACTCCCAAGGTCCAAACACACTGTGCACTGATTAATCTTTACCGTATTCCAAAATCCAAATAAGAATGCAGTTGAACCAAGAGAGCTGGATTAATCTGAGCTGTCCATATTAGGAGCCACCATCAGTGACTGGCCAATCTGATTAATTTTTGAAAATACCTGACTGACAAAGTCAGGAGGAAAAAAAGATGTAGATTATCCTTCAAGGAGGATAGTGCCTATTTTGTGGGTGAACACCTTGTAATTGGTCCATCCTCTGCCCTGTTGAGGGGACCATTTGTTCACCAAGACTGATATCCTGCCTCCGGCAGAGGCCAATATCTGATGCTTCAGAGAAAAGAAAAAAACCAACAAAGAGGGAATAAAAAGCCCACGCTAGCTCTCATCCTGCGCCTAGCCAACAGTGCACCGTGATGGGAAATTCCTTCCTGACCACTCTGCTGATCAGTGTAGCTGCTATGATTTTAATTACCGGTACCTTTATTTAAACATCTTCCTAAAAGTTCTTCTTCCTGGGGCTAAGGTGCGTCTCCCTTTCCCTTCTGCCCCATAACCACCAATATCTCAAGTGGGATTTCAGAAGTGCTCTGCCTTGGGCTACCTGCACTCCCAATGGGAGCAACATGGGATCAATGCCAAGTGCTTTTGAAGATCTCACCCCTCTGCTGTTAGTTTACAAAAGCTGGCATCTATGGTTGAAATTTAGGTACAATGTACAGATGCATTAATGTGCAGCTTTTATGCAGCCCTATATACAGCCCCAATCAGAGATTATTGAGTGCTAGGAGAGAGAGAGAGTGTAATCCGTGCCATGTAAGAACCAGGAACTGAGGCTAGCCACTTGAGTACAGACCTTCTGTCCTGGGCTAACAGCCCATGCTGCTCTCTGTACTTCCACAGCTTCACTACCATTGTCACTTGAGCTGGCTAGATTAAAGCTAGCTCGGGTATCTCTACATTGGCTGCAGTATAGACAGACCCTATGTTTCTCTGGCCCAGATCCTCAAGATATTTCAGTGGGAGTTAGGCACTGAAATACCTTGGAGGGATCTGGGTGGCTGCCCCACATCTGGTGAAATGGGGATAATAGCCCTGTCCTATCTTCGATGGGTGGTGTGAGGATACATATATCAAAGTTTTAGAGGTTCTCACATATGTTAGTAAGGGGGACCATATAAGCACCTTGGATGCTTAGATTCTTTCTAAGCTGCCAGCGAACCCAGACTTCTGAAAGCAGGAGAATTGCAGGGAATTATGTTGCTGCCACCTTTCTCGTTACTGTGTATTTCTTAAATGTGAGTGACTGTCAGCCAGTGCAAGTGTGTGCAGTGTCAAGAACAAAAATGTCTCATTGACATCCTTTCGGATACAGAGAACACATGAGAAGACAGTGGCAGCAGAGTTGTCATCCCTGAGGTCCTAAGATGGTCCCTGTCTATCCTGTAGCTTAATGAATCACTGAATCTCTCTGCCATTTGCTCCTCCATTCTCCTGTTCCTGGGTCTGATTGCATAATTCACCTGACACATTCCATCCTTTTTTTTGTTGTTGATCACAAACTGCCCACAGACAGGTTACAATATCAGATGTAATTATTATTCACCAATTTCTGTGGATAATGGTTGGCAAAGGGCTTGTTCTCAAGCAATTTATTGGGAGTGTTCTGTTCTACTCTATATAGGTTTTTATACTGTGCTCATCAATACTCAACCTCTGGTTAGTTTGGATTGGACGTAAATGATATGGCATAATTCTGTCCCTGACTGGCGGAGCATAACTCTGAGAATCAAGGAATAATTAGTCTTTGATATTTGTTTAATTGCTGCTGTTTCCACATCACTGCTAATACTACAACTTCCTGTCATTCACTAGAATATTCACAGACAACGAACACAAAGGGGGAACTCACAGAAGTGAAATCATTAAAATATCCCACCTGCTCCATATTAATTACTCTCTATCTACAATGGGCTGTTTTTGTTCTGTTGTGTTGTATTTCCATTTCTTTGCCAATCATTCTCGCTGGTAAGACTTTTCCCCTGCATTTCAGCTGATTGTCATTCACTTTCATCACTGAATTTCCATTTATCCCATTGCAACCTCCTTAGACACCATACATTAATGGCTAGAACTTTTGAAAAGTTTAGTGCTTTAGTTAAAATAAAACATGCACACTCTAGAACGGAACACAGCAAGCTATGTGCTTTCTGTAGGCAACTATCTGGGTGTTTTGTGCATGTGTCTTTTATGGTTGCATATTCTCAATATGGACAGACAGCTCAGCAATGACTAGGTGAGCACATGTTGAGTATTTACAGATTTTTAACTACAGATGGGCCAGTGCACAAAGTTCGGCTCTTAAAATGGTTTGGCGCTAACCCTAAAGTTTGGAGGCATTTGGATTCAGGCCTATGGTTCAGCCTATTACAGAGGCTGTGACCTGACACAAAGTTTGGATCTAAACTTTTCCCAGAGGTTGGCTGTGGTCATATCTGGGGTTTTCATTTGATCCTGTCCCTTATCTGAGCAGCAAGGAGTGAAATAAATGATGTAGGATGGTAGCCGGGTATACAATTAGGAGTAATGGAACAGAAGGAAAAACTTGATAGTGAGATGTGGTAAGGCTGTGGGTTAGTCCTCCAAAGGACATGGGGAAGTATTCTTAGCCTGGGATATGCAAAGCTTGATGTCAAAAGGCCAGGCACCTGTGGTTCACATAAAAAATACATCCACAACTGAGTGCTAGTTTGTGCATGAAATTATTGCATTATAGATTGGTCATAAAAATTGGACATGTGAATAAACTGGTATCTAACTGTCCATCTGCGTGTGCAAATATCTCACCTGCACACACAGTCCTGGTAGTTGGACAAGCATGTTTTTACATGGCCCTAGGCCTTACGATTTTAAAAAAAAAAAACCCTAAAACTTGACAAAATGCTAATATACATATTGTAGGAATTCCACTTTGACCGAGGGACAGACTGGATAACCTAAAAGGTTTTCCCATACTTAACTTCTGTGATTTGTCTGGTATTTACATGCCATTTAACATTTTCTTGAATTAACTTTTACTGAGCAAAATAGCCTTTTAACCCTTTAGAAGGCTTACCCGAAGCAGATACTTTAAGCCATAATAAGATGAAATATTTTGAAGCACTTTTTATATTTAAGAGCTGCTTCTGGATGCCACATAAGCTTTTACAGTCACTGGTTTCTTGCCATCATCATAGTTTTCCACTAATTGTGTAAGCAAAAATTATGTCTAATTAAATAAATATATGACATAGGTCTTCAACGGTAGAATAAACACCTTTATTTGTGTTATAGGAGGACTGCATGGCCTGTGTTAGACAAATTAATCTACAAGAATTTACGCCAAACTCAGTGGACTTCTTATAATCATGGACAATAGCTATTCCCAGGGAGATATGGAAAAATTTATCTGGAGATTTTGTTTGTTTGTTTTTTTAAAAAGAGACTTTTCACTTAAATCTTTTGCAGAATTTCCCTGCATTTATCTTTTATTTCCTCTTCTACCTTATCTCAGCTTTGTGTTTCATACCTCACCAATCTTGTCTCTCTAAAATCCTGGGACCAACATGGCTACAACAACCCTTCAATAAGATGCCAGAGTCAGCAGCAGAGCTAGGATCAGAACCTAATAATCCAGTTCATTACTTACCCTTAGATACATTTCCTTTTTAAATTCCTTCTCAATCTGCTACACTACGCTGCTACACTGGTTACTTTTGCAGTGCGCTCTCTCTAAGCCTGTCCTGTTCCAATCTACTGAAACTCATTTAAAATAGAATGTGGTTCTGCTGAACTGAAAACTTGATTGAAATATGATTTCTCCAAACAGCAGAGAGCCCCCAGTGGCTCAGCTCAATAAAACAATTGGCCTGGATAATAGTAAAATATTATGGGAACAATTATTAAGAGGTCCGTGCTCATCTGAACCATATGAACAGTAAATTCTCTCTTGGAAGCAATCTATGACCTAACTTCATAAAAATGGAGTAAATAAATTACCCCTTCCAAAACCTTCCAGAGGGAGACACATTTTTGAGTGTTGTAGGCATACCAGAGCTGTGTAGAGTTCAATGTAATCCAGTACAGACACAATCTGGCAGATTGGTAGAAAGAATTCACTGAGCTGTCAGAGATTTGCTAATAGATCTTCAGGGGAGCTGGGGTTCAGTTCTTCAGATCCCAGCCTATGGACACGTGTCCTTCCAGGATAGGTCTGCTACTCATTGCCAAATAGCCTCCTATACTTCATCACTGCATTGCTTCCAGACTGGGGCATTTCCAAAAGTGATTTGTCTGCACCAGACTCTCAGAAATCCTCATTCACTGATGATGAGATGCCCCTTCTGGAAGCTCTGCCATTCAGGTGAGATGGTACAAAGTGGTGTAGGCAGAACTGAAAGGACAGCACCTACTGAATTATCTATGTATCTCTAAATGCCATTTTTGGTATGCTGTAATTACCAAGACAGACATGAGCACAAACTGTGTCATTCGGGCATAACTTTAGCACTATCTATTCACTAAGAATCCATGCACAAAAAATCTGCCATAACATTGCATTTTCACACTGAGAGATTTCAGACCATTCCTGTTGACTGAAATGGTAAATTTATTATCCTTATAAAAATAAACTTTCCTTACCAGAAATGATGGAGTCATTCAACACCTCTTCATCCTGATAAAAAACCAAGTTGTCCTTGAGTTCTGAGTTCATGATCAGGTTTTCTTTGTTCTCATCTGACTCTTTGACTGAGTTTCGCTTGTTCTCCGGATCATTACTGTGGCTCAGTGCATTCTCCTTTTCTTTGTTGCCCTCGATGCTAGATGTTCTGGATGGACGGACATCCACTCTTTTTTTGGGAGACCCTTTGCTTTCTCTGCCGTGAAAGCTGTGGATGGAAGGCACACACCTCGGTTGACAAACCAGTCCATTTTAAAGCCATAATAAAAACCTAGCATTAGATGAACACAGGTATCATGACTTCAGTGAGATGTACAAGGGACATCATTGGACTGCATTCTCAGAATCGCAAGAATAAGGTACAGGAGGGGAATGATCAATGTGTTTTTTGATGTATAGTTGTGTGCTGTACCATGCTGACCTCTTTAAAGAACACAGCATGTGCTTCTAATGTAAAACATACATTGTCTGAAACATTGCCCTTCTAAAAGTTTGTGATCCTGACAAGGATTTAACAGGGCCTGGAAAGGGCATTGTATTAATCCGTTTCCTGTGAGAAAGATTGTTGTGGCATTGAGAAATGTTACCAATCATATAGCTTTGGAATTACCTTTGTCTTTCTCTACTACTGAAGTGGAGGGTTTCTCATGAAAAGCAGACAATGTACTCAACACACTCCTACATAGCCATGTGTATTGCAAAACAAGGTACCATATATGCTCACGCAGAAGCCAACAGTCACATGCTAAAGTAATAATACTGAGCACTTGTATAGCATCTTCACAGGGCAGTAACCAGTTAATCTTCTGGGGTAGATTATTCTTAAATTCACTTTGCAGATGGGGAAATGAACCAACGCAAGGAAAGGGGTCAAAGTCTTTCACTGGGAAGAGGATCATCTCATTGGTAGATCGGGTCATGCTTATAAAGTTATAGCATCAGCTGATAAAGAGGACAGACAGAAGAGATCAAGAGGACTTGGGGAGAGCATGGCTGAGGAACAATTCAAAGAAGCCATAGGCCAACAGAAAAGCTATGATCAGGAAAGCTTCAGGAGACTAGAGAGAAGGCCACGGCTGTTTCCAGCAAAATCAGATAATTTTTCAGATCAGAGAATTTTGCACACCAGTGATCAGAACTGACCGTTTGCGGGTGCAATTGCCTGGTTTGTACATGCAACCTTGGGAAATTTTGCCTGCAGAGTAGTCATGCATCGTTGTGCATGTGTGCAGTTTTGAACATTTGACCTCACATCAGTTCCTCTCTAACAGGATGAAAGTGGCGTGTGTGGTCTGAAAGGGTGCAGTTCTTTTAGGAGGACTTCACTGTCTAAATTACTAAATCTTAATATTCTGCTTTTGTGACAAGCCACCTCATACACTGAGCTGAGGATCAGCAAATGATTCCATCTCCTTGATCCCTTATTTCCATGTTGCAATAGCTTTTCTGTCATAAAAGTAGCATATTATAAAGTAACAGCTGAAACTTCCATTTTAACCATGGATCAGTGCCAAAACTAGGGCCACCAAGCAGTGTACAGGCAGAACCAACCTGATTTTAATCAGACTAAATGGGTGGAGTGTTAACAACAGGGGAAAATATTTCCTTACCAGGAATTTGTATTATGAAAAATACTTTCATTGAAAGGATACTGTTTCCTGGTATTCGCTGTGCCTCTATGTGCTATACTTACCTATCCTGCCGATGTTTGGTGGCCAGAGCCCTGTGGAGCTCCTCAATGACTCTGCTGGGAGGTAAAGGCAGGTGGACAGCAGTGGGATGAGGGGAACCAGTCGGTGTTGGTAGCTGTCCTCTGACATGGGGATCGGAGCCTTTCTGGCCTGGTGGATGGAAGAGGGCAGCTTGTCCTGAGATTTGGGAGGAACCAACAATGACATAATTCTTCAGGATAGTGGAAGGAGGGGATTTCACTGCTGGCTCATCTACTTCACTTCCTGCTGCTGAAAACAAAGTGATAAAAAGTCACACTGGGCCTTTAATTGTGGCACATGGAGCCTGGGTTGAGATTGATTCTACATGCTAGACAGATAAAAATGGTGCCCCAGTCTCTCACCCCATATAGGGAAACACCAGAGCTTGTGAGATATGGTGATATTAGCTAGTTCAGCCAAACTTGCCAGAGCTGATCTGTTTCAAAAGCATTTCAGCAAAGAACGAAGTGGGGTCGAGTACCAAGGAGAGGGGAAGACGAGTGGGAGGATGTTTAATTGATGCTTTTTGTACCCAAAACTGAGATTATTTTCCAAGCCACCTAGGGGATTTGGATTTTTTTTTTTTTAGTGGGAATTGGGCATCCAAACCCCTAATGCAGCTTGGAAATCTTACACTAAAATCTTTATAGCTGGTCTTCTTTTAAGTTCTGGGCTGAGGTGATTCTTCTCTTTTCTGAACAGCCCATCCCGGACATTCTCCTCTCCAATCCCATCACTCATATCTATCACCCCAGTGCAACAAACACCTGCCTCTTCTATTCCTGTGCCTCTGATATTTCCCCCACTCTGGTTAAGACTGCATGGAGGGAGCAGGGGTAAGAGCCTTGTTTGACAAAGATGTTGCTTCACTTTTGTCTTCTGCAGTTCAGTTATTCTTTTCACTGCACTTTCCTGGCCACATATCTGTCCTGGGTTGTGATACTTTCTACACTGGAGACACACCAGCACAAGAGATCTGTTTAGTTGGATTATGTAGAAGGCTATTCCTTTTCTCTTGTTGCCACCTAGTGTTGATAATGTGAATTTAACCTGACACGTACCCTTTTTGTTTGCGGTGTTGTGTTGTAGCTTTGTCGGTTCAAGGATATTAGCGAGACAATCTGGGTGAGGTAATATCTTTTATTGGACCAACTTCTGTTGGTGAAAGAGAGACCCCTCCAAGCTGCACAGACCTCTTCTTCAGGTATGACCTGTGTAGCTTGAAAGCTTGTCTCTTTCACCAACAGAAGTTGATCCAATAATAGATATTACCTCACCCACCTTGTCTCTCCACAGGCCCTCCTGACCATTCTAATTTTCTGTGAGGTAAATTCTGTTGCCCTTATCCAGTCAAAACTCCCACTGCTATCAGTGGTATCCCGACATTTCTGTGCAAGGATTTCAAGAATTGGCTCTTGATTAGCCCAGAAACTTGCAAGAGAAAAGAGGAGAGGTTCAAAATGAGGTCTAGCACTTTAAGGATGATAATAATAAACATAGGTTATCAAGATATTTCCTTCCAGGACAATTGTGCTGTATGGTACCCTACACAGTACCCAAACCCTGCTCTCAAGGACACTGGTGAAAATCTGGCACAACCCACAAAGTCAATGATGTAACCCAGGACAGAATTTTGTCCAGTGTGCATATGTTTGAGTAGATTTTTTTTTTTTTTTTACAAAAAATCAAATATTTTTTTCAAATTTCAAATTAAAAATAATAAAATTACCAAAGTATCGAATTATAGTACAAATTATTAGATAGAAAATCAAGAGTGTAAAATGAAATCCAGATTAAGTTAGTGGAAACATTGTTTGAAACATGTGGTTAGTTACTAACATGGAACATAACAATATACAAAAACTTTTGATACCTGATGAAACTCTATGGCATTATGGGCTAAATTTTGAGAGGGCAGAGAGCCTCAGCTACCAGGAGACATATATCTGAGCTCAAGGGGATTTTGATTAGGTGCCACCCTGGAAACACACAATGGATATTTATGATCATTCCACTCTCCACTGAATCGCAGCTTGAAGGGCCATACAACACCTCCTAATTCATACTCTATCTCTGTCCAATAGGGAAGGATGCTCTGGTCTAGCCAAGCTGCTGAGGGACTTTACTGTCACCTTTATGCTACCTTGATCCCAGAACCTCACAGGCACCAGTTCAGCCTGGACACAGCTTAGGCTAATGCTGAGCACTTTTTTGTTAATCACACTTTGTTTGTCCTAATGAGAGCTGTTCAGGGAATAATCTTATGAAATGGTATCTTGGACCTTGCCATCCCCCACACCCCCTTTTTGTGATTAATTAGTGCTTGGCTTATTCCCCTCTCCTCCCCGCCACCATCAGCACCTCCAACACTGTTAGAGAAAAAAAATAAAATAAAGGGCTTTCCAACCCCCTCTATTTTTCTCTCATGTCACACTCTCTCCCTCTCCCCACCTCCACCCCAGTGCCCTCTCCCACTGACGGTACTTGTTCAATCTGAGCTTACAATTACTCCCACTCCCAGAAGCAGAACTGAAGAAGATGTGCCATTATTAGAGCTGGTGAAAAATAGCTTCCCCCCCCAAAAAAAAATTTTAGACAAAAATGAAATATCAAAATGAAAATATTTCACCTAAAAATGAAATATTTTTGGCAAACAATATTTCTATTCAAAATGGTATTGCAAAGTGCCTCATGGGAGTTGTACTTTGGGTGCCATATGCCCCCATTCTCCTGTATGGGTTGAGCTCTCAGGATGGACTATATCTCACATGTGATGAGGGGAAGAGGTGAGTCATAGGCGTCCTGGGCCATGGTGCATCATGGGACCTGTAGTCTGGCCAGAAAGCCTGGCCCATAAAGAAGAATGGAAACAAAAGGCATCTGAACTACAACTTCCATGAAGCACCACAATACCATTTTGAATTGAAATATTTCAGTTTTAAGCTGAAAAAACACAATGTTTTGGTTTTGGCCATTATATTTTGTTTTTTAAAAAAGTTTTCCATGGAAAGCAGATACTTTTAGCAAGAAAAATAATTTTGGTGAAAACCCAGTTTTCCATTGAAAAACAGTTGAGACAGAAAACTTTGTCAGTCTTAGTCATTAGAGCAGCACCCTATGATCTTCTGCTTCATGGTGACTCTGCAAATGGGGCCTCTTTTTTCGTACCAGTAAGCTGGGGATGGAAATGATTGCAGGAACAATGGTTGTCAGTTAGCAGTTTAGATGCCTGATTATGGGCGCACTCTGGCAGTGTAAAGGAGCCTTGCAGTGGGAATAAATCACCGTTATACTCACTTTAAACTCCTTTGCACTGCTGGAAGTGGTGAAAAGTGTAAGATCACCGTTGTGGCACATTAGAGAATCAGGCTGTGTGTGTTTGAACCTGAAATTCAGAGTGAAACCTGAGATGCAGGAGTGGGTTGTGAAAGTTTGGGTGAACTGTTCATATGTCATTAGAGGAGCTTGCACAGCTCTAATTTAGACCTACCCTAATAAGCAAACCCTTCAGGCAGAAAGCTTTGAAGGATCTATTGACATGAGCTTAGCTGTCAGCTGCAGAGTTCACTGCTTCTGGACTGTTATCGCACTGTGATTCTGTATTGTAAAAAGCATTTAAACCTTCCTTGGTTTCATAGCGACTTGTGGCAAGTCATGCACAAGATGCTGATTGGGTAGCTGTTTGCTGTCAATGTCATCTGCTTTACATGGATTAGTGCAGGTGGACTTACTGCAGCCTCCTGCAATAAACAAACCAGGACAGGTCAGATATATGTGCAACATGCAAAGACTCAGTGCTTCTAGATCAGGGGCAAGATCTTCAGCTGGTGTAAATCATGAACGCTCCATTCACCTCAATGGTATGACATTGATTTACACCAGCTAAGTAACTGTCCCAAAATATATATAGGAGAAAAATGATATACAAGGAGAGGACAATGTCGATGGGATGGAAGAGACTTTATTGACCAACATGACTAACCTGTTACACTCTTGATTTTGGAGATTGCCTTAGGTGGTGGAATTGGAAGTGAAGGGGGGCTGGGGAGCTGTGCTAGGTTTCTTTCCATTGGTTTCTGTGGGGAATCTGTGGATTCAGAAATAAGTAAGGCTTGTGGAGTCTCTTCGGTTACTGGCAGGCAGGCATCTTCTAGTTCTTCAGTGGACACTGAAGGTTTCTTGGCTAGTAAAAGGATCAGAAGCAGTAGAATTAATGAGACATGAAATTAATAATGATGATGATAAACCAAGGGTCCATACCAGGAAGATTCAAGAAAACAGAATTCATGGCATACAGCTAGCAGCACTTTTTTTCCACAGTGAAAATAATGAATGTGTGCAATAGCCTACCAGCCAAGGTTGTTGAGGTAAAAATAAAACACACTGGGCTAACTGAAGAAAGAGTTAGATACTATGTTCCTAAGGAAACTGATGAGCCTTGAAGGGTCATTTCCCTTCCTCTCCCCCACGAAAAAGTCTTATGTTCTTTTCTATAATGAGGACAGCAGGGTATAGTGGTTTTTGAGAACTGCAATTGATTATTTTGTAGAACCCAGCTGCAATGATTTAGAGTTACCATGTGAGCACTTCTTGCTAGGAACACAAATGAAGGGTAAGGAATGATTAACTTTTAATATAGCCTCACAGATCTTTCCATGATTGTTCTCTGCAGGATTTCCTGGCAATTTTTATTTTAATCCTATTAAAATGTGACTTCAGCTTGCAGCCCAGTTCCTCTCTATTCCATCTGATGCCAGGGTGGCTCAGTCTTTCTTGGGGATGATGTTAGGAACCAAGATTGAAGCAACCTGATATAAGAAGACCTTCCCTTGGATAACAATAACGATGCTACAACAGGGAATAGACACTGGGATGTAGTGCAGAAGAAATCGCCATCTCGAAGGGGCTGATGCTGCAAGCTGCGGAATGCCTCCTGAATGGTGTTGAGTGCACTCAAGTCCAAGGAAGTCAATAAGTGCTGAAGCACTCAGCAGCTTTCCAAACAATTTGCATCCTTGCTTTTAGAATGCAAACGGAAGGCTCCAAAGCAGTGAGGCAGTAGGACACAATAGCCTTGGCAAGATAATAGTGTTTAATTTGTTGACAAACAGAATAACGTATGTGTCTAGAAGTGGAGTAACGAGTATTTATCGTTTGGGAAAGTGGGGGGAGTACAATAAATACGCAGCGTTAGTCAGAGATGACTGTTGCAAAATTTTGCTGGATAGAAAGAAAAGTTGCCTCACGTGTGAAATAATCACCTCCGGTTTCAAGGACGTCCTTGCAATTGCTATATATATTTTTCAAATCAGGATTTTGTGAAGGTTGCCCTCAAAGATCATTTGCGATGTATACAGCAGGGGCCAAATGCTAAGGTGAAAAGCAGAACCATGCTTTATTTTGATGACCACTCAAGCCACGTGAAGTAGAGCAAAAGGAAGCCACTCGTGAGTGGTGTTAGGTATCCCTGAAGGGGTGAAATTCCAAGTATTATTCAAGAACCAGGAAATGCAGTGGATCAAGACAATAGAGTTTCAATTCTGGGGACCCAGGAATGCTGCTGATGGGAAGCTGTGAGAGTGATAAAAGGGAGGGTGTTGCTAGTCAATTGGGCTAGATCAGAGGTAGGCAACCTATGGCACACGTGCCGAAGGCGGCACACGAGCTGATTTTCAGTGGCACTCACACTGCCTGGGTCCTGGCCACCAGTCCGGGGGGCTCTGCATTTTAATTTAATTTTAAATGAAGCTTCTTAAACATTTTAAAAACCTTATTTACTTTACAGACAACAATAGTTTAGTTATATATTATAGACTTATAGAAAGAGACCTTCTAAAAATGTTAAAATGTATTACTGGCACGCGAAACCTTAAATTAGAGTGAATAAATGAAGACTGGGCACACCACTTCTGAAAGGTTGCTGACCCCTGGGCTAGATCCAGAAAGGCTCAGACTTGCAAGACCTAACTTCAGGCACCCTGCCACCTTGTGGAATCCTCAGTCCCAAGTTAGGTGTCCATGCTCCTTATACAATAAATGGAGCGAGTCACTGAAACTAGCCCCACCCTTCAAAGGTAGTTCCACTCAGGGTTCACGGCGCCAACCCTCTCCTGGAGATAGGTGCCTAAGCTAGGTCAGACATTATTTTGCAAAAAATAGTGGTGGTGGTGATTTCCTCTCCCACCCCTTATAGCCAACAGGCTAGTGCTCAGAGCAGTGGTTCTCAAAGCCGGTCCGCCGCTTGTGCAGGGAAAGCTCCTGGCAGTCCGGACCGGTTTGTTTACCTGCGCGTCCGCAGGTTCAGCCGATTGCGGCTCCCACTGGCTGCGGTTCGCTGCTCCAGGCCAATGGGGGCTGCAAGAAGGGTGCCCAGCACATCTCTCAGCCTGCGCCACTTCTCGCAGCCCCCATTACCCTGCAGAGTATTGCTCTGAGATGTTGAAGATGCTGGTTCAAATCCCTGCTCGGCCTTATTTGAAGCAGTGACTTTAACTGGGACCTCCTGCATCCTGGGTGAGTTTTCTAACCACTGAGTTGTGGTACAAAGGAAGGGGGCATGCTCTGAGCACACCTGCCAGATTAGGCCCAGCAGATGAGATAACCAGGGGAACTCTTAGTTCAAGGATCCTGCTGGGGCTTAGGTGTGAGCTATGCAGTTAGCAATAGCAGGACGTAACTGTCCTGTTGTTGCAAAGCAAGGCAGTGGCAGAGGAGGGACTAGAATCCAGAACTCCAAATTCCTTGTCCTGGGCTCTGGCCTTGAGACCATGACAAAATTCCCAGAATACAATTTTCAAAACCAAAGTTTTTCTGTTTTCCACTGGGCTGGGAACCTTTGGGTGATACTGCCATGAAAAACTGTCAGCTGATAAACCAGAAAAACACATTTCTGTCTGAATACCACATGTCTAGAAACCCAGAAACATTCAGAATACACCATGGAAGTTCCAAGTTGTGCTATTTGTGTGTGTCTGGGTTTCTTTGTTTTTGTTTGATCTTAACTTTTCATTTGAACTCCAGCAAGCTAGACAAGTTTAAAAATTTTAAATGAAATCCTGTGTTGCTGGCCTGGTCTCCTTTTTTCAATATGTGCACAGTAGACCTTTTATCTAAATAACATAAAATTAAATACACACAATGGTGAAATACGTACACATGCACATGGACAGGCTTGGACCATATTATTTCTTGAATGTCCAACACTCCAATTCAAGCCCATGCAGGAGGCTTTCTCCAATACACACCTTTTGTTACTAACTTCAGTGGAAACAGGATAGGGTCTAGAATGGAGGATTTGCCAGAGGTTGGTAAAGAGGAGCTAAAAGGACGTGTAACAAACAGGAGTGGGTATTGCTGCGTAGGAAGTAAGCTGTTTGGGAAAATTAAATCCCACCTTTCAGCGTATGGAGGCTGGAGAACTGATACATATCCCAAGGGAAGAAAAAGAAATGCAGACGACAGTAAAGGTTAGGACAGAGAGATGGTGAACAGAACTGCCATTAGTAAGGGTCACTGGAAATAGGGAAGATCTGGAAAGAAATTAATAGCTACATTCACAATTCAGAAACGAGATGGAAACAATTCAAGAAACTAGGACTCTGCAAATGGGATTTCAATTGTGAAGGAAACAGTGATGAGAAACAGATGTACAGAGAAATAGACGCCATAGTCCAATAGAGGAAGTTTATTATAAATCATAGTAGTGCCTGGAGGACTCCAATTAGGACCGAGACTCCTTTGTACTAGGCGCTGTTCAGACACAGAGACATGGACAGTCCCTGCTCTACCAAGCATGCAGTCTCATTCAAGACAAGACACATCAATGGATAAACTACACAGTAGGAACGGCTGCAGGAGGGAGGAAAACAGCAATAAGAGTGAGAGTTCATAAAAGCCAACTACATGCAGGGCTAGAGTGTTTTGAGTATTTATTTGTTCAGTTTTTATTGTAAGATACACAGAAGGGTGAAAGCACAAATGTTAGATGCCCCGTGAATAACAAATCTGTTTGGGGACCGTTCATGATGAAATAACACACCGTGTTGAAATAGAGAAGATAAGCTAGGTTTAAAGAAATGGGTTGATACAATAACACAAAAGTCATCTGTTGTCTCCTGTGGGCAAGTAGGAGAAGGGATGAAATATCTGAGGGGAAACCATTTAGGAGGGAGTGGAGTTACCACAAGCACCAGAGGAACAATCTGATATATAATGAAAAATTCAAAACAACAGTGGTCCTGGAGAATAGACCAGAGAGTAAGAGAGAGCTGGGAATGTATAAAAGACAGAAATGGAAAACTGAAGTTGTATTTAGAGCTGCAGTGGAGTAAAGAAGAAGAGCTGGGGGGAGGGATAGCTCAGTGGTTTGAGCATTGGCCTGCTCAAAGCAGCATTGTGAGTTCAATCCTTGAGGGGGCCCTTTAGGAATCTGGGGCAAAAATCTGTCTGGGGATTGGTCCTGCTTTGAGCAGGGGGTGGGACTAGGTGACCTCCTGAGGTCCCTTCCAACCCTGATATTCTATGAGAGGGGGCAGTGGAGGGACTGGGACATGGAGCCAAGGAAAGTGGGGGGTGAGGCTCTGGAATGAGAGGCCTGGTATGGGAAGTGGGATGAGGAGGCTAGGGTTTGGCAGGAGACTGGGAATGGGGCAGCCTGGAAGAGACAAAGGCAGAAGGGTCTGTAACCACTCCCCTCAGGAGCCGGAATAGGATTCCTAAATATCAAGATTCTTCTCCTGTCAACAACAAACTTTGCAATCCACTGGCAAAATGTGCAACTCTTCTCCTTCTAGTGGTTGACCCACATAGAGATGACCACCTACTGCTACCAGTTACTCTGTTAGCTCAAGTGGCCAACGTCTGTGTGGCGGCTCTAAAGGTTTTAACCCCTCTGAGTTGTTATGGTTCTGCAGGATGAAATTTCTGGTTTTTTTTCCCCCATTTTGTTTTTATAAAAGCCTAGGAAAGTATATACCAAACACTATGTTAAAAGAACATTATGTCGGCAAAGTCACACACTTGACATTTAAGAAATGTCAGAATTCAGGCAGAATTATGCCAATGAAAGATTATCCTACCCCAAAAGGTATCCTCAGCCAGCCACTTAGGTGAGCTTTACATCAGCTTTTCACTGCTAGAACAGTGCAAAGCCGACTTAACCAGGTCCAAATCCTGGTTTGTATTCTGAGCTAGGTCAAAATATATGGGTGATTAGATGAAGGGAATTTGGTTTGTGTTTATCTGTACTATTGATACAGGCCTGCTCGTTGTAGTAATTGAAATATCTTGTAAATATTGTTCCCTAATCCCAGCTGGGGTGACAATAGCAATGTGTGTGCCCGCGCATGCACAAACATGCATCTAAAGGAAGATGGTCTGGTGCCTCTTACAGTCCACATGCCATTGTACTGCTACCCATCCCCTGACATGCAGCCAGATTCTTGGTATAGGAAAGAACTCTCCTAACACCAACATGGCATCGTGTCAAAGCATTCTCTCTTATGTGTGTAATTCATCCCAATACTTTGTGTGTCCCTCAGTAAAATGAAGGTCTCAAAAATCACTATTCTTACAGGATTGATTGATTGCTAAGCTGGTCTGGAGGGACTGAACTGAACACAGTGCTCTGGCTCTCTGATGCACCAATTTATTGGACTTATTGCATGGCAGCTCAATAGAAGCACGTTAGCATGTTCTGTCCAATACCTGCATCGTCTTTCAGCTCCTCTGAGTGCAGCTCCTCGCCAAGTGAGGTTGTATTTGTTGTTGCTGCTGTACTTTCCTGCTGCATCTCTTCTGAGGTAAATGCCTGGCATACGGGGGATGAAGGGTCACTCTGCACTGATCTGGTGGCACCATCAGCAGCACATGCTTTGCCTCCAGCATCTAAAACACCATATCACTTAATCTTAATTAAGTCATCAGCTGCAAAAGTGAAAACATCCCGCCATTCTCGTTCATTAGCGTATGCACAGATAGCCTATCACTTTATCCTGCAGCGTTCCTTGCAAGAGCTCACTTTGGCAGCATCTGTCATTTCCAGAGGTGCTGAGTGCCTACAGCTCCCACTGACATCAGCAGGCCTTGTAGGTGCTTAGCTCCTCTGAAGATCAGGCCACTGATATTTGGGTGCCTCAGTGTGCATTTAGGGGCTCCGTTTTAGACACCCAACTTTCAAAATGTTGGGGCACAACTGAAATCCAAACCTCTCTTGACATAGGGCCAGATTCTGATACTCTCCCACTGAGGAGTGAGGTCCTCTGCCAATAATCCCATCAGCTGTAAGCATTCTGACACCTTTTTAGCTTCTTAAGTATTTTCCAACCCAGGGAACGTTCCTCAGTGGGAATACAAACTATGCTGTCTCTCACTTCCCTGATCCTCTCTCAGCAATTACCGGCTCAACACCACCATTGCAAAATCAAGCAATTACTTCCAGCTTGAGCCAGCTCTCTCCAATGATGTGTGTGTACACTGTCCACCTCTGACCAGATAACTTATATTTCTCAGTCCTAGACGCTCCTCATTAGAAGTTCATGACAAGGCTGTCTTCTCCTTTGTAATGATTTCATTGCAAGTTCCTTAAACATTGATTTAAAGGAGTTCACAGACCACTTTTTATTTTTTAATATGGAGACCATTTGCAGAGTATCAGAAGTCAGCCTACAAATGCTGCAGAGCTAATGCAATATTTTATAGGCTGAGCTCATCCAATCTGCCTCATAATCCCGTTTGGTGAAAAGTTACTGTTTCTTAAAATAGCCCCTGCAGTAGCACAGTTGCTATGATACAAGGAAAGGGGGGAAAAAAAGTTCATTGCCTATGTTTCAGCTGATCGTGAAGCCAGCCTATACATAATCACTGGCATATTAACAGCTGTCTGCACTATTTGTAAGACAGAGCTTTTCTTCCAGTGCTGTAAAACATTTTACATTTGATCAAATCTACACTTCGCAGCTAAAAGGGGAAAAACTCCATAAATGTTTCCCAGGGGCAGAATGGGGAGCTCTGCTTTGTAAATGCTCTGTGTTCTCCAAGAGATAGCTGCTGCTTTGGCAAGCCACCAAAGGCTGCACCACAACAATAAAGATACCGAGACAGCATGTTAGCTCCTTTAAATCATTGCCTAAGAAAACTGTAATGACTCATGAAATAAGCAGAAGCCAGCCCTGTCGATGACCTTCTAATGAGGAGTGTCTAGGACTGAGAACTATGAGGTCCCTGGTCAGAGGTGGACCTCACATCCTCAGAGCACTGTCGAGATGTGGCCGGAGCTGGAAGGAAGTGCATTGATTTGCAGGGGTGATATTGACTCCATAGATTTTGGCGCGAGGATGGGGGAAGAAGGTAACTTTATACCCACGGGTGAGGAAAACACAAGAGAATCTACACCACCAGAACACCATGGAAAGTGATCTCGGGAAGAAGCAATGCTCTTCCATGCTGGAGTAATCAGCCCACTACCGTGCAATGCAGTCAAGGAACAAACCTTATCATTAACTTGCTCCTGCCACTGTAGAAGCCCTGGGGAGCACATGCACCCCCCAGGAATGAAGGAAAGCCTCAGAAGTGGCACAGGTCAGGCAGAGTTAACAGGAGGCAGCAACCCATGGTTAATGAAAGCTGCTGCATCATTTCCAGTAGAGCCCACAGGTGTCAACATGGCTACCCTGTCCCTAGGCCGTACTCAGCCACGCCGGGGAGGAAAGGGGAGTGAGGCTGCTCACATTGTGGCACCAGCCATGGGACGGGGTGAGCAGGGGTTTCTTGCTGGCTGTTCCCCTCTAAGCATAAGTGGGCCCAGGACTGCCCGGGGGGACAAGTGGGGAAATTTGCCTCTGGCCCCACAGGGGCCCCACAAGAATATAGTATTGCAACTTTTTTTTATGGAAGGGGCCCCCAAAATTGCTTTGCCCCAGGCCCCCTGAATCCTCTGGGCAGCCCTGAGTGGGCCTTGGCTGTGCCCAGAAGTAGGAGGAAAGTAAACCGCCCTTTGAGAAGGCGGGTGGTAACTTACCACCCATCCGCAAAGCGAGGCAGGCACAGGAGAGGAACTGCTCTGATGATAGTTCCTCCCTGGGCTGCTCTTGAGTTGAAGCAGCTCCTGCTCCGGACCTTACCCAGAGCTGGGCCGAACGGCCCTGCAAGGGATGCTGCACGGTTTCTGCAGCCTGGTGTAGTGCGGTATGTGAGTTAACAGAGGGGCACGCCGTGCCGGTGGAGTGTGTCGCTGCTGCTGGAAAGATGTGAGGGCAGGTTAGCAGGTTTCTCAGACTTGATCTCTGTCTCTCATTGTTTGGCTTACTTTACTGATCTGAGCAGGTACCGGGGTGGGGTGGTAGGCACATAAATACCTTTGTGAATCCCTCCCCGGATGTTCAGCATGAGAGCAGAGTCCCAAAGAAAAAACCCAGGACTTAGAGATTTACTGTGGTGTGCTTAGCACAATGCTGCTGCTCTAACAATTGCAGTTTATTGCAGTGAGTGTCCATTAAAACAAGGATTGACTGAAAAGATTAGAATGCAACTGTCACAGCATTATTGTAGCTGAGTAGGCTTCTCATCAGTTATTAAAAGAGATTCTGGGCAATTTTTAACAGCAGTTAATAAACTGCATATGTTAATAAAGCCATAAAATAGCCTCTGAGATTCAAAACATCCATTGTGTTGGAAGGAAATAACATGGAGCATATTATATTGTCCTTTGGTTGCCCATAACTCTCACTCTCCCGTCTAGACAGTTGTGTGGCATTGTAAATTTGCCTGATGGTTTTATAGGCTTCATGTAACTGTAACAAAGAGAAATTAAAAAAAAAAGGGGGGTGGAGGGAGAGAGTGTGTGTGTGAAGGGAAATACCCAGCCAGTCCATTTCCAATTGACCTTTAAAAACCCCATTCCTGTTTAATAAACTAGGCTTATCTGCTTTTTGCTAAAATTATTTTAATACATAGCCCCCATTGAACCAGGTCTCAGTGACAAGTGAAAAGCTGATCCAATCCTACTGCTATTGACTTTGATGTGCTCTATACCACTTGTCTGTACTGCTCTCTTAAAAACCCATAACTTCCCGTGTCTTCAGATTCAGAGATCACTGAAAACTATGGAGACAAGACCTGAGAAGTCTACTAGATATACATACACACGTACGTGTGTGTGTCTACACACATACATATACACACCCCTAGTAGATTTCTCAGGGCTTGGCTATGCGGTGGGCTAATGCGCTGCACAGGTGTAATTTTGAAAGTGCTCTAACGTGTTGCACATAAAGTGCATCAGCAGGATTTACACTGACAAATTAAACAAACTATTTGAAAGTGCTCAGTACTACCTGAAAGTGCACTAGGGAACCTTCTGTGGAGTCTACATGGAACAATTAATGTGCAATATGTTAGTGTGCTTTAGAAATCAGAGCCCCATAAAGCACGTTACCCCACCATGTAGAGAAGCCCTCAGACTTAGATTTACCTATCTAGTAGTACCAATGTGCTACCAGACCAAATATTGGTCTAGAATTAAAAGCAAAAGAGTTCAGTGAAAATTTCCTCAAATTTAACAGCCAAAATTATGAAAAAACTTCTATTTTAAAGTAAGTTGGCCATGTAGGTTTATAGCTTGTACTTAAGCATCATACATATAGCTTTTCTGCAGTTATGACAGGTTTCTCTGTTTAAAATGCTCACTTTCTGTTCAGTTACTCTCCATCACAGCCTCATCAAGTGTCATTATGAGAGTTATTTATAGATTTGGAATTTTGTTTTAAACGAGGCAATATAATTATTGCTCCTATTAGTTTCAATAAAATATTCCACCTCTCCAATTGGACTGACTCAGCTGGCCCCTCTTCCTTCATAACACCATCTGTTACAAAGTTCTCAGCCTCAAGGGGGAAAGGCTTTCTTTTTAAGCTATCTTTAGAAAAAAAAATGGCTGTTAGAAGTGATGCTGGGAACACACCAAACCTGGTAGAATGCTAAACTCTCTCAGGAACAGGTCTTTTGTTCATTTAGAAGCATCTGTTTGGGGGTCTTAGACGAGTAACATACAGAATCACAAACCTTCCTGCATATGTATGGCAAGTTATCATCTTGCATTTACTCATTGCTTCACACTGGTTTTGTATTCAGGTAAGCTTGTAAAAATAACAGTACTCGATGCCTCACTCTTCTGTAGGAATGAAGAACTCGTATAATTAGAATACACCTTGTACTAAACTTGGTTTACCAGAAAGACAGCAGAAAATATGGATTAATCTCACTCTGAGATCTGAATTCATTGGATTGTACTTGCTAGCTTCATTACTGAATAGTTCTATATAGCTGAATTCATATTCATATAAGCTTTACTGAGTTTCTTGGCAATCTGAGTAGAAGGGCTTATGGCAATTGCACAAAACATGGTTGAATTCATGTCTTGTGTAAACCCCTGACAGTGGAATGGCACCCAAGATAGAGTTACACCATAAACCACACTGGATATGTTGAGTGACACCAGGTCTGAAAGTGATCCAATGACTGTTCAAACTGGTCACTGTTTTTTTTCTGACTGTGGGTTCTTATCATTTCTTGCCATCACATGTTTCCAGCCCTCATGTAAAGGACAAGAATAAAAAATGAAGACGGGGTTTACTTGCCTTGTTCCATCATCTCCAGAAGACCTTTCTTAATGAGTTCATCCCGACCTGGCCTTGCAGTAATCTTCTTCTCTAACACTGCAGAAAGTGATGGCATAACATAGAAAATCAGAGCAAACAATGGATGGAAGTAGACACATGAGACAACTCAATATGAAAGCTGCAACAGGTGGGTGCTCTCTAGTCCCACATGCAGTGAGCTGACCAGAAGTGGACTACACAGTTGGAGTTTTAGAGGGCAAGTGTGGTTTGTGACCAGCTGGCCAGTTCAGTGTGTTTTCATTGCTAGAGCACTGGTAGTATTGCTAGCCAAGGTGCAGGATGCTGAAAAGATCAAAGCTTCCAAAAGGGGTTTGAACAATCATGTTCATATGCAGATCCAAAGTCCAAGGGTGTTGCAGACCAGGTCTTTGATTGGACCCATTACACATAGGTGCCAGCGGTCTGGTTTTCAGTCTAAACTTTCCCCAAATTTGGGAGATGTTCAGGTCCTGGTTTGGGTTCAGACCTCCTTGTACAAAGCAGTAGGGAAAAAAAGTTAATGTGTGTGACTGATTTGCAGGGGCAAGACAATGAAACCATCCCTACCAAGCTTTCTTGCCCACTAACCAATGTGCGCCTCTCTTGAAGCATGTAATTTGTATTATTTGTTGACTATATTATCGCACCTGACTGATCTTCATCCACAAAGCCGAGGCCTATATGTGCCCTCCTTGCTTAGGAATTTGTCTAGTAAATCACCAGCTAATTCCATTCACAGAATGAAAAAAGGGGGTTTCCAATCTCTCTTGCTGTTTCCTATATCTCTAACTACCTTCCATTCTGTGAATCAGCCCCTTCTATGTAGCAGAGCAATTTGCCAAGTTTAAGAGAGGAGTGAATCTGATTTAACTCAGTATTTCCTTTTCTAGATTTATCAAACCACCAGAGAAATGCAGCTGCATGGTGTTGAGAATGGTGGCAATAACACTGTGTCCTCTCTCCTGATAGCACTTCAGCTTCCATGGTCAGGGGCAAGTCCTGCACTCATCCTCTTCGGCAGAAGAAGTAGAGTCCTCATGCAATGGAATTGGAATGGTTCTGCTCTGCACAGTGTGTGAAGAGGGATGCTTGGAGCCCACACAGGAAGTGTGCAACATTTCACACCAGGGTTTCATGCTCCCGAGTCCCCAGAGAAGAGGCTCCCTCTGTCTTAGAGTAAAAAGGTATTTCAGGGGATGAGTGAAAGGCTGGAAAACGGATTCAAGGCTAACAAGATGCAGCAGTCATTCCTACCAAGGCGCAGGGATGCACAACATGTGGTAGGTATTATTCTCTCGATGATGCAGTAGCAAGTGTGGAGCAGCCTTGCAGAGCGTGTTCCTTCTCACATGATCCGCACAGAGCACCCATGTGCCCAGCCAGTTTGCATCAGCCCATGCACAGGTACAAGGAGTCGCTCCTTAGAATCTCAGGAAAAGACAAGTGACTCTTGTTTCTGAGTGCTGTACTCTGGGGGTGTCTTCAGAGATTCGAGAGAGCAGACACTCTCCCTCACACCATGGTCTGCTGGGCATATCTTTAACACAGTGGCTGACACTTTCAGGAAGGAATGTTTACGTTCTGTAGAGTGTTCTGGTTAAGAGTCCAGCCCTACCAGTCAGAGTAGCTCCCTCTTGTCGTTTTCCATAATGTCAGTGTGACCCCCCCTCCCACTCCCCAGAAAGGCAGAACAAAACATGGAGTCGTGTTTCTAGCAACTGTTCTCATGCACAGAAAGTCCCTGAGGAGTGAAATAATGACTGCAAACTTCATTTAAGTTTGCATGTTACAGAGAAGACACCCAGTAGTTGTTTGACTGCCACTGAACTTACTGAATTAGTTATATCAAGAATTGTTAGGATTCATTTCTATGCCCTGTTGGTAATAAACTAAAGGTGTCTGGGTCAAAAGATGATCTTGGTGTTTTGCTTTGGCTGAAACAGGAAACCTGTGTTTTCTCTTTCTGATCATAACATTCATTTTCCATTATATCGGTCACTGGTGACTAATACAGTTGAATAATATATGCTATGTTTAGAGTTCCTGATAAATTCCCTGCCCAAAACCAAGAATTTAAAAATAAGTTTAAATACAATATACATGTACAAAAATCCATATTTAGAAAATTGAAAAAATCATCACCAGCAACCAGAAACCTCAATTATGTGGTTTATGGCTACCATTTAGATGCAAAGCTTTGGCAGATATCGCTAAGCTATAGGAAGTAGAGCTGGTCATATACTATTACTCATATTTAATGCATTTTAATATTTATGTTAAGTAATTTATCTGAGTAATCCATTTTTCTCAGTGTTTAACCTAGTGTTCTTGTTTTTGTTATTGAATTCTGAATGCAAGGGGCCAGATTAGTACCACAATATAGCCACAGAGCTGTCGCAGTGTAGGCTTCCTCACGCTGTCCCTCTGATGTGCATTGACCCTGAGCTGGAGAATCTATCTCTTGGAAGTACTTGAGCTCATGTTAGTCCATCACCTCTCTGCTAAGTGCCAACACAGGGATCAGTTATGAAGTTGTGGACCTGGATTGATTACCATTGACTTATTTCACAAAGGCCACGAAGAGCCCAGCACCTGGTAATTACTTTGAGATGCATCTGATGAGGGGCTAATTTCAAGTACTCATGGAAGGTTCTCTTAGCTTTTCTGGGGATTTTAGGTAGATTGGAAGGAATAGTAATGAAATCCCTTCTGCACTTGGCTTTACCAGAAAGGCCAAAATTAGGTGCTACTGAAAATGAGTGAGGATATCTAACTCCACGAGTGGTCCTCTGACTTCAATGGCACTATTCATATCTAAGGTACTATTCAACGTAAGGTATCACAGTCCGGCCTTTAAATTAGCAGCCCCTGCTAATGCTGCGGCATCTTCGTCCCTTACAAAGATCAGTGAAGGGCAGAAGCAGGGAGGTGAGACGGTGGAGAGCCTGATAAATCAAGTTTTGGATTTTGCTCTTTTCGGACTGGATTGGTAGAAATCTCGTGATCAAGAGGCCAAATCCTAATGGTTCCTTCTGACCTTAAAATGTAAGAATCTGGCCTGTCATAGATTCAGACACTTCCATTTAGAAACAGCTTATCAATAACCTGCCCTAATTCAGCAAACTCTGCTCATTTTTCTTCACAGGATGGACTTTGCCTTGCACTGAATCAAGCTGTTGCTCTTCCCATACCTGCTGATGTTTGCTTTAGTTTCTCGTTTTTCTTTTTCCTCCACTTCCATGGTTTGAAGATCCTGCCCAGTGTTGCCAGCTTGCTGTTCCTTCTCACAGGCGGAGTTCTAATCCCTGAGACCAGATATTCAGAATGCATTGCAGGGGACTGCTCCATCTCATCTGAGAGGCAAAAACAGAATAAAGCTGCTGGTTAAAAGAAAATAAGACCAAGTGTTTCAGAAGAGGCTTAGTAAGGCAGGGGGAGGTATTCCAGCTAAAAGAGCATTTGGTTTAGTCACCAAGCAATGTAGTGCAAGACAGGGAAATGAAATCATTGGAGTCCTTAAAGTAGGGGCACCAGATCCACAGATGCTGAGCAGGGTATGTGCCAGCATAGCTTTTTGTACTGCAGTGGGGACCTTTCTTGGCTTTGTATCTTACCCATCACCACTGACTCCAAGCACCTGGTATCTGAGTGACTCTCTTGAGGCCCCCTTCAAGGAGTCCATCGGGGGCTAGTTCCATGGAGTTTATGAGCTCCGGTGGAGGAGATGTACTGAATTTGTGCATCCCCAGTCTGCCCTGCCCATGCTCCCATCCTGGCCAGGGATGCTCACTTTTTGGTGTGATTCCCTACAGCCCTCCCACCTGCCCAAGGGAGGTGATGGCCTCGTAACTCCCCTTCCCTCCACAATAGACTATCTCATGCTTCCTCAATGAGAGCATCCTCTGCCAGGGTCTTACTCCAACAAAGACACCTGTGTGAGAGAGGGGGAGGCTGTCGCTTTAAATGTTATGTTGGACTTGGGAGCTCACTTTCTTCCTTGGCCTATGAAGGGATCAAACTGGAAGTGAAGTGAAAGGAAGGAGCCTCGTGCTAGCAAACCACAAGAATTGTTAGTCACAGGCTGAGTTGGTGAGTAAGGATGGCCCAAGGGGTGGGACACTACCCTGTAACACACGAGACCGAGATTCAGTTTCCTGCTCTGTCACGTTTCCCGTGTGAGATTGGGCAAGTCACTTTCTCTCTGTGCTTGTTACCCCTGCAGATGATAGCATTTCTCCAGCTCACACGGGGGATTGTGTGAATAAGTGCTCAAATGCTGGTGTAATGAGGGCCACATAAGTACCCGAGGTTGGTAGACCGTAATAATAAGTGTTTATTATTATTATTGTTAGTGCTGCAACAACACCTAACACTTGCACAGCTGTTTCCAGCTTTAAAGTGGTTTATAAAAACTGATTAATTTACACCACGCCTGTTTGGTAGGTGAGTGTTAGTTCCAGTCTACCAGTGCGGAAATCGAGGCACGGAAAGGTTAAAAGAGACATTTTTACAAGTGACTGCTGATTTTTGGGTGCCCAACATGAGACACCTTGGAACTGACTTTCAGAGGTGCTGAGCAACTGCAGCTCCTAATGACTTCAGCAGACACGCTGGATACGCAGCACTTTTGTGTGAATCAGGCTCACGTGGTCTCAAGTTAAGCACCTAAAACCATTGGCCATTTTGGAATATTTAGGTCTAAGAGGCGGCTTGCTGAAAGTCAGAGAGGAAGTTCGTGACAGAGCTAGGATGAGCTCCCAGGAGGGGACTTCCTGGTTCCCAATTCTGTGCTGAAACCACAGGGAGGGACTGTCTTTGTGCAGTGCCTAGCACAATGGGGTGCTGGCCCATGAGCAGGGCTCCTAGGTGCTATGCTAATGCAAACCAATAATAATAGTAATAATCAATTAATAAGAAAATTCTCCTGAAAATGAACTGTCCTCACATAACTACTATAGAACACATCTGTTTGTATGAACTGGCTCAGATTTTTACATATGAGGATAGATTGTTTGGCATGTAGTACTTAAGAAAACCGCCAACAGCTATTACACTGATACGTTCCTTAAGGAAATTGGGGGAGATGGGAAAATTCTAAGCCATTTCATCCAGCAAAACCACAAGAGCACGCAGATAATGCTTCAGGTGGGCAACTGGTTCAGACATTTTCAATATTTTGTCTTCACATGACTGTTTGTTTTGTTTATAGCCAAGCTTCGCATGGAACAATAAAGATGGAATAATGACAGGCTTCTGCCAGCCATTACCATGAAAGATGATAGCACAGCTCCATAAACAAGGATATTGATGACATTGTTGAGATGTGCATTTGGACACCAATATACTAATTCCCAAGAGTGATGCTTTTATCCGTCACACAGCCATGTCATGAGAGTGCAAATTATAAGATGATTTGCATATCTTTTTCAACAATCATTTGCAATTTAAATGACAGTGTGGAGCAATGAGTATTTGAACATTTCTGAGCCATTGGTCTCTGGAATAATAAAATGACAATTTGCTTTGTGACTAGTGGAGAAGAAAACTAAATATGGTATTTTAATGGCTTTTAAAAAAAGTTGACAGGGTGCAAATACATAAATCTCAGTGTAAAGGTGGGGATTTCCAAGAAAACAGGAAATAATTTTGAAAAAAATATTCAACACAGAGGGGGGAAGAACTCATTCTTATTTTTCATTTAATTTTGAAAATATTGGTATTAAATATTGATATTGCCAATGAACTTTAAACAGAAAAGTTAAATACTTTGTCACATTAGTTAGCAGAACTAATGGATGTAAAAACACTTTTTCTTCTGTGTCGTATAAGCACATGAAATAAAGAAACAGTTAAAACGCTCAAAACTTGCTACATGAGTATGGGCACAATTTGTTCACCTGTCATTAAGGGAGGTTGAGGAGATCGAGTGCTAATTTCACTATTTGACCAAAAAGACTCAGTTTGTGATTCATCTTGTAACTCAGGAGTCATGTTCTTTGAGCATGATCAGTGCCACCTGAAACATAGTTACATCACAGAGTGAAAATGTAATGGCAGGTAAAATCAGGAGAAAAGAAAAAATTTAAAAGCTACTTGATGGAAGCTTTCTCATCTTCCTCAGTGTTAAATGGGTTTTCCGGTTTACCACTGCACTGAATGAACACCCTTATTCATCCAGCAGATCAGAAGCAAATGAAATGTTTCTAATAAATAACTGGATTTTTCTCTGTTCCACTATGGAATGTCCCACACCTTGAGATGTTAATCTCGTGTTTCCTTCTTGTTCATTGGACAAATGTGGTCTACCACTTTTGTGATCACTGGAAGACTGATGAGTCTTTGAGAAAAGAAGACTTCAACTATGTTAAGTGCTGTTACAAAGAGGATAATGATCAATTGTTCTCCATGTTCACTGAGTGTAATTGGCTTAATGTGCAACAAGAGAGACTTGGTTAGATATAGTCGGAAAGTTTTTCCTAATAAGGAGTTAAAGACGGGAATGCCTTGCCAAAGGAGGTGTTGGAATCCCTATCACTGGAGGTTTTTAAGAACAGATTGGTCAAACAGCCCCACTAGCATGGGTGGAAGCTCAGACTAGCTGCTTAGCTACGTACCCGCTGCCCATGCTACCCTGACTACACTGCTATTTTTAGCATGTTAGCTGGAGCAGAGCTTGCGCAGGTATGTGTATGTGAGCTGGGAATCACACACACACACCCCGCCCAAATGTACATGTAGCCACAGTCCTGCTTCAGTGCGGGAAGCTGAACTAGATAACCTCTCACGGTCTCTTCCAGCCCTACATTTCTATGATTCTATAAGTCTTATGCTTTCACAAGAGCAGGAGTTTGCTCCATTGGCCTTGACTACATTTCTTTCTTTTCTATCCCACTGTGTCTCTCCAGAGTCTTCCTACTGGCCATATATCAGTTGTGGAGTTTATATTTTGTAAAGCATTTTGTGACTGTTAGGGATGAAATCTCTGGGCCTGATGAGAAACTCTTTAAGGCCAACAGCTAGACTCCATTGACTCCAAACACAATCTTTCTCCTGCATTGCATAGGACATGAGATTCGTTACCCATGAAAGGGCAAGAGAAGATGGTTACATATCTCTTATTTCATTCCTGTTGATCAGTGTCTGAAAGTGACAGGAGCAAAATGTAGATTCACATTTTTAAACTGATGACCAAACCTTTCTGCCCATGGCACATGTGTGAATCATTCCTTGATGCATGGAGCATTTGAGAAAAGAGTATGTTCGCCTTGTGTTCAGAAGCATAATGTATACTGACCTTTGACAGAAAGGATTTAGTGTACTTAGATTTCTGGAAAGCCTTTGACAAGTCCCTCACTAAAGGCTTTTCAGCAAAGTAAGCTGTTATGGGATAAGAGGGGAGGTCCTCTCATGGACTGGTAACTGGTTAAAAGATAGGAAACAGAGGGTAGGAATAAATGGTCAATTTTCAGAATGGAGAGCGGTAAATAGTGGTGTCTCCCAGGTGTCTGTACTGGGCCCAGTCCTATTCAACATATTTATAAATGATCTGGAAAAGGGGGTAACCAGTGAGGTGGCAAAATATGCAGATGATACAAAACTACTCAAGATAGTTAAGTCCCAGGCAGACTGCAAAGAGCTACAAAAGGATCTCTCAAAACTGGGTGACTGGGCAACAAAATGGCAGATGAAATTCAATGTTGATAAATGCAAAGTAATGCACATTGGAAAACATAATTCCAACTATACATATAAAATGATGGGGTCTAAATTAGCTGTTACCACTCAAGAAAGAGATCTTGGAGTCATTGTGGATAGTTCTCTGAAAACATCCACCCAATGTGCAGCGGCAGTCAAAAAAGCGAATAGAATGTTGTGAATCATTAAGAAAGGGATAGATAATAAGACAGAAAATATCATATTGCCTCTATATAAATCCATGGTATGTCCACATCTTGAATACTGCGTGCAGATGTGGTCGCCCCATCTCAAATCCCATGATTTAGCTACGGATTGGTCCTGCTTTGAGCAGGGGGTTGGACTAGATGATCTCCCCCCCTCCCGCCCGAGGTCCCTTCCGACCCTGATATTCTATGAAAAAAGATCTATTGGAATTGGAAAAGGTTCAGAAAAGGGCAACAAAAATTATTAGGGGTATGGAACGGCTTCTGTAGGAAGAGAGATTAATAAGACTGGGACGTTTCAGCTTGGAAAAGAGAAGACTAAGGGGGGATATGATTGACGTTTATAAGATCATGACTGGTGTGGAGAAAGTAAATAAAGAAGTGTTATTTACTCCTCATAACACAAGAATTAGGAGTCACCAACTAAAATTAATAGGCAGCAGGTTTAAAATAAACAAAAGGAAGTATTTTTTCACACAGCGCACAGTCACCCTGTGGAACTCTATGCCAGAGGATGTTGTGAAGGCCAAGACTATAACAGCGTTCAAAAAAGAACTAGATAAATTCATGGAGGATAGGTCCATTAATGGCTATTAGCCAGAACAGGCAAGGATGCTGTCGCTAGCCTCTGTTTGCCAGAAGCTGGGAATGAGCAATAGGGGATGGATCACTTGATGATTACGTGTTCTGTTCATTCCTTCTGGGGCACGTGGCATTGGCCACTGGAAGACAGGATACTGGGCTAGATGGACCTTTGGTCTGACCCAGTAGGGGCGTTCTTATGTTGTCTAGACAAGCTAGACTTTGTGAATTTCAGTATGGAAATATATGCTGAGTGAAGACCAGGAAACAGCAATGAGGCGTAGCACCTGAGGGGAACCACATTATGGCAACCTTTTAACTGCCACCAGAATGCTGGAATCTCATGGGCTGTTTTTTCCCCAGTGATATATTTGAAAATAAGAAGTATGATGAAAATGAAACTGTGAGGCATTGCAACTTTTCCTTGTTATCGAGCCAGCAGTGATAACAGAAAAGACACACAGTGGGTCTTCTATTATGATGATTTTAAAGCTATAACAGATGCAGCAGAAAATGGCATTTAGTCCTTCCTCGTGACAGCCATTGTAATGGGAATGTGAACATTTACAAAATTAGCTCCTCTCATTCCTAAGGCTGCAAATCAGATCCTCAGTAGTGGGATGGAAGCTACTGTGAGGGTCAGGGCAATTTTCAACAAGCTATCCCGGTGCTTGCCTACACTCTTACGCATCACTGCTTGAGCAATTCCCATTGTCCTGGGAGTTTTTCAAGCATGTAAGTGGAGATTAAATGAGCCAGCTGATTTTAGAGGATGTCTTGGCAGGTTGCTGATGCCGCTGCATTTCATTCAGGATTTAGACATCACCCACATGTTTCATTGACCACCTCTATCATAACATCGCTGTAGCATCTTTGTCTGAAACCAGGAAATCAAGGCAAGCCTAGGAAATAAACCTCATCCCAAATTCGGTGCATCTCTAACAATGTTTACTTACTCCCCTGGGATCGTCTTCAAAGCCGACAGCAGAGGAGTTTACAAGGACTCTCAGAAAGGGGAACCAGTAGCTATGAGCAGTTGTGCAGTTGATAGTGTTCCTCCAAAGTTGATTGCAATATCCCTATTTACGCTTGCCCGTTACTCTTGGGCTTTTTAATTAATGGTAGCCAGAAGGAACAGTTCCAGTGTTCAGACCCCACTTACATTTCTCTAATGAAGAAGCAGGAGGTGGGTCTAGCAAGGAAGGAGAAGAGGTGTTTTATGTTTGACAAAGCGTTAAGCTTGGATGGGGTAATGAGGCATCCACTCTACAACCTTGAGGTCTCCAAAGGGTATTGAATTGAGTTAACTTGATAACTATGTCTTATTGCCTGGTTCTTAGCTTTGCACATGGGGTGAGTTTCGGTCCATTTTAGTTTTGAAGAATAATTAGAAGAAATCAGTATGCTTAGTGGGGGGAGTAAAAGCAAAGTTATTGACCATAGTTATATAGAGGGCTGCTGTCTGAAAACAGCTGGCACCGGGAAAAGCAAAGGTGCAGTGATGCGATAGAATTGAACAGCTTGGCCCACAAAAGGGCAGGAGAGGAGGACTGAAAAGCAACAGGAGCAGGAGTACAACAAACTGAGTCAGGGAAGTCTGTACTGTGAGCTTGGCTTTGCTTTGGATTGGAGGAAACTTTGATAATGCAGGGAGGGCAGAGAGTTAACTCCATTGTTTGTTTTCTTTTATGTGAAAATGTAGCAGCCCCTAGGAGGCCATTCTTGCTGACATAATTTAGAGCAGCATTGAGGCTGCTCAAAATTATGCTGGGGTTACACTGGAGCCTGCCTGTCCACCAGGAACAGGGGGTATAAATGTAGCATCTGCCTCCAGCCCCTCAGGTCCTGTACTGGGCACAGTTTAGCCAGACTCAAGATTTAGTCCTTTAAATTTAAGTTAAAACTCCCTGAAATATGGACACAGAGGAAGGCTGGAAAGGGAAGACTAATTTTAAGGCGGGTAAGACCAATCCTCCACTGCAGACTTTGGTATGTCTTCTAACTTTATTGATCTAAATATTTGTAACAAGGCACATACAGTTCTAAGGAAACTGATTTAATTGCCTAATATTTTCTGACTGTGTGCAGTTCTCAGATTTTGCACCGTCTGACTGAGAGAGGGAAAAATTTAAAATGGAACCAACGTAAGACAGATGTCCTGAAGTCATAACTATCAAGGGAATGGTCTTCCTGGCAATAAGAACCATGTGAAAGCTCTCAGAGCTCTTCACTTTTACTCAAATCATTTTTTCTTTTTTGTGGGTTGGCTATTTGGGAGATAAGAAGACTACCACACAGAATGTAAGCAGTTCCCACATGCTGCAGCGACTACTGAAGTAGCACACACACCTAAATATCAGCCAGAACTGCAGCCAGCAAGCTGCCAGGCCTTGCCAACTCTGCAACCATTTTCTGAAGCATTCAGCACATTTTTGGATCTGCAGTTAATATTTTAATTATGTTAAATATAATGTGGTTATTTCTCTTTTTTTGAGTCAGATTGCCTGGGGCTGGTCTGCACGATTATGTAAAAGATGCACAGGAAATGTAAACAACTGGAAGCCAGATCAGATTCTCATAATCAGGGAAGGCAACCGTGAGCAACAGCTTGAAGAGCACTCCAGTGTGGAAGGACATGAGAGAACCTTTACACAGGGGCATGTAAGCACAAGCTTAGCCCATAGCAGGGACTTAACACAGGTTGTTGCTGTTCTGCAAGTCACAACTAGACAGTCAAATCTGCACCCCTCCACCTAGAGACATCTGGCAGTTTCTCTGCGGCCAGCACATGGTCCTTTGACACCACTCCCAAAAGTAATGGTCCCAACAGTGGAGCTTTTGGATTCTGGAAATTATATACTTGCACTAGAAACATGGACTGGGGAAGGCTGTTATGATTTGATTTCCAGAACTCTATTAATGAAGGTACCACATCCCGCAACCAGGAATGGTTAAAAATGAACACAGTTGCTGCTTGGACTGTTTGGTGGTTATCTCACCTTTCACACCTTGCACTGTCATTTATCCTTTATAGGTGTGGTAGATAGTGAGCATGCTCACAAGGAAAATAAGACATTTCCAGACTAGATCGGGCCAATGGTCATCTCAGGTCAGTATCCTGTCCTGGCCAGTGGCCTATTCCAAATGCTTCAGAGGAAGGTGCAAAAATGGACAGTTAAGTACAGTAGAGATTGGGGCTCAGTTAATCAGCATGCCCTTCCTACATGTTCAGACATCAGTGGCAGCAGTCTGATATCCAGGATATCTCAACTCAAAGCCATGGAAGGGATTCTGAAGTGACCAGAGGTGTCACAGAATAAACCAGGCAAGAGGGGAGAAAGCCATTTTGAAGGAAAGAGCTTCTAATGAGAGATCAGATCAGAACAATTATGTTAGTTGAATTAAGAGAGAACTGCTGGGGCCTGATATTTCAGAGGTGCTGAGTACCTGCAGTTCCGCTTGGCTTCAGCTGGAGCTGGAGGTGCTTAGCACCTCTGCAACTCAGATCCAATAGAATAGTCCCCCCTTGTCTTATTCCTTTGTCATTTAAAATCTTGTTGGCTGGGGTTGAAGCAAATCAACTCATTCCTGCCTATCCCCAGTCCTGTGGGATTTCCTGGTGAGATGTCCATGTGCTCTGCTTGGGGGACCTCCCCGAGAGAGGGGTGAGGACTGGCTATTTCTCAACATAAACATCCTGCAGATTTTATTGTCTCCAGTGTTAACTATGTTCTGAGAGTGTCTGGGTTCTGCAGGATGGCTCTTACATTTTTGGATTTTTCCTGCTGAGCCAAAGAGACTATAGTTTGATGCCCGGACTGCTGATTACAGCAACTGCTGTAATTCACAGTGTGGAATCTGTATGGCTGTTCAGCACATCGGGAACCAGAGCTGAGATGCGAGCCTTGCTGCAGAGAGGAGCTGTGAGAGCCCTTGGAAGTACAGTTGTGAATATTCAAAGTGGGCACAGGGAAGTCACCCTGTGGTGTTTATGCAATTGCCAAAGGGTCTAGAGCCTATCAACTTGTTGGGCATTTAGGTAACTTCCATTAATGGTAAGCGGAGTTATGCCTGAACAAATCTCCGCTGCATCACTGAAAGAGGAACCCTGAAAATCTGCAACCTGAAAGCAGTGGAAAAATAACACAGCAGACAAAAACTGCAGGCAAATTTGAGAGGCGAGGCAAGGCAAGGCATGCTCTGCTTTCTGATGAATCGGTTTGTAATGCAGCTCTGGGGCCTCTCTCCTTTATTGTCATGCACCTCAGCCACAGAGTTAATAATGGAAGAGGAGGTTCCCTCTGAAATGAACTGACCCTTTGGCCAAAGACATTGTGGGAAGAATTGTAATGACCTTTAGGCTTCTGATACAGACATAACTTTCCATTGTTACTGGTAGGGGCCTCTTTATCAGTGTTGAAGTCTCAGTGTCTAACTAAAAATAATGCTAAGGAGGACCCCGTCTCAGGGCAAACTGGGTCTGTAAAGGGTTAATGTCCACAGCTGACTATGAATGGTGCATGAATCGGGTGTCCAAGAGTCATATGACAGCAGCCTGGAAGTGGTACAATTCTAAGAGGAGTTGCCACCCCAAGCAGCAAAAAAACCACAAAAAAACACGATCATGGCTCTACCGCCACCGCTTCAGTCTTCAGCAGCTGGTCCTTCGCTCCAAGAGGGAGTGAGGGACCTGCCGCTGAATTGTCGCCAAAGAGCCGGACGTGCCACCCTTCACCGTTGGCCACCCCAAGCACCTGCTTGCTGGGCTGGTGTCTGGAGCCGGCCCTGGGTAAGTGCTACTAGTTACCAGGACTCCTTGCCTTGCTACTTGTTACCAGGTCTCCTGAGTAAAGCTGGGTGAAATATTTTCAGCAAATAGTTGATTTACCAAACAAACGCGGGTTTAGCTGACCTGAAACTATTTGCAAATTTGATAATCATTTGCCAAATCATTCTGACCAAAAAACGTTTCTTGGGCCTGGGGCACCTTTCTGAAAATGGCTGGGACAGGGGCTGCCCTTGACTTTTAGCCCAGTTGTCAGAGCACTCACCTGGGATATCGGAGACCCAAGTTCAATTGCCCCTCTGCCTGATGGAGTAGGAGAGTGTCCTAACCCACTGTGCTATGGGGTAGTCTAGCACAGGGCGCTCTCAATCTCTCCCATTAAACTTGGGTCTGCCATATGTCAAGTAAATGCCCTAACCAACTGGCTGAAAGTTATAAGGGAGTTGACACCAGCAGCTCCTCCTCCTCCTCCTGCAGCCATTTCCTTTTTATTTTAAAACTGCCCAGAACTAGAAATGGACCGTTTCAGGTAGAATAAAACATTTTGTTTAAGCCAAAAGGAAGTTTTCGTCAACTTTTAAGATTTACCCAAAAACTTTTTTGGAATTTTCAGTTTTGGTTCTTGTGGAATATCCCCCCACCCCACCCCTTGAACTCCCAGAGAGAGAAAAACCAAAAAACACCAAACAACCCAATTTTCTTTTTTATTTGCCCAGCTCTACTTCTGAGGGGGGCGCTACCAAAGCTACCTTGGACCAAAATCTAATTTTTCCACCCATCCCTATTTGAAAATTTCCACCCATCTTTACTATAGGAAATTAAGGATTTCCTCCTTATTTTTATTTTTGAACTGAAGGAGAGGGGAAAAAAACCTGTGGCTGATGGGAGGGGGCTGCTCTTGTCAGGAAAATTTATTTCCATTCTGTCATGCTGAGCTTCCCGTCAAAGTATTTGAATTTCAGAAACGGCTTTAGCTGAAATAACGAAGGAACAGATTACTCTCATCAAAGAAAAGAGAATATGTGAGTGGCAACACAAGCTAAATCTCTGTGACATAAATATACTGTATTTATTTGAGGCTTGTGATTTCTTTCAGAAAATGTTCCTCCAGGAAGTTGACATATCACTTAACAGCATTACTTTAATAGAAGCAGAGGTGCAAAGAAATTAATCGGGAACCTTTCATGCCTTTTGGATCAACGTGTCAAGTCCTGGTAACACTTCTTATAATTTATAATGCATGGTCTGACACTAGTGGTTCATTAACAAAATACATTTTACAAAGTTTGTGTAAAGCAGGGGTACTCGATAGGCAGACTGTGGGCCAAACCCGGATCGCCAGATGCTTTTGAAAGGACCCCGAAATCTTTTTTATTTACTTATTGTCATTATTGTTTTTAGCATTTTTCTCTGGAGTCTGGACCCTGGCTATATCTTGAGCAAGAAATTTTTGACAAAAAGTAATTGATTACCTCTGGTGTAAAGGAATCCAAAATGTGGTTTCCTCTCTTTTACCTGGAGAAGAAGGAAACCTACTGACAGTAAGAAAATGAAACCACTGAAGGATTGTTATATAATAAAGGCTAATTCAGTTATCTCCACCTGTGCAATGCCTTGTTTTGACAGGTGAAGCATGACAGGTGAAGCATTTACATGTACTGCACCACCCAGCAAGAATCTGGCCAGCCAGAGCTGTGGTTCCCAGGAGAAAAAACTAAATAGCTCAACAGGCTGGTGTGGCCTGCTGCTCCCCTCATACCCACCTTGTGGAATAGAGGATTGGAGAGTACACTGTGGGACAACCACTACCAGCTCCTCCCCTCTGCCCTATGGGTTTTCCCCAAAAAGGACTCCATGCCACACAGGCATTGCAGACTGTGTGTGCAGCTTCTCCTCAAAAACCTGACCTCCTGGTGCTCCACGGCTAAGGACTTGAGGTTAGGGCTAATTTCCATAATGCTCTATCATCATTTGTACCAGGAACAATTATTTGGATACCTTTTATTACAAAAATAAATAAATAAAGAGGTTGGGAGAGTGTTGGCAGCGAAGCTTTCTTAATGCCAGGGCCTACACTGAGTGGTTCAGTTCCCTTCCCTCCCGGTTTAACAGCCTGTGATCACTGGCCTTCCTAGTGATGAACAAAGTGGAGCAGATAACGGTATGCTACGGGAGACTGGGTATTGTAACAGCTGCACTGGCATAGCCAGCAGTAGTCAGGCACCAATGCTGTTGGAATGATGTATGTATGGCCCCATGAGGGAATCTGCAGCCCCTCAGCAGCTTTCCTTTCTTACTGTGGGTATGTCTACACTGCAATTAGATGCCCATGGCTGGCCCATGCCACCTGCCTCATGCTCGCGGAGCTCAGGCTGCAGGGCTGTTTAATTGAGGTGTACGCATTCTGGCTGAGGCTGCAGCCTGAGCGCTGGGATCTCTCCCCTCCTGCCTGAACCCGGATGTCTACCCTGCAATTAAACAGCCTCACAGCTGTGTGAGCCCCAGTCAGCTGGCATGGGCCAGCCATGGAATTGTAACTGCAGTATATACATATCCTGTGTTACCTTCATAAAGGGTCTCTGCAAACTACTTCAGAGATGTTTCTTCATGATACCATGTGCATCTTACAGAAGAGACATCACATTAAAGAAATGGGTGACCTTTAATCTAAGAGTCCCATGCTCAATAGCAACTTGGGAGTGGAGTTGTTATTAAAATGATTTTTGTCTTATTTTCCTTAAAAAAAGGAACAAAATTCATCACCCAGAAACCCATCTGTCTAGTGTGGTCTCATTCTGCCAATGGGAACCAATGTCTGCCAGACATATGGTCAGCTCTCAATTTTATATTCAATCCAAACCTGTAAATCAGACTGATAACCAAGGACCTCTCTTCTGTGCAATTTTGTGTGCATGCACTTTACGGCATAATTCCCTTCTTTTCTCAATGCCCTATTTCTGCTGCACCACTTCACCATTATGCTATTGCTGCATCTGCTATAAAAATTTGCCTGCCTGATGGAAGTCAAAATCACCCATTCTTATTCTCTACTCTCCTGGCCTCTCCTGCGCCACAACTCTCCTACCTCTGTTGCCAATGTATATCCATAAATGGGCATAAATCAAACATCTTTGGTGCAAATTTTAGATCTAATGTCTTCTTAGAGGACACCAGGCCTTGGAGATAGTGGAAATATTTGAGTGCAAACATAAGACAGAAGATAAAATAGAGCGGTGATTGAAAAAGATGCATGAAAATGGATCTACTAGACCAATTTGACTCTTCTTCTAGTGGGGATGCGCCCATCTAATCTAGAATAGAATGTGACCCTTTGTGGGTGTACTGAGGTACTGGGCCCCTTCAAGGACCAGAGCCAGTGAGCCCTGTTCCAATGAGCCCTGGCTGCCACACCTGGGATGGATGTGGGGTTTAATCAGCTGGCGATGGAGGTGCTGATTCCCCTGTAAAGAGCAGCTGCGGGTGTGGGGGAAGAGAACCAGGGTGAAGTTGGAGTGAGGGAGTTTAGTGGAGCCTTGCCAAGGCAGGGAATGGCTGCTGGGAGCAAGTGGACTCCAGCAGAGGACCTGTAGGTATGAGAGTAAAAGTTCCAGAGAGGGACGGCCTGGGAGCTCTTAGCAAGAAAGACAGGGAGTATGGGCTCGATGGAGATTTGAGAACTTGCTTTTGGGAATGAGTTTATTATTTAAATAAATCCAGCTCTAAAGAGGAGAGGGCTTCCTTGAGAGTGCCCTGAAAAGTGGAGAACTGAGGCAGACCATCTGCAGTGACCTCAGGCCACAAAGGAGCGCTTAGAAGGTGGCTGATCCCATCACAGTGGGCCTCTGATACTCCTGCATTTGGTTGTATGAAAACCCTGCTGAAATCCCTCCTGTTAGGATGCCTTATTACTTCAAGTCTGAGAGTGTTTATTTTCTGAAACATCAATTACAATAATCTTCAGAAATGTTCTTCAGGACTCAATAAACAGTCATGATGACCCATTGCTTTCCTTCTAGCTCTCCTTTTCCCCTCTTTCCTCCCCTCCCCCCAAAAGAGAGAGAGACTAGAGTATCTCAGACAGTGCACAGTTCCAAAGGGGCTGTGGTAATACTCAGCTGTCATCACATCTCATGATAAAGTTCACAGTTTCTACTCTTTAGCTTGGCAGTATCTTGAGGCTCAGATCAGCTTGAAAGCACTAGTCTAATTGAACTGTAATATCCCTAAGCTTAAACACTGACCTGACTGTGTTCAAATATGAATGAGAATTCCTGGTGGCCCGTACTCTGAAAATGGAGATTCCAAGACCAATCTTTTGGCTGTTGTTGCCGACGTCCATGCATATCTGTGAAACCTTTTCATAGATCCTAAGGCACTAAGGTGCTTTTGAACATTTAACCACTGATGACTGAGGTTAGAACAACTTGCAAGTGCATATCAGTTTATTGTGCTAATTATTGCTTTTCAATCAAAAATGCACAGGATGTTTCTTATGGGAATGGTAGGGACCCCTCAAACACAAAGAATGAAAACAGAAAATATTCACAAAATATTAAGCTATATAAAATGTTTCTCATGCAGGTTTCACAACCGCTACACAAGAGGGTGCTTGCGCTTCTTTTACGATTAGTGGGACGAAACAACTACATAGCTATAATCCTGGTCCTGCAGTGGAGATAAAATGCTACTCGCCTTACAAGGAAATGATGGAGGAGAATGGCAAAGTTCCGTAATCATTAGCTTCCATGTCACCCATCAGCCAAGCAGAGAGAACTGCCAAGAAAGTAACTGCTCTTGAGAAAGATGTTGAAAACGATGAAGAGCTGGCTGGCTAATTTTCCAGCCTCTGAACAGCTCTTACCTAAACAGACTAGGAAGCAGGGAAAGAGACAGTAATACAGACTGATTCTGTCTATCAAGGGAAATTTTACTGGGATGGTCTGTACACAATTCCTCTTCTCCAGTGCCAGCCCCAGGAAAGAGTTTTCATCCCTGGATGTCAAACACTGTATTTAACCAATGCTTCCCTTAGATGCGGCACACACTACCATAACTCCATCTGGAAATGCATATAAGCAGTCTTGTTCTAGGCCAGCATGATTACTGCTCTGTTGGCAGCTGAGTTTCTGTGATTCTCTAACCTGACACTGAATGGTTTGTTTCTTTTCTGGAGCCAAGGAAAAAAGATTATTATCATGGTGGGGGAAGGGGAGAAAGAGAGAACCTTTCCCCAAAAAGTAAACGTAGAATCCCTATCATTTTTGCTCAGCTAGAGAAGAGTATATCTTGAATTACACTTATTTAACTAGCAGAAAATAACAGCGATTTATCAAGCAGAAGAGGAAAAACCTTTAAATTACAGAGCTTTTTTGGGGCCAGTATTTTGAACATTGTCATTTTGTTGTGCTGGTGGGAACCTGTACCATCCGCATGATGGATAACAGATGAGTTTTAACATCAGCAGGGAATGATGATGCAATATTTTAGAAAAGGAAGCCCAATTGCTGCATGGTTACAGGCAGATTTTCCTTACTGAATGCCTTTCTTCACATAGGTCTCAATTTAGAAAAGCACTTAAACCCATACTTAACTTTTAAATATATGCTTAAGTCCCCATGACCTGCTTAAGCCCTCTTGCTGAATAGGGATGCTTTCCAGAATAAGGGCCCTTCATCTGTCTATAGTTCTCTAGCACAATTTGAAGGCCACATGAGAATAGCATGTAACAAGTCTACTGAAAGGGTCATTCAAAATGCCATTAACGACTCCTTAGGACTTCCCATAGTTAAGTTTGCTAAAATATTATTGGCTTCTAAATGTTGCCATTCCAGATCATCTAACTGGAAACAAAGGTGCGAAATGAATTACTTGTCAACGCATGGTGATGGAATAGATTGCCATTTAGCACTTTATTTACAAGCCAATGTAATGCCTTGTATTAAGTATTGCTGATTTTGTGGAATGGGGGTGGGGGAGTCTGACAAAATGCATTTAGCGTCTTCTCTTTTTGGCTTTGATCCTGCACCTAAACAAAGCCCCTTTTATTGACTTTTTTTTGGAGTCTTCCTCTAAGGAGTTTGTTGCAGGGTCAGGGCCTTAGTTGTTATTAATTTCTCGCTTCAACAATTGTTTTGTTCAACAATTATCAACAATTTAAGGCAAATCAGCAAACTCATCAGTGACTATTACTGTGGTTCTCTGTATTTTTAAAAGATTACATTTAAAATAAATGGAATTTTAAAAAAAAATTAATATTCACATTATTTTATTAGGAGAAATCCTCTTTTGGGGCTAGTTAAGTTATGTGTTTGATGTCTAGTAGTATGTGAACTGCTGCAAAGATCACATCATATTTCAAGAATCCTGTAATGAATAGTTCTAAATCCAATGTAGGATGTTGGTTAGGAACTGGCCAAAACCAGCATCCTTTATTCTGTAGATGCTTGTGACCAAGTAAAAACAGTAACAGTCACTTAACCACTTGATTGTAAATTGTTATGTTGACAGTATTACAAATGCTGATGTGTATGACATAAGTCTATAGTCATAGCCAAAACAAGGTGCCAGTTAACTAACCTTAAATAAAGAGTCCAAATATTGGTGACATTCCCTTGTGTCCCCCTGTGTTTGCAATGGGAAATAGAACCTACAGTATTCAGGGTGAGGTGGTTATAACTGCAAATACTTATTCTGTTATCGAAAGCAACTGGTGAGTTTCGACCAGTCACCAGTGTCGCTACTGTACTTGTATCACATGAAACTCCAAGGAGGAGAGAGCATGTCTAACCAATGAAAGCTTTCTGTTCAATCTCCTTTGTGTAATTTTAAATGGTTTTCATCGCTTTTTGGAATGAACATAAACAAATTTCAATTTTGCTGCACAACCAAGCAGACGAATTTATGGAAGGAGAGTTAAATACAGAAACAAAGCAAAGTGCCTCTGGGGAGCTCTCTGGCACAAACATCATCTCCTTTCCTGTCCACTAAGGGAATGAGACTAACGACGAGCTCTCTGCTTTTGTGAAGGCTCCAACCGTGTACCCAGATGGCATATGGCACACAGAGTTCATTGGCTGTAATGGTGTGGGATCGTCAGTACGCAGCTTCTCTTGATGAGCCTGTGTTGGAGCAACTTCAGTACAGTGGCTTTTTGTAACATTTACCAGCCCTTGTTTGCATATAGCTGAGGCTTTCTTACATGGGAATTGTAACCTTGTGTCACAGGGTACCGTGCAGGCTCTCCCACTTTTTTGCCTGCCCCCTGTGTTTAGGCTGGTATAATAAAGATTGTTCACTCCTTCTTTTGTTGGATCACCCAAGTGTCTTTATTTACAGTACTCGTGTAGTTCCCAGCTCCCCCAACAGTTAGTGCCCCACAGACCCTCCCCAGGGTCTCCTGGCCCTTGAGGCTTCCTTGTTGGCAAGGAGACAGAGATACGGCCCACTTGTCTCCTCCCACACTAGCCTCCTCACTGAGGTTTGCCCAGGGCTTTTATAGCCCGCTCCTGCTCCAGCCCAGCTGTCACTACTTAGCCCGGTATGTTCCTCTGAGCCAGCCTTCATTAGGGCTTGCAGCTGGGCTCCCTGCTGAGTACCTGCATCTCTACACCTGGTCTCCTGGCCAGAGAGCAGCCTGCAGCCAGCAGTTTGGCAGGGCTTTAAAGGGGGTTTTACCCCTACCCTGCTACACCTTGTCTCATTTTTTTTTTCCTACCGAGAGTCCTCTGCTTCTTAGACAAACCAAGAAGACCCCTCAGTAAATTTATCCATGCTTCAACTTGGTGCCACCATGGAGGTTTTAAATCTTCCCTACCATCCTCAAGGGTAAGTGAGGGTAACTGATGCTCCCTTCAGAGCGCCTCTGTATCAGTCCTTAATGTCTCAGTGGGGGTCACTAAGAGTAATGCAAAATGTTCTATTGACCCCACCTGGGATCTGAATGTAGGGTGACCAGATGTCCTGATATTTGGGGCTTTTTTTTATATGGGCTCCTATTACCCCCTCCGCCCTGTCCCGTTTTTTCACACTTGCTATTTGGTCACCTTCCCTGAATGCTCTCGGCCAAATTGTGCTGTCACTTACATTCGAGACAGTAATAAACGTATGTAACTGTCAGGGAGGGTTCTACCAAAGCACATAGATGCTAAACCTGGCAGTAAATCTTGATTGTCTTCCATCAGAAACACAGAGAAACCCATGAAAACAAACCCCAATGTTGGTATGTCACAGCCTGCTTTGCAGCAGCACAATAGGGCACCTGGACATGAAAGTAGAATTTGGTCCCGGTGTCTCTGCACCACTTGCCCCTCTGGGGTGTGAAAGGCCAGTACTAGGAACAGAATTTATGGCTCCCATGTGTCAGTAAACAGTGCTAGTATTTAAACTGTGGTTGCTACTGTTATGCGCTATTAGCACTCAGGGCCTCAGCCCCATGGGGTTAGGCATTGTACAAATGTATAAGAAAAATACAGGAGCTGCCCCAGGTAGCTTACAGTTGTAAAATAAAAGCTACCCCAGCCAGCAAAGCCTACCTCAGGAGGAAGGTACCTAGAGGTCTCAGGACTCAATCTTTCTACCATTTAAGTCAATGGCAAAACTCCTATTCACTTGCAATCTCAGACCCTCAGACACTGCCCTGTGCTGAGAATCATACAGGTAACAAGATAGATGGTTGTACTAGATGAATGTAATCTGAGTTAAACTAACATAGGAGAACAGGTTTCGGAGTAGCAGCCGTGTTAGTCTGTATCCGCAAAAAGAACAGGAGTACTTGTGGCACCTTAGAGACTAACGTTTATTTAAGCATAAGCTTTCGTGGGCTACAGCCCACTTCATTGGATGCATGCCATGGAAAATACAGATACATCAGACGTATTTTTAAGGTGTATATAACAGAACATTTAGAATTACCTTTTAGAACTACCATAAATAGATTCTTAAGTTAAATCAGCTAGAGCATTCTGAGGACATTTCTCTGACTGTCCTTGTGTGCCAATTAAGAATATCCATAGGGCAGGGATAATGACTTTGGTTATGTTTTTGCACTGATACAAGCACACTGTCAACACTTAAGAAACAATGAGTAATTATAATAATAATAAAATGACAGAAATGAGAATACCAGCTGTGCATTGATTTGGGAGCAAATACAGAAACAGTAATAAATACATGCAGTCCTCAGTGACATTATGGAAAACAGGGGAGAGGAGACCAATGGAAATAAATCGTGATCTCCTTCCGTCAGAACCCCATAAAGCGCTCCATGGGACAGGCGCAGCGGCTGGCTCATGCTCATGAAAGCAGACCACTTCGTGGGTACTTCGCAGCTGATTTTTTTCCAAAGGGCTTTGAAGAGGTATCATTATTTTCAAAAGCCTTAAGGAAGCTGCACATCAAAGGAAATATGGAAGAAACAATATACTTTGATAAAGCTAACCAGACATATAGGATTTTATGCTGGGGTCTTGCAGTGTTTTAAAACAAAGCATAGCAGCGCATTTTGTGTTCCATTTCAGGATTCAAATGGAGTAATGAACAACATGAAAGGCTGCATATTAAATAATAATGTTCTTTAAATGATAATCCCATAAGAGAAATTACTCTATTTGTAAATTTTGTTCAAGTAAAATCTATTTCAAAGGTTGAACTCTGGTGGAGGGAAGGGGAGTCCATATTAAAATCAATCCTCTCCACCCCTCCCCAACCAAAATTAGGTTGAATATTGCAGATTCACCTGCCTCTAACAATGACTTCTCACTTCCAAAACACTAGACGTATCCTTCCAGCATCTTGTAATAATAAAGTCAGCTCTGTGTGTCCTAACAAGCTATTTTGCATGCCTATTAGCAATACAGATGCCTGAGAAAACAAATCTGAAATGCAGGTATTTCCCTCTAATGATGATTACAAGTAATAGAAACATTAATTTCCACTGAGTGGGCCCTGAGCCAAGCAGACAGACCACTGGGGATGCAGTATTACTAATTTATTAGCCTGGTGCTACAAAGCATTGCATCCTAATTCAATTTTTAAAACCCCCTCATTCAACTCTACATACACATTAAAATTTCATAGAAATTGATATGTTCTTGTCCCAGTGTCCTCTGCTATTTCTATATCTTAAGCTTATCCTGACATAAGCATATTTTTAGAGGTCTTTAAATGAACCATTTATTTTAAAAATGCGATAAGTTGAAACCTCAAGCAGGGAGTTAAATTTAATCATTAATTTTTAATGTGTCCCTTTTCAAAATTATTTTATTTTAATAATTTTAAATGTATAAGATTGCAATACAACACACACACACACACACACATAAATGTGCTCTCTCTCTCTCAAAGCCAAATGTTCATCTGGGCTCCAATAAGATGCCTATATTATTTGTGGATGCATCTATTTATATTGGCAAATCTCAGTGTTCAGGAGTGAGCCTGTTTTTAGAGGTCTTCTAAATTTTTGCCCTCATCGTGAGCAATAACTTCTTTGGGACCTGTGGGTGCTAATCCTGAGCTGGGGGTGGGGGAGGGGAAGGGGAGAACGCGTTGTCAAATTATATGATTGAGGAATCCATATTTTATCTCTGGGCTGGTATCGACTTAGTCTGATATTGGGCATGTCACTTGAACCTACAGGTGGTTTATAGCCTAATTTGAATTGTTGATAATACTTAGCCTACCTCACAGAGGTGCTTTAAGTTTTAAATTACTGATGTTCATACAGTGTTTTGAGATCCTTTGCGAGAAGGTGTTATAGAATTGCAAAGTATTAATTAGTATATCATTTTTAGACATCTTTTTACATCTGAATTATTGTTTGAAGTTTGGTTGTGCAGCCCTCCATGACTGTGGAAATTTTAGTATCCTAGGACCTATCCAATAGTTTAGGTGCAAAATGCATGCCAATTGTGTACCTAATTTGCACAGACAATTATCATGATTGCAAATATAAAGCATGCACAATTTGCATGAAAAATGTGTGCATTCCATCACAGGGTTTACACTGGAAATTACGAATAAAATTGCAAAAGTTTTTTGAACATACAATTGTGCAGCTAAAGTGTTTGAAAAGTTTATTTATACTATTTCTATCTAGACACTCCGTTTCCCCCCAAAAAACTATGGGGATTGGATTTTCAAGGGATAGTGCAGTGAATGGGTGCACCTGCAAAAATTCACATGCACCTGTTACCCCTGGGAAACTCTGCAGTTGTGTGTGCAGACAGTGATTTGATTAGACTAACTGGGCAATGTGTACACGGAGATGGAATTGTATGACTATGGTGGATACCTGGGCATGCGCTGCCATCTCTTTTGGAAATTTGGCCTTAAACTAAAGTACAAGTACAGGGTTGCCAAAGATAAAAGGAAATAGCAAATAAAAGTATTCAAAGTATGTACAGTATCCCCAGAGCTGAATTAAAATGGAAATTATTAATGCTGAGAAATGTCTTCCTTTATATTCCAAATGCCTGCTAATTACCAGCAGCACTAAAGGTTAATTAAACTAGGATTACAGCTGAAAAACAAAAGGCAAGCAACAAAGTGCAGCTCAAATAGTTCCAGCCAAAAAGTAAAGCACATTAATAAAAAGAAAAGAATTCAGCAAGAAAGTGCAAAAGTAAAAAAAAATCCCAGACAAAATACTTCTCTAAATACAGCACCTACACACACTATTGAAGTAGTAATCTGGTCAGGTACTTTCATGGAAGTTGATTGACTTTTACATGTAAAAATCTCTTGCTACAGAAGATCTCCTGTCCCGCCTAACATGCTTCCTCCCTATCATGTCTGGCTGCTAACGCAATTGGCAGCAATGAGAGCACAAGTCAACAACATCCAGCATAGAAGCAGTGAGAAGGAACAAATTGCCGCTCCATCTGCGAGACTCCCTGAAGGCAACCTCAGAGGTTCACCCCCACCACTGCAAGAAGCCCCACTGCTTACATAATACCAGCTCATAAAAAGTATTCTAATGTTATTCTCCCCAATGAATGCACACAATGCATTCTTCTGTTAATGTCTGCATGTACCTCACACTTCCCTCTGTAATATTTAACAGATCCATTTTTCCATAATTACACCATTCAGGGTGGGCTCGCAGGGAACACAATAGTTGTATTGGATTGACTCATATTGGATTGAGTCAATTGTATTGACCCGTGCAATAACATTAAACTGGCCCTTTTCCTAGATTATGGTCAATGCACATAGGTAATTTAGCAAAAAAAAAAAAAAAGAGCTTAGACCTGATTCTAGGGTGACCAGATGAGAGGAAGAAAATATCGGGACACATGGGGGCGGGGGGGAGGGGTTGCCAGTGGAGGGAAAAAAAAACGAAAGCAGAGTGCCGCTGGTCAGACCTATATTCTCAGGCCCATATGCTGAGCTGAAGCTGAGGGGCTGTTCTGATGACAGTCCAGTCCCCTGGACTGAGCTGGAGCAACCTGGAGGTCGCTGTAATTTACACCGGCTGCCTAGTGCCCCAATGAGCCGCTCTAGCACCCACAGATCAGCCTATGGATGGTGTAGGAGATGCTCTGGCAGCTCTGTACCATCCAAGGATTTCCAGTTGCTGCAGGAATCATCCAGCAGCTTTAAGGCAGCTTTGTGGTGGTGGGGGCAGGGGCAGTATAAAGCATTTGGGAGAATTGGGCCCTTGTTGCATCTGAAACACAATATGTACAGACACTGTGGGGTTTTGGAATTCTCTTGCCCATTAAAATCCTGCCCTGTATATTATGGCTCAGCTGGTAAGAATATGTCAGTCCCAGAGTTGTGGGCTTTAATCTATAATGCAATAGTATGTAAAATTCAGGGAGCTTCAGCAATATTGAAGGTCCTATTCTATGTGTTTGCAGTTTGCTGGTGATAGTAGCTATACAAAAGGCTTGAAAGATCCAAAACAAAAAAAGAACAATATGTCCTTTCAACATGTTAAGAAAAGGATTCTATTATCTTTTCAATGCTTATATAATTTCCATTAACATTAGTGACAGCTGACTGTCTGTGTTAGGTGAGAAGAAACTCAAAGGTGTTAAAAAAGCAAACACTCCCCATCCAGGACAGTTGGTTCGCTAGTTCCAAATAGCTCATGGTTTTCATCCAAAAGGTCAAGTTTGGGGAAGGAAGCATCTAATAATTTTTTTCTATGGCATTTCACTTTCATCAGCAGGAATATTGGGGCTGTTTCTGTTTTTAACTTCTCTTGGGGTTTTTCTTTGACTGCAAAAGAGATGACTAGATCTTAGGGTAGGTCCATACTTACCCGCCGGGTCGACGTGGAGAGTTCGACTTCTCGGAGTTCGAACTATCGCGTCTAATCTAGACGCGATAGTTTGCACTCCGAACGTGCTCCCATCGACTCCGGAACTCCACCACCGCGAACGGCGGTGGCAGAGTCGACGGGGGAGCCGCAGAATTCGATCCCGCGGCGTCTGGACAGGTAGGAAATTCGAACTAAGGTAGTTCGACTTCAGCTACGCTATTTGCATACCTTAGTTCGACACCCCCCACCCTGTAGTGTAGACCAAGCCTCAGAGAAAACTTACATTTTAAGAGGCCAGAGAACACACATTGAATTTCTATCCCAAAAGGAAGGTGTTTTATCAAACAGATGTGAAGACAAGTAGATTCTTGTCCATTTTAGTCCTACCATGACTCCATTGAGAAGTCTCTCAGTGTCTCATGTAAGGGGGCTGGGCAGGGGCGGGAGCAGGGCAGGGAGGGAAATGGGTGTGGAATACTTTGAGCATGTCTGACTCAAAGGATGTAATTTTAAGTTCTTTAAAAAGAATATGAAGCAGAAAAACTGTTTTTCCCCTCCCTTTCTCGCTCGCTCTCATTTTCCTTTCGACTGTCAGATTTAAGCTGCGCTCTTGCTCTTTGCATGAGTCATTAAGGGCTGGAAACAAAAGACCCCCTCAATATCCATAATAGATGCTTTCTAATGAAGAACACTATGAATGTTCTGTACATACAGAAAAAGCTACTAACCCTTCCCCCATCCTTCCAATGATGGTGCATATAGCATAAAACAGTAAGTTCTCATTTCAGGTTACTGGTACTGCGTAGCTTCTAAGAGAGGGTGTGCTATTAAAATGATAATATTGGTCAGGTAACAACTGATTACTTATTAAAGTCACTAAAGCTAAAATAGTCAGGATTTATACTGCCACTGCATCCTTAGCTTCATTCCATTGCGTCTAGGCATTTGTAGAGACTTCAGAACTGTAGTGATTTTACGTATCATGGCATATGTGCTTATTTGTCTTAGGCATCATTTGGGCCTGATCTTGTGAGGTGCTTGTGAGTGACCTCAAATTATGAAGCCTTTAGTGCCTTGCAAGACTATGCCTGAGGTTAATAGATGGTATTTCAAGTTAAGGTTTAAATGCTGTCCCTAACTCAACCTCAGTGATTTGTTATTGCAGCATAAACGGTATGTAAAATCACCTGCTGTTTGGAGCTGCCTACAGTACAGTATGTAGGGATGGTAGGGCAGGTTCAGGGCAGAGTCCCATCCTTCGTTCTCAGTGTCCTGGCTTTGTTCACTACAAACCAAGCCCCTAGCATTTCAGTTTAAGTCTAGACTGAAGAAAGTATGAATCCAGGTCAAGGGTTTCATGCAACAATGGTAGGAATAAAAACAAGGTTGGCGTAGTCAAACGTGAGATAAGCTGAGTTTACAGCCAGGTCAAATAGATACATATGGCAAATATAGGAATAAAAAAATGGAGTGAGACATAACCAGGGAAAATATATCAAATATCACTCACATTTGTCCGATGGCTACGCTGTACCTACAGGCATGCATTGCCATGTCTCACATTGTTCTGTATTAATCACAGGTTACGGAAACTAGATTTTTCTTGTCATCTCAAGCTTACCTCCTTCTAGCATGAAGTTTCTGCCTAAGTGCATGTAGATACGGTCACACAGAAGGTCTATAGCAGCGGTCGGCAACCTTTCAGAAGTGGTGTGCCGAGTCTTCATTTAGTCACTCTAATTTAAGGTTTCGCATGCCAGTAATACATTTAAACGTTTTTAGAAGGTCTCTTTCTATAAGTCTAAAATATATAACTAAACTATTGTTATAAGTAAGTAAATAAGGTTTTTAAAATGTTTAAGAAGCTTCATTTAAAATTAAATTAAAATGCAGAGCCCCCCCCCGACCGGTGACCAGGACCTGGGCAGTGTGAGTACCACTGAAAATCAGCTCGTGTGCTGCCTTTGGCACGCGTGCCATAAGTTGCCAACCCCGATCTATAGTAAAGCAAAAAACTGAATCCAGAGCCTCCCAAGTCCAGGCTAGTGCCCTACCCATGAGTCCATCCTTCTCCTATGTAAGTATGCAGGTTTTCACTCCTCTTACAGCCTTTGCTACCTCCCATACTTCACTCATTGCAGATATCCAGCTCCTACCCACAGTCTTCTGTCTGCTCAGAAGTGCTTGTTGAGCCTCTGGGCCGTGAAAGCCTGACTTTAATCAAGACTATGCAGGAAAGTCCTTTCGTTAAAGAAAGCATTTAGATATTACAAGCATTCAGAATTGGTTTACCACATTGGGTAATGAAGCAGAGTTAAAAATACCATATGCTGCCTTGACATTGCCCATTCATTGCAATAAATGACTGAATTGGCTGTGACCACAGAACAAAACCGTGTTTTACATCTCTGCTTTTAAGTGAAGCAGCATATAAAGCTCTTTGCTACTTGGAAGATCCTCTTAGTGTTTTACATAAGAGGATAAAAAAGTTTAATTGGAAAATGCAGGGAAGCTTGAGGCATCCCTTTTCCTTCTCCTGAACCCAGAGTGCAGTTAAATATTAGACTGATAAGATCAAGACCCGGTGGTTCAAGGGAAATGCAATTGGTCAAATTCTGCTCTGTTCTCTGTTACTGCCATACAATAAGGAGGTCTATTGGGGTTTCACCTTTGTACCTGATGTCAAAATTTGGCCCAGTGTTTCCAGTTGACTGCACTGGATAACCCAAATGCCTCACAACCACCCTCAAGCATTCCATGTGATCTATATAAATCTGTCACAACTAAACAGAGCTTGCTCCAAAGTACCAGAGAGGAACTGACAAGTACGTCCAGACTGTTTGAAAACAACATTTATTTTAGATCATTTCATATAGTTTTGTGTATGATACTTGCTTTCTCACACAGAAGAGATGGAAGAAAGAAAGAGTTCTCCCTAACAATTCAATATTACATGTAATTCTGAAGGCAGGCTCTATCCCCTTGACAATAAAGACAAAGTAATATGGAATATTCAAGGGATACAAAAAAGATGTAATTTCTCATTCTTTTCATGTGCTGAAACCATCTCGTAATTTTATTAATAGCAGGGCCTGTCTCTATGGAAAAGCTCTTCTTCTGGTGATCTTTCCTTTTGTTTAAAGCAGTTTACAATAGGATGGATTGAAAAAATAAAAAACGTAAGCCTGATATTTGCCTATTTGAATTGCCTTTTGAATTACTATATTCTTCTGTGGGACTAAAATAAATGTGTTTATTTCAGTAGCAAATTATCTCAATAAATGGATAGTCCTAAACATGCAGCAATGCCAGGTGATTCACAGCACAAGAAAGTGTGCTTCTGGCAGTGATTCTCAGCAGGAAAATGGGAAAAGGTGTTGCTAAGTCTTAGGAAATGCTGCAAACAAACAAGTTTATGAGGGATTCCACATTGTTCTCATTCAAGAAGAGATAAGCAACTGAAGAATAAACAAATCCTAAGGGAACCTTATAGGGCACTAAGGAAAAAAGAGATTACAGATTGCAAGAAGTCAACTTCCGTGCAGGTCTCCCAAATTCTATGCTAGTACCCTAATCACTGATGTCCTATTTAAACTGATGGGGATTGAGAGGATTTACTGTTTGATGTCCTGTGTGATATACATTGTTCATCTTGGTCTATCAATTTCACACCTCTTAGGAACGTCTGCAGGAAGACTGAAGACTGAATGAGACCGTGGATACTGAATAACATTGTCACCACTAATCAGGGTCATTTTAGGTCAGGGTCAAGGACCTCTGACAAGCTTGCACTGCTGCATTATTAGTGGAAGAAGCGGGTGTCCATTTCTGTTTCTAAATGACCCTTGTTTCTTCTGCCACAAATTTGTTTGTGGGGATGTGGAATGCAACTTGAGTTGGGGGGAATTATAGATTCACCCAATTTTCCCCCTCCCCTTTTTTATAGCTTCCCTTTAAAACCAACAAGTGATAATAAAAAACGCCAGCTGGGCAGCATTGATAACACTGGTGTTCATTCAGCTACAGAAATGGACACCACCTTTCTCCACTAATGATGCCGCAGTGCAAACTTCCCCAGACTGCTTGTCACTGGTCCTTGATCCTGATCTAAAGTGACCATGCTTAGTGGTAACTGTTATTCAGTCTCCATGGGCCCTTTCAGTCTTTGGTCTTCCCGCAGAGGTTCCTAAGGGGTATGAATTGGTAGTAGCTATGATTATATTTTACGTGATGTGGACACTAGTCTAAGATGAACAATTTATATCACACCAAATAGGACACCAGTTACCTGAGGTATGATGCTATATTCAGTTGACATGGGCTGAAAGTAAATGAGTGTACACATTGACCACGTGTTTCATGTGCAGTTTGGCTATTTCACCTGTGTAATTCATATGGCACCATGTATTCCTGATGGAAGTTTCTTGTAGATCATGTTTTTTTAAAAAAATGTGTAAGTCACTGAAACATCTGATTCACAATAAAAGCAGGTAATTCCCACAGCAACCTAGATCGGGCTCTCATAGCTCAAACCCAACTGTGTGTCATGGTCTGGTTATTTGATTCTTTGTTTTATTTACTAAGGGAAATGTCACTTGGAAGTTACAAATACAAACAAACTAGAAAGCCACCAAGGGACAGATTCTGCTTCACTCTGCGACCCCTCCATACCACTGCAGAAACCCATTGTCATAAGGGGGAGGAGGGGCTTCTCTGCATAATGTACAGGATTACAGGAATGGCTGTAATCACAGGTCCTGGCCTAGAGGGCATGATGGGGCTGGGAAGGGAGTGATGGTATTTTGACTGTAGCTACCTGAGAGATTGTCTCCGCTCCGTGACCAAGACATTCAATAACAACTACTTTCCACTGGAACATAAAGCTATTCACCAAATGGGAGAGGTTCAAGAACACGGAAGACAATGTTTGCAGGAGCTGAACCTAAGCTATGCAACTCCAGGCTGCAAGATGTAAGGGTGACCACGGAATGGCCCACTTTCATAACACAATGTGAAACTCATTTCCTCACATTCACGTTCCTCAGTTTCTTTGTGTGTGCGCGCACAAACATGCACACATGTCAATAAACAAAAAGCCTTTTTCTCCAACAGGCTGGGAAGGAAGACAGGAAGAATTTGTTTTTTGTATTTTTATGCACTTGGGAGGTGCCTCGATGCCATGGTGATGGGCCATATAAGAAGCTAGATGGATATGTATTAGATAACACCAGTCTCATGTCTACCAGATTCCAGCGAGTGCGGCTCAGTACATCTGTTAGACTATCTCATTCCTGCCTGCTTAGTCATGCGTAGCTTGCTGGTGTTCCAGAAGTCCTTCAAGTCTGTAATAAATGAGAGGGAACATCCAGGGTCAGCTGATACTCTGACAGGTTGTTTTCTTTCTATGGCTGTATTTTCAGTCTCCTAGATGTCAGTTTAGAGACATTTTAAGCAGTTATGAAAGTCGCCTTGCATGACATATTATCCTATCTCTGAGCAAGTGATATCCCTCCTCTACTCCAAAACACAGTCACCATGTGTGGCACAAGGCCACCCCTATTTAGGTTTGTACATAGGGATTTAGGAACTTTGGGCACCTCCGTTTGAAAATCTTGACCTCAAACAATATTAATATGTTTTGACTTTGTCTTTACCCTGATGCTATTCCAGAATATTTTAGAGAGAGAAACAGAGAAGTAGGTGCTATTCTGTTCTCAGTTATATGTGAGTATAATTCAAGAGTAGCTCCAATTTAGACAACAAAGTTTCTCTGGATCTTTACCAGTGTTGCTAACTCTCATGATTTTATTGTGAGTATTATGATATCTGGCTTTTTTTTTAAAAAAAAGACTCAGCTGCTGGAATCCTGTTATTACATAACTTTCAGTTAAAACAAAAAGTCTTTTTTATTATTACCTGTAATTATTATTAATAAAAAGCCTTTATTATTGTACAGAAGGCTTGAGAATGTGAAGCATAAAGGCTCAAAACCCGGAAGGCAAATAAAAAGAACTTCAGATGTATTTATTTCTAAAATCCCATGATTTTTAAGCTAGTCTCATGATTTTGGGGGCCGGACTCATAATTTTTGAAAACATGGGGTTGGCAATACGCTATACCACTGCAACGGAGAGCAGCACTTGGCTTAAAATGTACATTTAAAGGAAACATCATCTTCAGAGAATTTCCCAAAGCAATGAAAACAATAACATTACACCAGGGAGAACACACCTTATGTGTGGTGAATTTAAACAATGAACAGAGACGAGAAATACATTCCCAATTATTCAGACTTCCGCTGTCTCAGTCTCCCATTCTCAAGAACTGTCCTATTCTACTGATTACCAGTCTATTGAAGCAGTTCAACTAATTTGGTCTCTACTGTCTACTGAAGCAACCCCAAACCACTGAACTATTTACTACAGCGTTGGGTTTTATGCCTGTCCATAGTCAGGAATCAGAAAAACATTGCCAAAGGATCCCGCTGAGCCCACCCATGCTCCAAGTACTAGCTCTTTAAGAATAAGCATTCTGGGTTTTGTAGTTTCCTTGTGGGATCATGTGATTGTAGCTACAGCAAGGCCTCTTGGGAGTAGGGACTTAGGCTATAAAAGAAGTGCCAGCCAGCAGTATGGGTGTGGTTTTGGTGAGAGAGGTAATTAGAGTCCCAAGGAAGTAGCTTGGAGGAAGCAAGTGAAAGGAAGAGCTTGAGGCTACATGTAATGGCACACACTGTAATGGTGCACCCCACTGCTTACACTTGCTTAGGAGCCCTAGGCTGTGTCTTCCAGAGGGAACTGGGGGCAGCCTGCTATTGCTCCCCTGCAAGAAGGGAGACTTGTGTGGACCTTGGGGAAATGACTGTTGAACTGTTCAGCTTGATAAGGGCAAAATGTCTGTGTTGCTGAGACTGTTTGTTACCCTGGAAGGAGAGGAGCTTGCTTTGGCTGGAGGCTCAAAACACAGTACACAATTTACCTGAAAACCCCCAATAAACTACATAATTGCCAGCAGAAGACTGTGGACCATTGAGGGACGTTGAGGAATCCCTGTAACTTGATGCTGGGATGAGGTTAGCTGCCCTGTCACAAATATTCTGCCCTTCAGTCAAGGATTGCAAGGTGTGCTGCAGATTTTGCTGTGAGGTAGGTCAGTATTCTTATACTTGATTTGAAGGTGTATTAACTGAGGAACAGGCTGGTGAAATGGCATATCCAGGGTCACACAGGGTCTTGGCTCGAGTGAGAAGCCTAGTCCCTTGATATAGGGCTGCATTCTGTGAGGCAGAGGAAACTGATGCACAGAGTTGAAGGAGGTCAGTGTATTGATCCAGTTACAAAGGTCTGGAGTGTGTTTTGTTTTTTTTAATGGCCTGTATTCTGTTGGTGAGCAGTGTGAAAGGGTTTGGGGTGGGGATTTGCTTCAGCCATGAGACACACATGTCCGTATACTTTCCTCTTGCCTCTCTTTCCTTTCTCTCTCATGTAGGTCACAGGGTTGAAAGTATTTTTATAACTTTTGGGGGGCAAGGGGTCTTTCTTGCAAAATTCCTATTGACTTCTATGGAAAGAATGCAGCTGCTTTGAAAAGTTAAGCTAGTACCCAACCAGCTTCAGCTGAGTTGTGGCAGAGTGTTTTCATCTTTGGAAACCAGGATAAAAACCATCCAGAAAACATTCTACAATGCGGACAAGCTACAGTAGCTCAGGCTAAAGGGATGGGTCTAAGCTTTTATGCTAGGCTCTTATTCCCTCTCTACTCAGAAGCATACAGACTTATGGTTTCAAACAGTGATAATTTTTAAATGGAATTAAAAATAAAGCAGGTCCCTGAGTTCCCATTATTCATATGCACACAGGAGGTCACAATTAAGCTAGTTATTTGGTTTCAGTTCAGTACTGCAGGTTCTTCATGTTTCACTCACATCCAAAACACCTGTTCTAATACCATGATAGACATGGGGCCAGATTTTCAAAGTGCACGCATGCGTCTGTGTGTGCCTGTCTTTCAGGCACGTAGCGTGTGAGACACAAAAGTACTCGGGTGCCTGAGTCCAGTTTTTAGGCACTTCTGCAATCCACAGAACTCCTGCTTGGCTGCCACCTAACCTTGGAGGTGCCTAATCTCAGCTGGTGCCTAAGATTTTTTCCTCTGGGCATGTATATTGCAGCCTCACTCTAGGCACCTATCTCCTGCTTGAGTATGCACACTGCTGCCTCATGCAAGGTGCCCAGCTCCTGCCTAAGCCCCAGAGCAAGTCACAAACCAGGAAAGATGAGCGTTCAGCCCCCTAAGTCAAGTGCTGGGGCCTGATTTGGTCAGGGGTCTCTGAGCACGCCTACCAGATCAGGCCCCTCAGGGGAGTTCACACAAAGCAGCCAGGGGTTATGGAGTATTCTGATGTGGGGCCCCCTCAGTCTCTCCTATTAAAGTTGTTCCGCTTTAATTAAACAATTGAATAATTAAATATTAAATTAGACCAGTGATAAAATTAGACTGACTTCAGAGCCCAGTGGCCCAGACAGTCACCTGAGGTGGCTGATCCCCGTTCAAATCCCTTCTCTGGAATTTGAACCGGGGCGGGGGACGAGTCTCCCACCCCTTCGGTGAGTATCCCATCCACTAGGCTAAAGATTATACAGGCGAGCTTTCTCTTCCTCTACCCACCATCTCCACCCCCCATCAATTTTGTTTCAGGACTTGCAAGCAACTTAGGTGGGAAAATGCCTGTTTTCTGTCCGGTTTGTGGATCCCAAGCAGAACCAGGTGCTTCTTTGCTGCCTGGATTTAAGTGCTCATCTAGGGTGGCCAGGCGTCTAGTTTTCGACTGGAACGCCTGGTTGAAAAGGGACCCTGGTGCCTCCGGTCAGCACCACCGACCGGGCTGTTAAAAGTCCAGTCGGTGGTGCTGAGGTTCTCAGACAGGCTAGTCCCTACCTCTCCTGGCACCGCGCTGGGCCGCAGAAGCGGCCAGCAGGTCCGGCTCCAAGGCAGGGGGCCACCCGCCCTGAGCACTGGCTCTGCACTCCCATTGGCCGGGAACCACGGCCAATGGGAGCTGGGGGGGGGCAGTGCCTAACTCAGGCTTTGTGGCTTGGAGTTGTGTTCCTGTGATTTTTTGTGGTGCCTAACTTTTAGGCACCTAAACGCTCAGCACTGCAATGCCTAAGTCCCTTCGTGTCCCACCTGTAGTGTCCAATGACACAGGTATTCGGGTGCACGTTTTGACTGTGTGTCTACAAGAGACTGAAAAGTTCAGCCACACTGCTTCTGGCCCTGTGTTGTATTATGGATTTAACTCATCCCACCAGTGCACATCTGATTTTTCAAATAGTACAATCAAAGATCAAAATTAGAAATCAAATTTTGGCAACAATTAAAGCACTACTCTGTGAATATTGGTGTTCCTAACGCTCAACTGCTCAAACTCAGGTGACAGGGTTGTGAACACAGTTGAACTGAAAATTTATATTTTAATAGTCTCTAAGTTTTTGCCCACGGTTTTCCCTAGTTCTATGCAGGTTTCTCGTGGAGTTGGCACAGGGGTTGTGGGAACAGGGGAATATTTTTTGGTATTTAGTCAACTTCCTTTCCACTGTATGCGAAAACCTAACTGTAGCCTGTGTGACCCCCCCGAGCCAAAGAACTGGTGAAGTCAGCTGAAAAACAAATCTTCCTCTTTCAAATGTGCAAACTTTGCTTATTCGTTGAAAACGTTCCAGCAAGGCCGCAGGGTGCACTGAGCCTGCCTAAAGGCAGCTTTAACTTATGTTTCAGCCACTTAAGAAGGGAAATAATACTCAGCTGAGCCCTCTGGTATTCAGGAACAAACAAACTTTACCAAAGAACCTATCATTGAGGTAGCTTTTTTTTAAAAGCCAGCCAAAGATACATAAAGCATCATGGTAAAGAATCCTTGCCAATTTATTCTGTAAACTATAATGTGTACATAGTGGTGACAAGAACCCACTTCCTGACCTAACTCATGAAAATAGCTCATGAAAATAGCTCAGTATATTTCAGTAGCTACATGAGACCAGAATCCTGGGAATTCTAATTGCAGTAACATGTCAGTACAATGGAGTTCATCTGTGGTGGGACAAGATATATCATCCTGTGACAATGCATGAAGAATTCAGTAGTGCAGTCTTATCACCATGACCTGGGCCAGATGTAAGCTGTAGATGTGCAAATGCATCATATGCAGCTACTAAGTAAGTGAACAACCTACAGTTGCCAGTGAAATAACTGTGTTTGCAGCCAGGTAGTTAGTTACAGAGAAACATATTTTCGGAGTTTAGCATGCAGCTGCACGACAAGTATATGCATAATTGTGGATCTAATCTGCATTCATAGTTGCTGAAGCTGTATGTACGAATCCAATAACTGGCTGTACAAATGGCCAGTTCTGACCATGCATGTATAAACACCTAATTACACAGGCAAGGGCTGGTGGGTCTGTGCCTTTTTCAGATTTGTGATGTTTTGTGATGTTTTACATTCTGTACAAGCATAATTTCCCTGGCCTTGTTTTTTTCTGAAAGCATTACTTTTGGTGGAGATGCAGGAGATAGTGGGAGGTCAAGGCACAGTCAGGACAGCCCCTTTAGTTATGCCATGTAAATACAGCCAACTGATAGCTGCTGATGCAGTATTTAATGCAATAACATTCAACCACCATCCAACTACAGATTCTGGGGAATCCATTTTGAAGCGATTTGATATTGCTATATGTCTTGAGTGGAAATATGACATATGGTCCCTGTCATCTTGCCTGCTCCCATTTAATCACACTCTTAACGAGCACAGACATGAAAAATGAATGGTCCCCTTTGTCATTTACAATAATGCTAATTTTCTTTATTCATTATTCCTTTCAAATAACCAGAGTTCATTTTAGACCCACTTTCAATATTTCAGTCAGACAACTGCACAAGAACCCTAGGAATTTTTTTTTAATCTGTTGCAATGTTCAAGTATACTGTGGAAAGGTATGCAATTTTCTTGGGACTTTCCTCTTTAAATAAACTGGGCTTTAGTTTTCAGGGGAAGGGAGGAAGGTTGTTCCTTCGCTGTCTTATGGCCCTACTTTATTCCCAGCTAAATAGGGAGGGTTAGTAAAAATGAATATTAGTTTAAGGGGAAGAATGTCAGAACAACATAGGCCAGAATGTAATTAGGTTGTGGATATATTCTGTGGATGCCACTGTATTTGTATTCAGACCTGAAGCCTTACAAATCCATATGTCCTGCATGGTTTTGCTGCAAGATGAATTCCATTGAATGACAATTAATTTTTGCTTAATGAGAAAATCAGTTCTCTCTTCCTGCTGAAAAGATGGGGTTATTAAGGGAGAGATTTGCTAAAACACTTAAGGTATGTCTACACGGCAATCACAAATCTTCAGCAGGAAGTCTCAGAGCCTGGGTCTACAGACTTGGGCCTGCACCACGGCTCTAAAAATAGCTGTGTACACATTCAGGCTCAGGATCTGGACCCCACCCTGGGTTTCAGAACCCGAGTGCCAGCCCAAGCCCCAAATTTTACACAGCTATTTTTAGCACTATAGCACAAACTGGCGTTTGTAGACCCAGGTTCTGAAACTCGCTGCTGCAGGTTTCAGTGCGCCATGTAGACATACCCTTAGTGTTTGGTAAAATTCCCACTGATTTCAATGCAAGCAGTTAGGTCAGTGCAGTTGGTGTAGCTGTGCTAGTGCAAACTGCGAATGTGAACAAGGAGAGCTGTGATTTTCAGCAGTAATTCTACAATTTCAAGCAGGGATGTTCTGCTATATAGCTGGTGAAATGGTCAAAGGTCCATAATAAATGTAATGTACTTGGTTCAGCTATTTATCACATAATATTCACTTCCACATGAAAACAGAATATATAGAAGCCAAGGTTGCACTTGCTTTAGTTGTTACGGTTGTGAAATAGTCCATATGTTTCTACCTATTTGGCAGGTCATGGGTATTGTCAACCCCAAGTTTTAAATCATGAGTCATCCCTCTCCCAAAAATCATGAGATTTTAAAAATAATACATGTAGGGGTGGGGTATTTGCTTTCTGTCATTAGGGTTTGCATTTTCAAGCTTTTCTCTGTAATCTATGAGGGCTACAAACTTTAAGTGAAAGTTCAAATCCTTATGTAATCATATGATTTTTTTAAGAGAAATGTCAGATACTGTAAGATTGATGATAAAATTAAAAGAATTGGCAGCGCTGGGTGTAACCATGCAAGCAAAGATCAATCGTGTCATAGTTGAAACTCGAGGTTCATTGTTGCACAAAATTATTATGAGACTCTTTAAAAATATATGTTTAAATCTAAGGCTCTTATTCTCTTCCCACTGGTTATTTAAGCCTTTAGGATGCACTTGTGTCAAACTTTTCTCCACAACGAGGGCCAGAAACATATCCCTTCCCCCCACCCCATAAAATTAAAGTTGAAATTCCCATGTAACTAGTCCACTACACCAGTGGCTCCGAGGAAAACCATCAAATATTGAGAACCATGATAACATTGTGGGAGTTGCTAACAACAGTACAGTGAATTCTGCATATAGGGAGTTTTTCTAGTGAAAAATTGAAAGCATTCACCAAATAATGAAGTTTAAGGTAGCTTGTATTTGCTAACAAGTGTGTGGAACATCTACTATGAGGTGTTATTTGCAGTATTGTGATATTTGGTATTTCTTGTGAAAGCTCTAACTTCTGCGGTCATGTGAATGTGAGAATCTCAGCTTTCATTTAAAAACACCAAACAAAATGATATTCTAGCCCTCAAGGTTGCAGCGAACAGCTTGAAAACGTAAATCCCTAAAGCAGTGGGTCTCATTCAGCACAGAGCTGCGGCCCATGTCACATCCTCAGAGCCACACAGGTAGTATTGGATGTGGCCCACATAACACATTACGCTCCAGGCCAATGGGGGCTGCGGGAAGCGGTGGCCAGCACGTCCCTCGGCCCGCATCACTTCCTGCAGCTCCCATTGGCTGAGAACGGCGAACCGCGGCCACTGGGCACTGCGATCGGCCGAATCTGCAGATGCGGCAGGTAAACAAACCGTTCTGGCCTGCCAGGGGCTTACTCTGAACAAGCCACGCCCCTAGTTTGGGAACCACTAGTATACACTAATACATAATTTTACATGCAAAACTGCAAATACAAGTGTCTAATGAGATACTTTTGCTGTTTCAGTGATCGAATTTGTATGCATAACTGTCACAATTGTGGCCACCTGTTAGGCACACAGCTCTATGTCCAAACTGGAAATGTGCAAGTTGGGCCTTGCTTTTTCGAACATCTGGCTCTGGGTATCCAGAGACTGGAACCCAACTCTTTGTGGCTTGCCATACAGAGGTGCAAGTGCAATCCATTTCTTACCGGTCCAGGGGAGTAGGCCATGGGGGGCATGTTACCTCCTCATGTGACCCTCCACATGACTCCTCCCTGCCCCCATCCTGGGGCCCCCATGTTCTCCTCATCCCCTCCCCATGTTCTGAAGGTGCAGCAGGAGGAGGACAGAGCCCCCCCCCCCAACCCTAAGAAAGGAGCAGAACTAGATGCTTGAAAGCCACAACTGAGGAATAAGACTGTATTGGTTAAAAAAGCTGAACTGGTTTAGAGGGGAAGTGAAGGCACCTATAAAAAATTATGTGTAACAAATGGAAGAAAGAGGAAGTTGATAGAAACGAATTTAAATCAGAAGCTAAGAACTGTAGAAAATTGATTTGGGAAGCAAAGAGGCACAAGGGGAAACTTATGACCAGCAGAGAGAAGGACAATCAGAGAGTTTTCTAATTATATTAGCCAAAAAAAAAAAAAAATCCTGACAGTGGTGTTGGTCCATTCCTAGATGGAAATGTGTAGAATTATCAATAATCATGTAGAAAAGGCAGCAGTGTTCAGTAAATATTTCTGTTCTGTATTTGGGACTAAAAACAGATGATCTAGTCATATCCTATTACACTTTTTCCTTTCCACTAGTATCACATGAGGATCTTAAACAGCAGCTGCTAAAGCCAGACATGTTTAAATCAGCAGGTCCAGACAGTTTGCATCCAAGAGTTTTAAAAGAGCTGGCTGAGGAGGTCTTTGGACCATTAATGTTGATCTTCAATAACTCTTGGAACACTGGGGAAGTTGCAGAGGGCTTGAAGAAAGTTAATGTTGTGACAATATTTAAAAGGGGTAAATGGGATGACCCAGATAATGAAATGCTGGTCACCCTAACATCAATACTAGGCAAGACAATGGAGCAGCTGATATGGGACTCTTTTAATAAAGAATTAAAGGAAGGTAATATAATTAATGCCAATCAACATGGGCTTATGGAAAATAGATGCTGTCAAACTCACTTGATCTCTTTTTTTGATGAGATTACAGGTCTGGTTGATAAAGATAATAGTGTTGATGTAATATACAATGACATTTTGATTAAAAAACTAGGAAGATATAAAATTAATATAGCGTGCATTAAATGGATTAGAAGCTGGCTAACTGATAGGTTTCAAAATGTAAACAAAGAATGATCATTGAGAGGGTATATTTCTACTGGATTCCCACAGGCCTTATGCTATTTAACGTTTTTATTAATGACGTGGAAAAAAACATAAAATCATCACTGAAAGTTCACAGCTGACACACAAATTGCGGGAGTGGTAAATAATGAAGAGGACAGGTCACTGATCCAGAGTGATCAGGATCACTTGGTTTGCTGGGCGCACACTCACAATAACGTGTTTTAATACGGCTAAATGCAAATGCATACATTTAGGAACAAAGAATGCAGGCCATGCTTACAGGATGGGGGACTCTGTCCTGAGAAGCAGTAACTCTGAAAAAGATTTGGGGTTTGCAATCCTGGACACACGAACAGGGGAATCTTAATAGCAGTAGAGAGGTTATTTAACCTCTGCATTTGGCACCAGGGCAACTACTGTGGGAATTCTGTGTCCAGTTCTGGTGTCCACAATTCAAGAAGGATGTTGAAAAACTAGAGCGGATTCAGAGAGGAGCCCCAAGAATGATTAAATGATTAGAAAACTTGCTTTATAGTGATAGGCTCAAAGAGCTCAATCTATTTAGCATTACAAAGAGAAGGTTAAGGAGTGACTTGATTAGTCTAAGTACCTGCAAGGAGAACAAATATTTAATAATGGGCTTTTCGCTCTATCAGAGAAAGGTATAACATGATCTAATGGCTGGAAGTTGAAGCTAGACAAATTCAGACTAGAAATAGGGTGCAAATCTTAACATAATAATTTAACTTTAGAACAACTTACTATGGTCTGCGGTGGATTCTCCATCAGTAACAATTTTAAATCAAGATTGGTTATTTTTCTAAAAGATCTGCTCTGGGAATTATTTTGGGGACATTCTGTGGCCTGTTATACAGGTCAGGCTAGACAATCACCATGGTCACTTATGGCCTCAGCATCTGTGAAATAGGGGACAGACACAACTGGTCAGAAAACATTTTTGTTCCTCCCCAAAACTTGGGAGGGTTTTGTGAAAAACCAAAAACTTTCAGCCCAAAATCTTATAGCTGAAAGCCAAAAACTCGATTCAGAAATGCCACTGTGGTGCCTTATTGGGCTTGTTCAGGAGCCTCTTGCCCCTGTTGTCTTCTCTGGCTCGGGCTCCTAAGACAATCTGCATCAGGGATCTCAAACTCAAGTCACCACCAGGGCCACATGAGGACTAGTACATTGGCCCAATCACTGACATCTTTTCCTATAAAGATACCAAAGCCCCACCTCTTCCCCTGGACCCATCCCCACTCCACCCCTTCCATGAGGCCCCACCCCTGCCCCACCTCTTCCAACCCCTTCCCCAAATCCCCGCTCCGGCCCCACGTCTTCTCCACCTCCTCCCCTGAACACGCGGCTCCCCGCGCCTTCCCCCTTCCTCCTGGAAAGCGCTAAGTGCCCCCAACCAGATGTTTTGCAGCGGGAAGCGCCTGGAGGTAGGCAGAGGAGCGAGGACACAGTGCGCTGGGGGGGATGGGTGGCGGCGGGTGAGGGGAACTTGGCGGCCGCAGCAAATAACTCCACCGGCCACGTGTTTGAGACCCCTGGTCTACATCTTCCCTAATTCACTTCAGTCTTACTGAGCCACTGTGATGTCTCATAGGTGTCCCTGGTCAGAGTACATCAAATAACATTGAAATATTTTGGTTTTCAATTAAAAGTGAAAAATGTTCACAGAAAACAGTCACTTTTCACAAAAAAAAATTGTCAAACCAAATTTTCCATCATACTTTTGATGAAAAATTGCAACCAGTCCTAGACAGTCTAATTTTAATGGAACAGCTCCTCACAACATGATATCCATGGTTCATTATCCATACTAAGGCAAGGAGAGCTTGTGATAAAATTTTCACCTACCGGCACACAAACCAAAAGCTGGTCTCAGCTGCAGCGGGCAGCTCTCTGCTCAGCTCATCAGAGACCTGCATGGATGCTATGTGAAGGGCAACCCTTTGAACTTCCGCTATACCAATCACCCTTATATAACAATAGCAGCTGCTCCACCTGGTACAAAATCATATTTGTATCATAGTGCATGATCCTTTGCACAGTTGTTGGCCAAAACCAGGCTCGTTAGCTACTAAGAAGCACTTGATCAGATCCTTACTGAGTATGGATCACAAGACACTAGGCACCAAATAAAGGTGCCTTTGAAATCCAGGTCCTGAACTGAAATTTGTCAAAGTTATTCATCTTCCTAAGCCAATGCACTGTTGTTTGGAGGCTACTCTGCTTATGCCATTATGGGATGACGGCCTGCTGTGCATTGATCCAAGAGTGTTCTGCAGACCAGGTGAAATGACTATTAGACACAGGCTGTAACACTTCTATATCCCATTCACACTTAGAAAGTGTGAACACCTGAATTCTCAACATGGTTCTGCCACTGACTTTCTCTATCACCTTGAGCAATGTATGGTGCCTTCTGGGCCTCAGTTTCCCCATTTGTGTTACAATAACTTTGATGCATGGCCAGCATTTTCCCAGTAGTGGGTGTCTGAAGAATATTCTGAAGCAAACCTCCCTATATGTTGTGTTCTTTGCATTTTTGTGGGTAGATGTTCATTTCTGAGCGTACTCTTGACCAAGAACTAAAGAGCAGGAGAATGGCTGGTTCCCTGAGACAGCTTCTGTAGGATGCTGTTCCACATGGAGAGGAGGTTCATGACTGTAGGGTGTGTGCTGCATAAAGTACTAGCTAGTGGTACATGTAGGCAATTATCTCAGATGATTTTTCCTCAGCCACTAAGGACTGGCAACATGACCTGACAGTACTGAAGTGTGTAGCAGAAACTGAAAACATAATCTGTGTGGCCTGAGGTATCTCTATAACAGGTCTCATGAACAGTCATTCACCTGACTCCATGTAATATTCAGACATTATCTGTGTAAAATACCCAGTTTTGGTAACTTGACATTTTGAGTCTGATAATATTTGGTATTTTTCCCTAAAACCCCAGCTCCTGGAGTCATGTGAGAATCTCCGGTTTCATTTAAAAAAATAAATCTAGCCCTCCGCTTTAGAATTCATGTTAAACATTCTCTGTAAAGACTCAATAACCAGAAGGCAAATAAAGAACTAGATTATGTTTTTTAAAATATCATAAGTTTTAAACCAGTCTCCTAATTTTCTGGGCCCAGATTCATGATTGTTCAATGCTTGGGGCTGACAATACTGAAGATTCTCAGATTCCTTTGTGAAGAGAGCAGAGGTCTATGGGGCATCGAAGTAAATGTTTCTTTTACTCATTCAGATAATTTTGCACATATTAATAATGCGTTTATACATGGCTACAAAGAGTGACCACGTAAAGAAACTACTCCTCAATCTTGCCTTATAGCCCCCAGGACCATTTAGAACAAAAACCAACAACTCATTTACCCACACACTCTTTGTATAATATCACTTTCTAATTAGCATCTGTGGGAATAAGTCACTTAAAAAACATACTAAATATACTCTGTCTTATGATCAAATTTACATGTGGTATTGGATAGCTCTGACATCTTCATTCTAGTTTTAGTTTTGAGTGGATGACAATATTGTTGCAATCTTCCTTCACAGCAAAGCAGAAAGCCCATTTATGTACAGCACAGCTTTATCTTTGAAAGGTACGTGTTCCCACAAACACACCAAACAGAAAGCGGTATTGTCTGCAGCCTCCACTTTTGGATTTTCCACATGCCTTAGTGTTTCAAAATCTTTCTTTAAAAAAAAAAAAATGAGACCACTAACAGTTTTACTAGCCAGTAAAACAGCATCTTAAGAGCAGACAAGAAAAGTAGCCAGAAAATGTTTGCTAAATAAAGTTAGGACAAGGGGGAGACTAAAGGACATCTCTGTAGGTGAAATTTATTCAGCAGTAATATTTCAAAAGGTGCAATTGCTGTCATTGTTAGTATTGTGTATGCATAGGATTTTCATAAGTAGCTGAGGGAGTTATCCACCCAATTTTCTTAAATGCTTATGAAAATACCACCCTATTTCTATTGCAATAGTGCCAGAAGCAATAACTGAAATAGGGGGCCGGTGTATAGGTGCTGCACAGACACACACTACACGAGTCTCTGCCCTCAAGTAATTACAATCTAAATAGGCCAGTCAGATAAAAGGGTGGCAGAAAGCCTAGTGTCGCTATTAGGGGAAACTGAGGCACAGACTTCCTAACTTATTCAAGGTGTTACAAGACGCTTTGCTGAGCTAGGTAGTGAACCCGGATCTCCTGCATCCTAGTTCAGTGTTTGAACTACAAGACATTGTTCCTGCCACAGAAAATTAAGTACTTCAAAGAGCAATCTTTATGGGGCAGGTCCTAAGGTGATCTTATAGTATTTTCCATGCCTCAAAGAGATGTACCATCATCGTGAATCAAAGAAATAGGGGACTCTTAAAAACATCACTACAGACAGAACTTGTTGTACCCAACACTCGCTCCGTGGCTTATCTACTCCAGAGAGTATTAACATGGACTGAAGTTGGGAAGCAAGGGGGAAGTACTGTAAGAAAATACAGTACAGTACTCATCTTTGGTGTATTTGCCTGTTTCATGAATGCATTATTTACAATCGATGTTGAGATGTTACTCCTGAGTGTTCTGTATAAAATGAAGCCAAGCTTTGTGCTATGGGCAGAAGGAATCTAGGAGCGAAGGTATTCACTTCACTCTTGTGCTTTCTGCTCAGGTGGTGGTGATGCATTGACTTGGCATCCTGAACTTTCTAAAAACCTTCATGGGTGGGTGGGTGTGTGTGTGTGTGTGTGTGTGTGTGTGTGTGTGTGTGTGTGTGTGTGTGTGTGTGTGTGTGTGTGTGTGTGTGTGTGTGTGTGTGAGAGAGACAGACAGCAGTCCTTGTGCGCTGCAGAAGAAGTTGTGGAGGCCTCACATAAGATCTAGGCAGCCACTCACAGGATGTGTGTTCTCAAGGAATCTGAAGTTAGGCAAAAAGGTGGCAAGAAGGCTAGCTCTCTGTACTCAGATGCCAAGTTCCGAACTGAATGTTTTACTCTGAGGACAGATTCCTTCATTCTACCTTGCTGCTTTTGACAAAGACTTGCCAGACTGGATCAGACGAGTGGTCCATCTAGTCTCCTTTCTCCAGCTGTGGCTACCAGCTGCTTCAGAGGAAGGTAGAAGACGGTCTTTCCTACAACAAAAAGTGATGGCAGGAGACTTTCATTCCCATTGCCCAATCCTCTGCCCCTGCCACTGCCTTTCGCCTCCACACAGACACAAAAAAAATGTCCTTAGAGTTCAAAAATAAAAACGAAATCAAAATAACAAAATGTGAACTGATTCTAGCTACAAATTAAATAACGAACTAACCCAATTTACCACCGGAGCCTCTGGGATTTCCATAAAACACAACACAGTCTGTTAGTTAGATTTCACAGTGCCCATTCATTGAGAGGCATTTATATCCTTCAGGTTAGCAGATCTCTTCCTTCTCCAACCAGCTATTCACTGTCACTAACTCTATAAACCACAAAAATCTATGTTAAGTATCTGGCTCAAAACCACAAGGCAAGAAAATTCTAAGGCAAAGCTGAATATCTGTCTTACCCACGCTAAAGTATGTGTCAAATCACTGCTTGCTCACTCACAGCAAGGCATGTGGAGGTGAAGAGACCCAACTGAACCTCTGACCTTTTGTTAAACAAGACCATGTGTGTATCATGATACTATTTACACAAGGGGAGAGAAATTTCCTTCTGATCCTGTGAGGTATAAGACTTCTGCAGAGTTGAGTGCAAATAGATTGATTGATTTTGATGTATTGGCCTCTGCTATATTATTCTTAATATACATTTCTAGCATGAACCATAATGATTGCAGCAGAGCCATCAGAACACATGATAGGCTGTGGATTAACATGAGTGCCAGCTGTATTTGTTGTGCATATTGACTATGCACTAAAACTCTAATTTTGAAACCTTCAATTGCTTGTTAATGAGGCCTGCAGTGTCTTATCTATATTTACGTTTGTAACCAAGTATCAGAGGGGTAGCCATGTTAGTCTGGATCTGTAAAAGCAGCAAAGAGTCCTATGGCCCTCTCCAGAGTCTGGAATGGAACCCAAGATTCCAGAGTTTCACCATTTCTCTGCTGTCAGCTAATGCCGTGAAACTGACCAGCAAAATGTGTCCCATCCCCCATCTGGTGCTGGCTCGCATATAGAATGACAACCTACTACTGCTATTGGTTACTTCGTTAGCTCAAGTGACTCAGGCCTGTGAGGACAAGCTAAAGTTTCCAACCAGGCTGACAACTCATGTGGGTGTCAATATGATACCACATGAAGAAATATGAATTTTAATTTGATTTTTATAAACCGAGGAATGTTAAAAGTTCACTAAGGTCTGAAAATCAAGGTTGCCTGGACATTTGTGTGTAATACATACTTATGTAAGACTGTGTGATGTATTCTCAAAGTGCGGCACTAAGTGTTCTTTAGAAAAGGTCAGAAAGAATAGTTATTTAACTAAAACATCTTCAGTTTCTCTTTTGATCTGCTTGTGCGTGGAAGCCACAGACAGATTTCAGAACAGCTTTTCATATACCAGATGAATCTCAGAGGAGTGGGGGTGGGAAAGAATCAGTTTCTTTTTTTAGTGTGTGCATTTCATTTTATTGGTGTTTGATTTCAGCATCGTGTGTCCAAATTATAAATACTCCTATTGAAGGTCTCAACACTTCATCATATGCAAATGAAAAGGTCTGCATGTACAATATAGGAAATTCCTTTGTTTTTCTAGGTGTGGATTGAACAGGTGTGTCTCATTAGCTTTGTTACTGAATGTCATCATTTTAATGCTTCATCCTTACAACACAATGCAAAATGCATTCATGCAAATACTGGATAACTGCTGCATTACGCTACATACATTTAAAGGTTTTTCTAGAAATAAGAGGACTGATGCTGGAAATCAGGCAACCACTTCCCTGATCAGTGCTCCTGATCGAGAAGCTTGCTGCCCAATGCTACACTGACACAACACTGAACTGAAAAGCCCGGCAACACTTATATCTGAAAGAACTTGATTTCCCAAATATCAGTAAATCAGTGTTCCTTGTTCCCCTGAGGTAGTCTGCACTGTAACTTTTGCTGTCTGGCCAATAACAGTGAAGCCAAACACATGCAACAAACAGTTCCACAATGAATCTAACACCTTAGATATTTGCAGTTTTGGAGAAAAACACTCTTTGACTAAAAAACCTTTCTTTACTTGTGCAGCACAAGCTCAGAAGAACAATTTTGAATTATTAGTGGGGGGATGGGCAGAATAACCTCTTCTATCTCCTATGAGCGCTACTGGTAAGGAAAATATCAGAACAAGTTACCATCAAGTCAATATTCCAAATTGCTTATGGATGCTTTAAAAAAAATCACTAAAAGTCAGCTCCACACCCCAGGTATAGTACATGGTCTGACAATTTATACTGAACATGTAAACAAAAGTATAGACACCAAGGATAAAATATGTAATCTAAAATCTTGAGTATTTCTACAATGTCCACCTCCGTTAAAACTGCTGATTAACCGAGGCTAGCATATTTACAAAAGAATCTATGGTATCTTTAAAAGAAATGGCACCAATAACATGGAGTAAACATTTAGTGACCTTCCTTTCATTTCTTCTATTCCTTGTTACTCACCCCTGAGTGCTGCCTCTTGCTCAGAGCACATTGAATACAGCAGCTTGATCCAAGGAGGAAAATGATTAGTTTCCTTTCAGCCTTTCTTATTGTTATCACTTGAAATTTCTTCACCTCTTCTTTTCAAGTCACATAAAAATATAAAGGCAGACCCCTTCAGGGTCTAGACGGATTCTGTTTACATTATGTATAAAGAATGAATGCATTTCCTATTTTAACCAGGAAAATCACGTCCTTGCTGACAGCTGCCTGGATCATTTATATTATCCTGTGTGTGATTGTAAAATCCTATACAACGTTCAAAATCAAGCTTGCTTTTCTAAATGGAGGACCTGATGAAAATCTGCAAGTCAACTTGTCTTCATCCTGCAAGTTTCTCTTTCCTGTAGAAGAAGCTGAAAGTCACTGTTTATTCCACAAAGCTTTTTAACTGGAGACGTTGAAGAAGAAAAGGAGGGTATTGAAAGGCCCAGAACCATCTTAGTGCTGAAACCATACTCCCTACGTATATTATAGCTCACTAAGATGCCTCTGTCAACCCCACAGTAGCGGTTACTCAGCTCCCACATTAAACCCGTGATTCCCTTCTCCCTAGGCAATTTTGTTTTATAGCACTGTCAGCAAACTGCTGCAGCCACTGTTTGAAAGGATTCCAACCTAAATTACAGTAGTGAAAGCCTGCTCAAGGCGTCGTGCTTGCTTTTTTTCCCCTAGAATACTTAAATTTGATCATACTCCCCATGCGAGCTTCACAAGCTCCCTGCAATGTAGGCAAACAAAGCTGTGCTTTCCTCTTCCAATTTTAAATGCCTTCGTTAGGGGGACTCGGCATTAAAATGTTTTGGAAAAGCAGATGCTCCAGCATTAGAGCAAAGAAGCAGAAAAAAAGGAAGACGCCCTCTGAACAGCTGCACAGCTCTGTACTTCAAGCAAGCAATATACCAGAACAGTTTTGTACATTGTTTTGTCACTGGGAATGTATTATTACCGTCTAAATTTAAAATCACTGCTTCTTTCCTGCACTAGGGCAAATGCAGACCTGAAACCACAACCGCTGACCTGCTCTGTTCTTTCTACTGCTCCAACACAGAAAATAAGTACAAATGGGTAAAACCACAACCTTCTGGTTCGATGGTGTGTGTGCTTGCAAGGTGTTGATACAGAATCAGCCAGAGAGAGAGATACAGGAATTCTTGTGCACTTTATGGGATTAATCAATATTCATGTTTCTCTGCTGACATCTAATTCTGCCAGCTGCTCCAGCTCCCTACAGACTGTCCACAAAAGACCTTGTTCTAATAATGAGCACCTTTCTCTTGAGTGTGTTAGTGGAGAGGAAATATTGGATACTTGCGCCATGTATTGAAGATGACTTTTTTTTTCCACTTTAAAACCCCCTATATACAAGGTGGGACACTTGGAAGAGCATAAATTATGGTGGGGAAAATGAGTTAAAAATATCTTGGGTAAATTTTGTTAACCCCCAGATCAACAAACACTATCAATACAGGCTGAAAAAGCACAAGCAAGACATTTTCATAACTCCTCCTTGCCACGTTTGGACTGATTTCCTTTACAGTCTAAATAATCTTTGAGCTAGATTCTTTTCAACTAAAAGATTAAATTTCCATGGAAAACTTTGAAAACAATTTTTTTTTTTTTTAGTTTTTGTAGAAATTTGTCTTCGGTGGGGGTTGGGGGGAGCAGGCACACTTTCTGACCAGCTCTACACAGTATCCTCCACTACTGGCATCTGTCAAAGTGAGAGAGGAAAGTATCTGTTTTCTATACCACAATCTGTACATTTCTTTGATTTTTTTTTTACAAAGGAAGAATCCTAAATATTTTTTAGCATCAAGTTCAATAGACTGTGAACATATTTCACCAATTATATGTAATAATCAAAATGTAGTACGTCAAACAGTTCTGGAAAAGATCTGCAATTTACAGCAACAAGAAATTGCAAGACAGCTCAAGCAGATTAGCACACTGGGCTTATTAATCTAAATGCATTTCCAAAGTCTAAGAATAAAATTTGCTAAGTGTCTAAGTTACTTAGGTGCTCTTTTATCCCAGGCCTAAAATAAACCCGTCATTATGCTCGCTGTGAGATAGGTGTTCGTAGGCCCTTGTCTAGCTAAACATGTAAATTTTTCCAAGGTTCTTCCCAGTCCTTGGTGCCTTTTCTAAAGCTTCCTCCTTTTGTTGTCCATAGTAACTTAGTGACAATGAAAACTGTCCCATTGGTCAGTGACTGTGTACAGCAGGGGCAGGCAAACTTTTTGGCCTTTTTGGCCGCATCAGGTTTCGTAAATTGTATGGAGGGCCGGTTGTGGGAGGGGGTCGTGGCCCAGCCCCCACCTCCTATCTGCCCCGTCCTGGGACTCCTGCCCCATCCAACCCTCCCCGTTCCCTGGCGCCCCCCCCCCAAACCCCCGTCCCATCCGCACACCCTCTCTCCCTGTCCCCTGACCGTCCCCGGACCCCCGCTGCCCCATCCAACCCCTCCTCTCATTCCTGACAGTCCCCCCAGGACCACTGCCCCCATTCAACTACCCCGTCTTCCTGTCCCCTGACTGCTCCCGGAACCCCTACCCCTGACTGCCCCCCCATCCAACCCCCCTCCTTCCTGACTGCCCCCGGGACCCCTGCCCCCATTCAACCCTCTGTTCGCCCCGACCGCCCCAACCCCTATCTGAACCCCTGCTCCCTGACCACCACTCCGAACTCCCCTGCCCTCTATTTAACCCCCCTGCTCCATGCTCCCTTACTGGAGCGCCGGTGGCACTACAGCCGCTCCGCCTGGCTGGAGCCAGGCCACACCGCTGCCGCCACCACACAGCACAGAGCACCAGGTCAGGCCTGGCTCTGCAGCTGCGTTGCCCCAGGAACTCGCAGCCCTGCCATCCAGAGCATTGCGCTGGCAGCGGAGCGAGCGAGTTGAGGCGGCGGGGGGGGACAGCAGGGGAGGGGCCGGGGGCTAGCCTCCTGGCCCAGGAGCTTGGGGGCTGAGCAGGGCAGTTCCGCAGGCCGGATGTGGCCCACGGGCCATAGTTTGCCCACCTCTGATGTACAGGCCGATTGACCACTTTGATACTGACAAATCACCCATTCTGGTAAAACTGCAAGGATCACATGGATGATGCAAATATTGGTTAACTACTTTTTGGGGGCATGCAAGGAACATGCACGTATAACAAGCCGCAGCCAAATAGCTGCAGACACCTCAGATCAATGGCCATCGCAGATTCTATCCATTTCAGAACCATAAACCCCAACTACTTGAACAAATCCATTAATAAACAGCCTGCGTCTTACTCCCTGGGAGTGCCACTAAAGAGCAGCGTGGTACAAAGCCCTTTGATGTCAGCTGGAGTTTCCATGGACTTCAATCGGCTTTGGACCATGCGTTAAGAAGTGACTGTTACACAAAGGTGATGCCCAGTAGAGGACACTTGTATTTTTCAGGTATGATCTTTGCATCTTTACACACCTAATCCCCTCCCCACCCACCCCCCGCTCCCAAATAGGTGTAGCTTACACTGAAACATGGGAGTTTCATTTTTAGTATGGTCATAGGTTTTTTGTTTTTGTTAATACAACTTTAATATTCTTCCATAGAAGAAATAAAGTTCTTTGAGGAATAAATGCAATGACAGATATTTTTTTTCCCCAGGCAATTTCAAAGAAGCTGTGTGCTTTTGAATATGAGCCTTCTCCTTTATTTCACAGCTTGTTCATGTGAAGAGATAATCTTGTTGTTCAGGTTATCAATTGCCACTTCTTTCAGGCCATTGATCTAACTTGCTACTCAGGAAATACTCTCTGTTCTAATCTCCCAAGCACATACTACTGAGTTTAGGGCTTCCTGCTTTGTTATGGATCTCAGGGAAAGAAGGCTGGAGAGCCATTTTACAAGGCTCCTCTCCTTGTAGAGCTGGCTGACAAATGGACAATTCCTGAATGGAGGGAGGCTGCAACTGGCCTGGTGGTTGAGCCTCAGGTCATAATGAGGGGAGGGTTAGTTCAGTGGTTTGAGCATTGGCCTGCTAAACCCAGGGTTGTGAGTTCAATCCTTGAGGGGGCCATTTAGAGGTCTGGGGATTGGTCCTGCTTTGAGTAGGGGGTTGGACTAGATGACCTCCTGAGGTCCCTTCCAACCCTGAGATTCCATGATTCTATAATAGTGGGTGATTCACTAAGGCAGGGGATAGTGGAAAGACAGGTAGAAGAGAATGCTGCTACTCCCAGGATGTGCAAGTGAAAAGTATGTGTTCTGTTAAAATATATTTAAGATATTGGCCATCTTCCAAAATATTTGTAAATAGTCTTATTAAAATGTAGTTATATATCTCTATTTGTCCCTCCTTCTATGTGTAATATGCACATAGCTTTCTCTCTCATACTGATCTGTCTTGAGAAATCACATGGAATGTGAAGGCCCAGTTTTCAAATGTAGTTGCCTGAAGTTTAAGCACCCCTATCTGTATTTGGGCAACGAAGACCCCGACGCAGCAAAGTGCTTAAGCATATGCTTGTTTTTAATCATGTCAGTAGTCTCATTAAAATCAGTAGGACTCCTCTATGTGCTCAACTGCTTTGCTAATTTTTTGAGCACCTGCTGCTGGTGATGAGGAAAACCCCAAAATGATTTGGACTAGTTTAGTGTCAGGTTTTCCATGATAGCAAATTTAAATAAAATCGAAATTTCCACCATTAACAGAAACCGGGCTTTTTAGTTTTGGCTTTTGCAGGAGATTTAGAACTGTCCACTGTATGCGGTTCCATCTTTACAGTACCTCTGGCAATTTACATTAAATGGGATAAATCATTGCTAAAGCAAGTTCATTCCCTAAAAGATCTTAATAAGCTGAAATCCCCTGATATGTTATGGCTTTTCTTTCTTACAAAGGAACTTTTCAGTACTGGGGAGTAAAGTTTTTGCTTAGATGTTCTGTGCAAATATATTTTGAGTGAGTTTACTAAAGTGCCAGGAAACAAATATCCTTCATGTAAACTTTTCACTTGGGGATGGGCACCTACTCTGCTAAAGGATTTCTGGGTTGGACACCTGAGGCAAATCTTTTGGCAGACGGGATGTTTCTTTGGATTGTATCTAAGGTGTAAACAGTCAGAGCTGTTGCTGGTGCAAATGTCTGAACCTCCATTGAAGTCAAACAGTGTTCCTCACAACTACACCAAAGAACAAGCAATAGAAAAAAAGGTTCTTAAATAGAAAGTAAGGTCAGGTTATGAAAGTTAACTACTCTAGTTAATTTGCAGTCACATGCCACATTCTAGAGATATGGAATCAGCCTCAGTCTCAGATCTTACACTCTTTTGCACAAACTTGTTGTGAGTATGCACCCAGTTTAGATGCTCAGAGGCCTGATTTGCAGGGGTGTGTTTGGTTTTTGGGGTGGTTTTTTTTTTTTGAGGAGTTTCCCAACTGCCTGATTTGGCATCTGCCAGTACAGATTGTTTAGAAGCAAAACGGTGCATGTGCCATCAGATGTGTGTGTACAATGTTTGAGTACCATCTTTTTACAATAAAATACACCTTTAGAATGCCTAAAATAGAAAGCAGTACTTTTAAAAAACATATTAAGGCTAAGGAAAATTTGGCATTTGAGAAATCCCTCAAAAATGACAAAGAAATACCTATAACTTATTCAGCATTTCTTAACTACTTTACTTTTAAATGGTTTTTTGATTTAATTATGACTTTTTTCTTCTATTGGTTCAATGAATGCCTGAATAAAGAGGCATATTAATGAAGACTGGAACAATTACTCCTTTAGCCCATAAAATTGGTAGTTATCTATGAGATTACTCTTAGACTGCAGAATAAAAAAAAGCTTTGTTCTCCGATTGTCACCGACTTGAAGAGACATTTCTGTTTTCCAGAAGCTTTTTCATTTGGGTGCACTTTTAGTGCTTGAACTGTTATGTTAGCTACTTCAGTAATGAACACTTATTCATTCCAAATTAGAAAAAAATTATATAGTAGTTAGCAGAAAAGGGGATCAGATGTAACTCTGATATTTCACCAATGTATTCCTGAAAACATCTTAAAGGACTGTACACAAATCACATGGCCCCGCCCCTTGATCTCTTCTTATCTAGCTAGAATTTGTGGGTTGTTGTTTTTTTTAATAAAACCCCCTATCGCCTCACTTTTTCAATAATGCTTGTTTCTTCTTGGCTTTCTTATCTTCTGGTATGTCTTACAAATTTGCTATACTTGTAGGCAATTGCAGTGGATCACTAACGTGGTCATTAGGCAACTTAATCACGAAGACTCTTCTCCAGGCTTAACAATCACCATAAGAAGGAGAAAATAAAAAATGTCAAAAGATTGGGGTTTGTGTATCATCCAACATGGCAGTCAAAAATTGTTTATAGTGTTAGCATGCTTCATAATTCCAAACCCTTCATTCTGCACTCATGCAAAACTCCCATTAAACTAATTAAACCCAATAGCGGATGTGAGAACCTTTTCATATTACCTTTGGAGGCAAGGGGACAGAGGATGGTGCTTAAATGTCACTCCAAGCCCTCAAAACTCCACAGTATGCTCAGATTCTAAGGCACAACATTCTTCCTCTGTCTGTCTTTGACATTTCTAAAGTACCTATTTAAATAATAGCCTATTATCCATTCCATTCACTGGCTTGTTCTTCATAATGCAACCACTCTTTCATGCCATATTTCCATTATGGTGCACTGTTAAGTGGAGTCGCACCTAACTCTTCTCTGGTGTAAGTGAGAGACAATAAGGCCCAGTAATCTTGTCTGCAAACAATGTCACAGATTTGATTTTCTATCAGTCACTTCTATAATCCAAAATGAATACAATGGGCAAGAAGTAAGGTATTAGCAATAGCTACATGCTGTGAATGCTATAGTTCACAGATTGCCCCAGAATTTAGAAGGGATCTGGGTTTGGGGGGTGAGAGGAAATATGTGATCATATAATCAGACTGTCATAATGCATACATACAAAGGGGCAAATTAAGGTTGTACAGGCAGCCTTAATTGTGTCATTTCTTCACTTTTGAGAACTTGACTTTGCAACCTTAATGTTTTTCTAACACAGGTGTTTTTGGAGGAGGGGGCTGTAATTAATAGAAGGGTCAGATTCTGCCAGCCTTGCTTACATTGAGTTGTATCTTGCTCTGCATATAGTTCCACTGATTTAGTGGGATTACTGAATAAGGCACTACTTAATATGAGAAAGGGTGGAACAAAACTAGCCCTAAATTAACTACATGCAAGTAATTCTTATGTTCTGTAATAAAGCAAAGGCTTTATATTACTATCATCGACTTCAACAAAAGCAGCAGCAAGCCTTTAGTTATTTTGAGAGAATAAAGAGAAGTTATGAGGGTTGGAAAATAACCAAACTACTGTACAAGACATAATTCCATCTTTTTATCTGTTACTCCAATCATTGCATTCTCATTCAAAATCAGAATCTCAATTCCCTTACTAGGAATCTTTGCATCTCTTTATGTAACCCATACAAATAAAATGTATATCCTCATCCATCAATTATTCATCTATATTTTGACAGATATCCCAGATGTATGCTTTTGACCTTCAAGCAGAAACATTCAAGCACACAAAGAAATCCCACTTGACCTAAGTTTGAAAAGGTTGAAAGTCCATGTATTATCAAATATTCATTTAAGTCTGGTAGAATAACTTGTGTAAACCAAGAAATAGCAAAACCAGATCCATTTTGTCTGAATGCCAGGAATAATCTGAACACATACAGAACAGTAATGATTTTCAGTGCCTGGTGACCAACAATATGCTTTAACCAGCTTCTTGGGGTGGATTTGTATCATTGTACCTGAAAGGTTAGGGTTTAACTGTTATAATGCTGTATTTCTCCTCTATCCTTCAAAATTGTGCAAGAAGCTCCTTATTTCTAATAGCCTCTACTACAGCTGGTATAATTTATAGCACCCTTGAGGCTTCCTTTGTTACCTGTCCAGCACAGGGCTTTATACAACTGCCTTTGACTTTAGCAGGAGGAGGATTTTTTTGTATGTACATATGTAAAAAATGGCCCTCATTTGTGTGCAAAATGCACATGTGCATTTACTTAGTTTAGGGGAGGGATAGCTCAGTGGTTTGAGCATTGGCCTGCTAAACTCAGGGTTGTGAGTTCAATCCTTGAGGGGGCCACTTAGGGATCTGGGGCAAAAATTGGTCCTGCTAGTGAAGGCAGGGGGCTGGACTTGATGACCTTTCAAGGTCCCTTCCAGTTCTAGGAGATTGGTATATCTCCAATTTTTTTTTTTTTTACTGCATGTTTCACATGGAACTGTAGTGATATAGCAAGAAAACAACCAGTTAGAAATCAGTTGGTGCTTGAATTCATATGCATGCAGTTGTGAAAATCTGGGCCACAATGTAGATCACTGTACAACTGAGCATAGGAAATTATTATTTTGTTTCATGGGATGTAGTCTGTGAAACATATTGCAATTGCGATGAGAATTAAAAGCTGTGAGAATTATTGCAATTATGTGTGATAGACTGATTCTAAAATAAGTGTACAGATACATCCAAGCCAGGTTGACAGAAATTGTCCAGTTTTCCCCACTATCATGCTTTTTATAATTTGTTGCATAGTGATGCTTCTTGGAGCCCTCACACAAAAATCCCAGCGAGATTTTGCAGTGTGGAATTGGACTTATTGGGTAATAAGATTGAAATTTATCAACATAATATGACAACTAACGTAGGTGTCTCCTTCAGTTCATACTGAGAGGGCCTGACAGTGTTTTATGCTACCCTTTAATAAATGAATGGACCTATATTCAGCACCAAGGCCAGCTCAGAATCATACGGTCTTTAACTTGATTAACAAGGCAATGCTTTTCATAATTTGGAAGTGGGTAACTATTGGTGGAACAAAACAATTGTATTGTGGGAGACTTTACAGATATTAGATTATAGCCTAAATTGTGTACGCACATCAAACTCCCCTTTCAAAGGGAATACAATACTTCAATGCAATGCAATACAAGATGTACATTCTTTGAGCTACATTCAGCTGTAATGACAGTAGCAGTGCCTCACTACAACAGGAGTGTGTGCCTAGTAAAGGTAATACTTGGCAGGAGAAAGGGTGGCAGAATTGGACCCTAAATGACTATTTGAATTATTCCTTGGAATATGAATGTATACAAACTTTAGGCTAGATTGTGCCTCTAGGCTTGATGCTGCACCACCCCGGAAGAGGCCTTAAACATCCCGCCAAAGCACAGCTCTCTCTTTGCTCCCTCTTGCTTTGTGGGATTGGGGATAGTAATTTGTGGCTGGCCTACAATGGCAGCAAATTACAACATGTCTGTGATGGCACAGATGCACTGGTCAGTGCGTTGTGGGGGGCAGAACCTTGGCTTGTTTCCACTTCCCTTTGCCTATTCCCTAGCTACCCATTCTCGGGGAGGGACTAGTAAGTGGGTGTTCATAGATTTTTGACCCAAATCAATGCATCTCAATTAGAGTGAAGAGCAATATACGAGGGACCCACATCTTTATGCATTTTCCGTATGTGAAAAGTGACAAATGAGGTGCAATATGACCTGTCAAATGCCATGCCAAATAGTGCTGGATTTGTACAGGAGTGGTATCTTGAGGCAAAGGGGGAATATTGACAGAAATGACCTGTAGCAGCCACTGGCTAAGAAAGCTTTGGAAGCCACAGCATAAAACCTTATACCATCAGCCCAATGCACAGCTTCTCTGGAGACCCTAAAATAATAGGGTTGGGTGGGTAGAGGACTCCAGGAGAAGTGTGATCACTGCAGTGAGGTTAGCTTGTGCCCTGAATACCTTCTCATTTAGGTGAAGGTGGCTCTTAATGTGCAGCCTCACATATGAAACTCACATGACCTCAGGTTTTCTAAAAATGTTGCAAAAATAGAGCTGTCCATCCCGCAGTTAGAAAAGTAAAACATAGACTTATTTCCTAAATGATCAAACTGACGTAGCACTTCACACGGAGGAGTTTCAGCCTGGGAGTCTTTCACTGTGAGAGCCTAAGCTTGCGACTACATTGCTATTTCAAGACCATTCTATTTTGGTTCACTTTTAGGCGTGGGGGATGCTCAAACTGTCTCCGTTCTCTTCAAAAAATCTTATTCTCAACTATATAAACAGGTTACATAAGCTTTCCTTGGAAGTTTGGGGCCAGATCCTCAGTTGGTGTAAACAGGTGCCCCTCCAGTGATGTGAGACGCCAATTTGCATGAGCTGATAATCAGGCCCTTTGAATTCTTTGATGCTATATGCAAAACACTGCATGTGTGCGGCTCTTAGGGGCTGTGAGATGAAAACAGGTTGAAGATTATATTGTTGCCTGAATCTTTCTATCCTAAAATGTTTTAAAAACAGAAATCTGATTCTGGGCCTGATCCTATCATTGTGGCTTAATTAACACTGTCCAGTCCATACGAAATAGGCTTCCCACCATTAGAAAAGATGGAGGACTAGTGGCCAAAGTAAACGCAACCTAGATGGAGCTACTATAAGGTGGGTGCAAAACTGGTTGGAAAACCATTCCCAGAGAGTAGTTATAAGTGGTTCACAGTCATGCTGGAAGGACATAACAAGCGAGGTTCCGCAGGGATCAGTTCTGGGTCCGGTTCTGTTCAATATCTTCATCAATGATTTAGATAGTGGCATAGAGTACACACTTATAAAGTTTTCAGGTGATATAAAGCTGGGAGAGGTTACAGGTGCGTTGGAGGATAGGATAAAAGGATTTGGTGGTCATAGTGGACCACAAGCTAAATATGAGTCAACAGTGTAATGTTGTTGCAAAAAAAGCGAACATCATTCTGGGATGTATTAGCAGGAGTGTTGTAAGAAAGATACAAGAAGTAATATTTCCACTCTATTCTGCACTGATTAGGCCTCAACTGGAGTATTGTGTCCAGTTTTGGGCACCACGTATCAGGAAAGATGTGGACAAATTGGAGAGAGTCCATAGAAGAGCAACAAAAATTATTAAAGGTCTAGAAAACATGACCTATGAGGGAAGATTGAAAAAACTGGGTTTGTTTTGTCTGGAAAAGAGAAGGCTGAGAGGGTACATAACAGTTTTCAAGTATGTAAAAGGTTGTTACAAGGCGGAGGGAGAAAAATTGTTGTTCTTAATCTCTGAGGATAGGACAAGAAGTAATGGGCTTAAATTGCAGCCAGGGAGGTTTAGGTTGGACATGAGGAAAAACTTCCTAACTGTCAGGGTGGTTAAGCACTGGAATAAATTGCCTAGGGAGGTTGTGGAATCTCCATCACTGGAGGTTTTTAAGAGCAGGTTAGACAAACACCTGTCAGGAATGGTCTAGATAAAACTTAGTCCTGCCATGAGTGCAGGGGACTGGACTAGATGACCTCGCAAGCTCCCTTCCATTCCTATGATTCTATTCTAAAAGATGTGGAACAGAACCAGAGATGATCCATGTCTGCCGATAGTGAGGGGGCAGAGTGAGGGAAGCTGGCTTCAGCAGTGTTACTGAGCATTCTCGGTCCGTGTGATCTTGCTCAGTATAAGCCAAGCAGCAAATCTGGGGTGGGGGGGGGCACATGACCCTGCATGCCCCCCCATGCCTGCTGCTGCATGCCCCCCACACACAACGCCCCCCCTGTCCAGGACCCCCGCAATCACAAGCATGGAGTCAGCAGAGCAACCCAATTATGAACACAAGGTGTAGGGCTCTGGTTGAACCTTCCCCACTAGTTAGTCTGTCTGTCTGTGTGTGTGTGTCTCTCTCTCTCTAACTCCTACACACCTAACTGTGGGGAGTATGCAGCCTTTGTTAAAACACCAGTAGTAATGTCCGACACTGGTTCAGGTGCTCCTTATGGACACTGGTGCTCTAGAAAGACCACAGAAATATGTGCTGCAGTGTCGTTTGGCTTCCGAGGGGGCTAGGTAGCACAATGAGTTAAGTGACCGATGTTGCTAGGCTTTCACTTCTTGGAGGTTTGAAATCTGATCAATCAAATGTGACAGTGAGTGTGATCTCTACTGTAGACCTGAGTGAACATTTGTCCACCGTACAAAACCACTCCATAATCTGGTACAACTAGTAACTCCAATTTGGAGACGCCCAAGGATGTAGTTCTAATGAGTGGATTAGTTGGGCTTTTGGAAGACTCTTCACTGCACCTGGTTCTAGCCCGGGTTGTCACTTGCTCCCTTTAACAAGTAGAAAATTAAAATGTCAAAGTAAATTATTAAAGTTTGTGTTTGATGGGGTAACTTATTTTTTTATAAAAAAATATTTTGTCAATGTTTCATGTAATTGTTAGGAGTGACGCATTCTAAATGCATATGATATTTTCTGTAACTCTCCATTAAGAACTAATTAGTTAATAACAATGATGTGCTCGTATTAGTAATTTATTCTAAATCAAAGTCATATTTTCATCAGTCTTCGAGAGATAATTACAATTCTTCATGTAGCCTTTGATTTTTCATTCCTTAACATATCCCTTTAGGCCTTAAAGTTTAGGGAGAAGCAAAATGCCACTGATGAAGGTGTGCAGTAGAAGCTTTACATAATGCTTTTGAACAATCCATATTCACTTTAAATTCAAAGTAAAAATAAATGCTTCAATATGTTCATCAGCAAAACAGCCTATAGCTCAAGAAGGAAAACTGGATTTTTCTCTGGCACAACTTGTGGTTTTGTTGCATCAGGTACTGTTTCTATAACGCCTAAACAACTGAAGTAGTCCCACCATAAATAAATCTTGACTTTGGGACTAATGGGCCAGATCCTTGATTGGTGTGTATTGGCATCATGTTGGTGATGTCAACTCTGATTTACAGCAGCTGAGCATCTGGCTCAATCAATTGTAACTAGTGTTTTGTTTTTGACATGGGCACTCCCTGCTCCCCAGGAGCTTGTACTAACAAGCACTAACTGCAGGAGACCACCCTAGTATCCCACAATGCAGCAGGAGATAATGGTTGTACCAGCAAACCCAGGTATGGATGCAGTCCCGGTTATTTTCAGAACACAATTAATGGCCCTCTGTAAAGGTAACGGGCTAGCAGCCTTCCTGCATACCACTCCATTTGTGTTTATGGTGCATGATTTTCCAAGTCGTCGTCTTTTAGTAACAAAACCAAGATTTCATTTCTAAATATGGGGAGGTAGATAGGCCTTTCAGCTCAGTTTAAATATAACATGAAACAATTAATATTACAACACGCTGACTTCTCTCCCCCATTCCCTCTCCCCAAATGTAAGCAGTTAAAATAGATTTGAAAAAATAAATGTTCCTCATGTTCCAGCCAGATCCCAGCCTATGTAAATCAACATAACCTCACTAACTTCAGTACAGCTTCACTGATTTCCATCAGCTGAGGATCTGGCCCATTGGATTCCACAGATGGCAGACATTTAATGTTTGAATACTGGCAATGCTGTCACAATAGGACACTTTACTGTTTCAAACATAAAAATGTACCACTGGCATGTTGTGATTGGTGGAAACTAGTATAATTTGGACAGAAGAATGAATCACTGGGGGCTTGGCTGCACCACTGCCAATCTTCCAACCCTACCACTGAGACTAAACAACAGCTGCATACATTAAGTCTGGCACTTCCTGCCATAATGGATCAGGCTGTGAATACGGGCTCTGTGTTGGTTGGTTGGTTGTGAATGTTATTAGCCCATAATGTTACTGATGCAGTTGTTAGCACATATTCCAAATGCTGTGTTTTCATGTTTTTGCTTTTATCTTAAAATATACCCATTAGGTTTTTTCTTTCCCCTGACCAGCTCAGATAATAGGTAGAGCTAAAAATGATCTAATAGATAGTACCTGAGAACTGCTGCCACGCACAACTGTCAAACTGGGATTATGAAAGGTATAAAGAGAATGTTTTCTTTCTGGGTTCTCATTTTTTGATTAGCTATTTTTTGCATCTCTTTTTTAAGCTAAATAGAATTTGTTCCTGTGACTGATGCTGCCTTGCAATGTTTTAATACAGTCTTCACTGATGGCTATACGATTCAGCTGGGGTGCGCCACGAATGTGGTCTTTGTTTGCTTAGTCCGGAGGGAAATGAATATTGGCAGTTTTAATGCCAATTAGTAATTATTAATGTGACTATTTAAAATTGATTTGTTAACATTTATATATAGTACATGGATTTTTAAAGCATTCATAGTTTTAGTTGGACACACTGTTCTTCATTACAACTGCGCAAATAATTCCTAATGAGTAATTTATTTGACAGAATTTTGCCTTATTTTCTGTTTGCAAGTTGTTCCATGCCATGAACGGCTTAGTTTTCTTGAATTTATGTTGAAAAACATTTTTCAGATTATTTCTGCTACAAATGCTTGATCTGTAGATTGCGTAAGTGACTTCAGTAGCCAGCCAACACAGCTTGAATGCAGCTCTGATTTAATACATGCGTCAAGTGGTGTATTTGTTTCCCTCAAGGGCTGAGTACAACTCCTTTAAATTAGATTTCCAGTGCAAGATTCATGTTTACACATTCAAAACTTGCTTCCCATGGGTATTTCACAATATTGGTTCCGTGGGATTGCAGCAGTGTAACTAAGAGAAGAAGTTGACCCAGTAGATGGAGTGAGACTATAGGGATTATAGGACTATAGGGATTATAGGGACTATAGGGATTCATCTTCAGCAGTGTCCTGGGATGCATTTCTAAACCAAGATGGTCATTGGTATTGATGGGACTTGCCTTGCTGTATCACCATATAATGCTCTGAAATGTTAACCTTCCACTTTCTTGGGGGTATGTTTACACTACCCGCCGGATCGGGGGGCAGCGATCGACCCAGTGGGGGTCGATTTTTCGCATCTAGGCTAGACGTGATAAATCGACCCCTGAGTGCTCTCTCGTCGACTCCTGTACTCCACCGCAGGCGGAGTTGATGGGGGAGTGGCAGCAGTCGACTCTAAGTACGTTGACCTCAGCTACGTTATTCACATAGCTGAAGTTGCATAACTTAGATATATTTCCCCTCCCCTCCCACCCCCCACGCCCAGTGTAGACCAGGCCTAAGAAAAAAAAAATTCGTGTGATTCAGATAATCATGGGTCAATACCAGTTTTTAATACTCACTTCACTCCAGCTCAGGCTGACTCAGTATGTTCAGTTATGAGTGCATATTGAGAAGTGAGACAATTTGGGGGATTGATCTGGATTGGCTGGTAGCAATTATTAATTTGGAATAGGATCACAGAGGACTAAGAAGTGAGCACTGTAGGAGGTCACTCATAGTCCACTGGAGAACATTTTAATGATAGCATCAAAGCCTTAGGTGATGCTTGTAGAGGATGATCTGTTTTGGATCCTTAAAAGGACTGAATTGTTACAGTGGTTTTAATCAAGGATAGATACCTTTATTGTCAGCAAAGGGAATAGGGACACAGTAAGAATTTCTACAGAGGTTTAATTGATTGTGCATGGGCAAATGAAGGACTTTAATAAAATGAGAGCAGAATATAATGGATTGATACTTTGCACACTACAAGGCATCTAGATCTCTCTGGCCGTTGACAACCCTTGTCTTTCCTGCAGTGAGTCATTCCTCTAACCGAAAAAAGCCCAGCTGCAGTAGGAAACTGTAGAACCATGTAATCAATATAGCTATAAACTTTCTATGTTCTCCTGCTACATAAGCTGGTTCTCTGAATTTAGGAGATTTGCCCATGATTTAATAAATGAACAAATAACCCTTCTGTTCCCATGTTAAGTGTAAATGTATTATTCAGTATTGACCTTCCTATGCAGTATATACAGTAGGCAATGTTAGGCAGTGTCATCTGAATTTTCTAAAGGCATAATAGAAGGATTTGTAATGCAATAGGAGCCATCAGCTGTGCATATAGTACCAAAAATGTACTTTTGAGATTCTTGGCTGGAAATTAATTCTCATGGCTTCCTAGATATATCGTACATGGTGCTAAATTGGGGTGGGCAAACTACGGCCCGCGGGCTGGATCTGGCCCCTCAGGGCTTTGGATCTGGCCTGCGGGATTGCCACCCTTGTGACGCTGTGGGCCCTATGCCACTCCGGGAAGCGGCCGGCACCATGTCCCTGTGGCCCCTGGGGGTGGGGGCAGAGGGCTCCGCACACTGCCCTTGCCTGTGGGTACCTCCCCTGAAGCTCCCATTGGCTGGGACTGGGGAACCGCGGCCAATGGGAGCTTTGGGGGAGGTACCCACAGGCAAGGGCAGCATGCTGAGCCCTCTGCCCCCCCTCCCTGCACCACTGCCCTGAGCCCCCTTCCACACTGTGCACCCCCTCCTGCACCCCAACCCCCGTCCCTGAGCCCCTTTGTACATCCTGCAACCCTCCTCTGCCCCAACCCCTTGCCCTGAGCTCCTTCCTGCACACCGCACCCCCTCCCACACCCCGCACTCCCTCCTGCACCCCAACCCCCAGCCCTACATTCATGACCCTGCATGCGATTTCCTCACTCAGATGTGGCCCTTGGGCCAAAAAGTTTGCCCACCCCTGTGCTAAATATTAACTGGCTAAAAATTATGCTTGGTTGTCTTTCTAAAGCATTTGTTACAGATATAACTACAGTAATAAGATGTAGGCTAATGTGGTATCACTTATTGCATACCTCATGGGTGATTATATTGAGAGCCACAATGTAATAACACAGGCAAAGAGTTGCTGTTTTCTTCTACCACTTTCAGATGAATATATCAAATATTTTCAATACAGATGCAGTAAGAAACAAGTAGAGGACAAACTCATATCTACATTTTGCACAGGTTCTCCTCTCCATTATGAGATTGGCAGGCTCTCTCTCTCATTGCTGTGCCTAAGGAATGGGAGTGGTAACCCACATAAACATTGCATTATGTAGATATAAAGTAATAGTATCCTCCCTGACTGGTTGTCTGGGGTTCAGAACTCCCCTGCAGGATTTTCTAGCAGTATGAGAACCAGGAAGAGGACAATCTGTTTGAGGAATCTGCATCCCAGGATACAATGTCATCACTTTTCATCTGGATTTTAAGAGCAATACCACACCCTCCACCTATTGACTCAGTTTCTGTTACTATCAATAGTCATTCTGTACTCTTGACCCAGGATTTGACAATTTATGAAATAGCAGAACTACTAACCGCGATATGTAATCTATCACTTAAATCAGTCTCAGTACCATCTGACTGGCAGATAGCTAATGTGATGCTGATTTTTTTTTAAAGGCTCCAGAGGTGATCTTAGCAATTACAGGCCAGTAAGACTAACTTCAGTACCAGGCAAACTGGTTGAAACTATAATAAAGAACAGAATTATCAGACACATAGATGAACACGATTTGTTGGGAAAAAGTCAATGTACCTTTTGTAAAGGGAAATCATGCTTCACTAATCTATTAGACTTCTTTGATGGTGCTAACAAACATGTGGACAAGGGTGATCCAGTGCATATAGTGTATTTGGACTTTCAGAAAGCCTTTGACAAGGTCCCTCACCAAAGGCTCTTAAACAACATAAGCAGTCATGGGATAAGAGGGAAGGTCCTCTTAGGGATCAGTAACTGGCTAAAATATAGGAAACAAAGGGTAGGAATAAATGGTCAGTTTTCATAGTGGAGAGAGGAAAATGGTAGGATCCTCTAAGGATCTGTACTGGGCCTAGTTCTGTTCAACATAAATGATCTGGAAAAGGGGGTAAACAGTGAGGTCCCTTCCAACCCAGATATTCTATGATTCTAAGTTATCAGGGCTAATCCTTTAAGTCTTTCTTTCTTTGTCAGACAAAATAAACCTACCCCACACTTCCGTAATCTTTCTTGTATAATGAGAATATTATAATCGATAACAACAAAATCCCCAGACTGTGTGCATTCCTGTCAGCCCAAATGTGCTTAGATTTGCCTCTTTCTGTCATAAAAGTAGGTCCTGAGGCTGTTTCTGACAATTTAAAGAGACATCATCAGTCTAAAAATTACATTAATAAGAATCGAGACCAAACCACTACTAGTAAGAGCGATAAAACAGCAAGAATATACGTGGTGCACCAAGACACTGAAAACTACGCAGGGGTGTGTATGTGAGAGATTTTTCTCAGCTCTACTCAAAGCCCCTGGGCACTCCACACCCAAACACACCCTAGACACCAAGCCAGGTTCATGTTGTATTTGGTTGTGGGTCAAAGCTAATCACAGCTCTTTGGCACTTTCTCACTGCCACATGAGTCTTGGTCAGGGAAATCTTTAATGTGAGATGGAAACAAGGCTCTAGAGATGCCAACACTGACTAGGGTATCACCGTCATAGCCGCTGGAGCCCATGCTGGCCCCGGACATCTGACAAGTATAATCTTTTGGAACCCTGACTGTTGTCATGTGACTGGAGCCAGGCAACAACAGCCCATTGCCATTGTTGAAGGTACTGGCCTACCACCTTCCCCTTTATAGACTTGGTTCTCTGAAGGTGTCAGAGCGTGATGGAGAAATGGAGGAAAATAGAGAAGCAGAAAAGGAGCAAGTGTCATTGGCAAGGGGAAAACCATCAGAGGAGAAGACAGAAGGGAGATGAGGGAGTGGAGGAAGGAAAATGCAGTGGCCCAAATGCAAGGATGGCTCAGAGAATGCTGTCAAAGCCGTAGCTGCAGAGAGCTCCCCCTCATGGGGGTGCTCAACTGATGTTAGTGAGTTCATTACTCCTGGTGCTACATGGTACTGGGTGTGAGCTGCGTCATGCTTGCTGACCGCTCTATTGGGACAGTGATTTGAGCCCCTGTGGAAATCTCACAGACATGGGCGGTCACATCAGAGACTTCCCACTGTTTAACAGGAAATCTCCTTCTGCTACTCCGTTGATTCTCTCCACAAACACGTGCACCAATTCTGGACTCGTCATTGTTTCCATTCTCCTCCCCTCTCAGCCCCTAAAGGGCACAGCCTGCTGAAGGTTGCATGGCAGAGGAGTTTGGGGCAGGTGGAGGCAGGTCACATTGAATCTAGGCCCATAACTCTACAGGGAACCTTACGTTGTTTGACCCAGCCCTGCCAAAGTACAGGAGCCTTACATTCTAATGGTGTTAAAGTGCCTCTAGACTCCTTGCCAGCTGCCAGGTGCAGAGAGCTCCTCTAAGCTCTGTACTTATAGAATCATAGGACTGGAAGGGGCCCCGAGAGGTCATCTATTCCAGTCCCCTGCGCTCATGGCAGGACTAAGTATTATCTAGACCTTTCAGAGAAATACACACCATCGAACTTTCCAGCACCTGCCTCACTAGCTTGGTTATGAGCATCGCGGTTGTTAGGGAACTGCAGTTTGTTCCCCTGCTAGTGAAACCAATGTGCCTCCAAGACCCATTCCTTCTCAGACCTTTCTCTGCCTGTACTCACAGCAGGGATAGCCACAATGGCTGCTGCTGCAAAGTGGGGCTGAAGATAGCTTCCCAGTCCATGCTATACGCTCGGTCTACACACTGGCCCCGTGAACCAACCCCGGCCTTAGATGTTCTTTTTCCTCCCTATGTCCATGATTTTTCACATCATAAAACTAGGTGTTTTTTTCCCTCTTCAGTTCTTCATCTGAGGGTCTTCAAGCTCTCCTTTATCAATGTATCCAGCTTATCAACACCCGGGCAAGGCTTTTGTCCTCATTTACAGATGAAAAAAACTGGAGAATGGAGGTTAGTGGCTTGCCAAGGACACACAGTTAATGGTTGAGAAGGAACAGAGCTCAGGAGTTGTAATTCCCTGGGCCTTTCCAACCACCTTTCTAGATCAGGGCTCAAATTCTGCCCTCTGCTACACCTGTGTCAACAGTGTGGTAAAAGGGGTGTAGCATTTGGCCCTCTGACTCTGAAGAGTGTCTGCCTTTTGCCTAGTACAGAGAGCACCGCAGAGAGACCAAGAAATCTCATTGTCCTCAGCCATGCACACCATATAGAACCCATTTCTGCTGTGTTTGCCAACAGGCCAAGTACTGACTTGATATGTTGTTCAAGGGACATATTTAAGACCCAAATACTGACCTGCCATGACAGCTGCACACCTCCCTCGGTCATGAGTCCAGCAATGTGTTTTGTTTTTGTAATCGTAATATTTGCTGCGGCCTAGATCTGATCTACCATGTGACTCAATGTACGGAAATGGGAGCAGGCTAGGATACTGCATGGCCAGGATACTGCATGGCCACAGGTTCTTCCCGTCTGGCTAATAGCAAGCCTGGTGCTTTGCCTTCATTTTTCTACTTTCATATACTGCATTACTGGACCCTACGGTTGTAGCTTACTACCTGATTTCTAACCTGTGTGGTGACGCTCTTTGGAGCAGTGCCAGACTCTCCAGTAGGGTTCTGTTGCCCACCTACCTGGTCATGGGGAGCAGCTGGGCTGCCACCACCAGCCTCTCAGTCTCTCCACCGCTCCCTGCTAATACTGTCTGCTGTCCTGTATAGCAGAAGTCAGCCTACAGGGAACAGTGCTGGGAGAGAGTGAGTGGAATGCAAAGGGGACTTGGCATGGACACCACTGGGTTATTACAGTACAGCTACTGGAGTATATGCAGCATCCATTGCTGTATGAATACTGCAGCAATATTTGTATGGATTTTTTTTAACAGTAGGTTAATCAAATATTGATATTTAAGTATACACCTTCCTGGGATCAGGAAGGTAAAATTGGGCTAGATTTCAATGAATGACATTTAAAAAAAACAAACAAACAAGCCCATCCAGGGACAGTATTCAGGATTTCTAAGGCTTGCTGGCATGTTTTCTTTCACTTCATCGCAGCTGATGCTTCTGATTGGAACATGATAGGAGACGTGCACCATGGCACCAAAGAAGAATGTACGTTTTTGTTATGAGTCCTCACAGCTGCAGCTCACATACCCTGTGTTTGCCTTAAGAAAATAAGCATTTCTTACACTTCAGCATCTGTTACATTAACAGCTAGTTTGAGGGTTCAAGCAATGGTTGATTTTTGTCTGCTGTCAGAGATGTAGCAGTGTCACTATTTTCAGTTGAGATTTAAATGTTTGTGTATCCTGCAAGAGCTCAGCCCATTCAGCTTTGGACTATTCTCCGTTATTCACAGTAAAATAGTTCATTCTCCAGGACCCGTGTAGTATGCGTTAATGATAAGGGAATCCCAGTTGGTGATACTCTTGCTTTCGTTCACTACTTGCGAGTGCAGTGCAACAAGATGCTCGATTCCCTACAGCTATACCTTTCACGTGAGTCCAGAGGTTTTAGTCATCTAGAGAAGTGACTTTGGTCCTTACTCTCCATTCCTTTGCACCACTGTAAATCAGAAGGAATTCCAGTGAAGTCTGTTCTAAGTGAATGGAGAATTGGTATGAATGAAGAATCAGGCCACCTTGTCTCTTGCCTGGAGCAGCCTCTGCATAGCAGAGACTCTAGTATTAGTCCGTGCTGGAAATTAAGTTCCCAGCGTTCCGGCATGGTTGAATAGCCACAACAAAATCAAATGAGCAGTTGTGACAGAAAGACCATTCCTAGCAAATCTGTTCTGAGTTTCCATGTCTGAGAATCTATTCTACGTATTTCATTCTCTCCTTAAAACCTCTGTAATCCTGGGAAGCTGGTACCGCAAATCTGCATAGCTGTTATACCAAAATCAAATTGAAGTCAAGTGAATGTGTTTGTCTTCCACCATTATAAATGCAAACTTCATACAAGTCAAAAAGGACAATCTGAAAAATATAAACTTCAGAGAAATCCAATTAAGCTAAAACAGCTGTTATCAAGCCTGCATTGTACATCAATAGGCAGAGTCAGCAATACAGAGAAACAGTGGCATTTAGTGGGGAGAGCTATTGCTAGCCATGCCAGGGATTTTGCTAGTAAAATTTCTCTTAACTCTCCTAGCTACAGGATATAATCCTAGACTTAGTAGCTACTGAATATGGAGCAGAGGATAGGAAAGAAATTATGATCATAGCTCCCAGAGGCCCCAGTCAAGGTTCTATTATGTTAGACACTGAACACACACACAGACTCAGGCCCTGAGATTAGACTGTTTCAGGCCTGCTCCTGTAATGGACTTCATGTGTGCAGAGTGCTATGCCACATGGAGACCCACTGTCTTCAATGGGGTTCTGCTCTGGGGCAGGTGTCAGCCCACACTGAATCTCCCGCAGGTTTAGGCCATGAAGAAAAGACCCCTATTGACCTCAGTGGGTGCTGGATCAGACCCTAAGAAAATAACTGGAAAATATGCAGAAAATGACAGAAAAATATAACCCCCCAACTAGGAATATGCTACAAATCCTAGAGCATCCTAGGGTGGGGGTGGGGGGGTATCTCAGTTCTACAGCTCCATGTCACGTCAGGAAGCTCTCAAAAGCAGAGCTGTATTGCACTTTCACACTCATGTAAATAACTGTCTTATGAGACAACATGCAGGAGCTCTAAAATGCCGTGCTTTACATGTTGGGCAAATGGACAGTCCTTGTCACAAAGCCTATGAGACTCTGCATTCACTGTTTACGAGTGTGTGCAATGGTAACACCCCATCCTGTGGAACACTAACCTCCTCAGCACGTGACTTGCCAAGCGTACGCGTGCATGTTTGCTCTGACACCTTTGAAAATCAGACCACTAAATTTAGAGGTGGGATTTTCCAAAGCATTCAAGGGTGCTATTCCATTTGATTTTCAGTGGATACTGAATGCCTAACTCCCATGGGTTTCTCTGGAAATCCCACAAGTGATGCCTCACTCTTGGCACCCAGGTTTGATCATTTTTGGCCAAAGCCAGCATGTTTGCTGATGGGTGGAATTTCCAAGTGCTCCTAAGTGGCTCAAGTGCCACTGAAAGTCGCCTGAGCCTTTCTGAAGATCCCACCAAGTGTCTGAACTACCTTCTCCTCCTTGGAGCTGGCTGATGCACAATGCTGGGGTGATGAGTCCCTTGCACTGTGTGGTGGACAAACTGGGGCTGTCTGACTCAGGGACTGACCACCCAGCAGCTTCACAACCACTCAGTTCCCTGGGTTTTAAAACACAAAAGCTGTAGTTACAAGATGTAGAATAATACAGCAGCCCCCTGAGTGGATGCTGTGATCCAGCTGCCCATAATGTGCAGTAGAACTACTTGAAGCGAAACTCTAAACCCTGTTGTTTTTATTTTATAATTGGAGATATTTCTATCTCCTAGAACCAGAAGGGACCTTGATGACCTTTTGAGTCGAGTCCAGCCCCCTGCCTTCACTAGCAAGACCAACTACTGATTTTTGCCCCAGATCCCTAAGTGGGCCCCCTCAAGGATTGAACTCACAACCCTGGGTTTAGCAGGCCAATGCTCAAACCACTGAGCTATCCCTCCCCCCTAGGTCCCTCCCCATGCACATTCCTAACAGGCCAGATCTTCCAGTCCAGCCAAACTGTACCCAGCAGGATCCTGGGGGTTGGGATGGGAAGATGCCTCTTTGCCACCTTTCCGGTCCTCCGATCTTGGGGCCAGTTGACAGCCAGTTCCCCCAGCATAACTCAAAACAGCCCAAGGGTTCCTAGGGACTGTTCTGGTAGCTGAGGCTTGCTCAAGCATAAAGTATTCTGGCCATGGCAACTGCTACTGTGGGCCAACCCCAGCACAGCCCCTATGCTACAGGCAGGGCGGGCCCTAGACCAAATGGCGACCCAGGCAAGAAGCATCTCTGGTGCCCCCTACCTCCTATTTGTTAAACTTTTGAATACCTTATTTTTTATGGAATAACTTTAATGCACAGTTTACATACATGATTTATCCCCTGTCATATAAGACAACATTTTCACGCTAGGATCTGTAAATCTGTATTTATTCATGCCATATATAAGCAAATAAAAACATTCATTTCCTTTAAGCTTTTCCTCTGAGACTTTTGAATTTTAAGAGTAACTGAAATGTACTAACATCAAGAAATTGAACTGTGCACCAACATTGGGTAGACCAGTACTAAATAGTGTGACTGTAGGTGACGGTCTTAGAATGTTAACCCAGTCCTGCAGTTCAGATTTGCCCCTCTTGCTGCAAACTAGATTGCAGTTGAGCTTTTTGCTTCCTATACTGAGCTCCAGAAGGCATCTTTTATTTTCTAGGCGGGGTGGGAGGCTGTATTAGGGAGAGCAAAAGTCTATGTTCCGCAGTCTTAGAAAGTGATCAAACATTACGTGTTAAGCATGGCAAAAGAAGTAGAGGTATTTTTATATTGTTGCGTAGATAGGTTTTCTATAGATATCTCTGGCATCTCATTATATATGTCCTTTATTAGTTGCTACTTACACTCTTCAAGTCTTAAAACACAAGTACACTTTCACAATTGCACAATAAAACAAGGTTCACAATATCGCTCTCGTCTCTCACTTCACTTCAATTTGTTCTTATATCTCACTGACTGACTGGCGATGTCTCGCCCCTGGTATACCCAGGAGGTCCTGGCTGACAAATTCCAGGAGGTTCAAGGAAAATGAACTTCTCAAAGTCTGGAAGGTTCCACAAGATTCTACAAAGGTCCAAAACATTCTAGGAGGTTAGTGAAAAATGAATCCACATATGGAATTACCCAAAACATTTTACTTCTAACATTCTGTTTTCCCTTTGGTTGCTAACAATAAAAAGAGCACCCCAGGCGGTCACCTACCCCTAAATCTGACCCTGACTGCAGGCTTTGGTTGAAGGGAAGATTGTGTGACAGAGCTAGCCAGGCTGGCTTTACGGCCCGTAGGAATTCCCCTACATCAGGAGATTACCTAGCTGCCCTCGTTAAGGCAGTTTTTCTCTGCCTGAACTTCCCATTTCTGACTCAGACTGAGAGTTTGGCCAAAGTTCTTAACTAACCCATAAAGGTTCTCTTCTTGAAGGGCTGGCTTCGCCTGACATTGGTCTGCAGGCCTCTGACTTAGCAGAGCTGGTCCTGTGGGCAAATGAACTTGTACAGGGAGGGGAGTGTTGGGATCTGAGATTGAGTGTTTGCTTTGGGTGATTGTCCCCCAGGGCTGCTTCCAGGTTGTGCCACAGCAACAAGAAGGTTCAGTGTAGGCTGAAAGCAGGAGGCCTGGTCACAGTGGGAAACAGGATGAAACCAGACACATTCACAATAAATAAATGAGGGCAAGGCAGACGTGGAGCCTTGATGACCAAAGGGATCTGACTTGAGGGGAGGGGGTGGGAGGGAAGAGAGAAATGGAGGAACAGGCCTGGCCCAGGGCATTGCACCACTGCAAGCTAGTCCTGTTGCTGGTTATACAGCAGCAGAATGGAGTGAGGGGAAGGGTTATCTAATCCGTCTTTTGCAGACCAACCTAGCTATGCAGCATATCTTCTTTAAATGTAATCACCATGCAGCCCTTTCTGCATGGGGACCTGTATTGCTTATATATGTTTCTATGGTTACATGTTTGAGTTACATCTGTTAAAGTAACAACGGTGCACTCCAAAAAGCAAGATCAGATACTCTTTGATTAAGATCATCACATTGAAATATTTATGTAGACTCAAGCATCAAATTATTGACCTGCTTCCTGTGGTTAGTCTATGTGCTCCCTAGGGCATGTGTAAATTGTGTATACATTACAGACAATAAATCAACGTGGATTTCAGAGACCAAGGCTCTGGATTTAATGGGCACAGAGGATCCACTGCATTATTATTTAAACTCTTGCTAGATAAGAAGCAATATGAGGCCCTCACATTTCGCTTTACTTACTTATTGGTATTTATAAGGCAGACGTGATTAGAGAAGGCAGGATAATTAATTCTAGATATTACCTTGCACTTTGAAAAACCACAATCTGGCAAGGAACAATTGACTGAAGGCTCTAAATAAATAAGTTGTGTAACCCATTAACTGCAGCATTAATAGACCAATCTGGAACAAACTCTCAAAGCTAAAGGTTGTGGAAAATTATTATAGTCACTTAACTAATGACAAAAGTAAATAGATGTTTTTCTAGGAGTTAATAACTATCATCACTTATATAACTCATTACATGTTCAAAGTACTGCACAAATAATAATTGACCCACTAATCCTAAAAAATCTTCATTTATATCTAGAGCCTGATTTTTAAATATTAGGCATTTGATTAATCTAATTTGTATATGAAATCAAATGACTGTGCATTTGCAATTTAAGTGTGGGTTTGTGTACCATTTGTGCAATCAAGCTTTGTGCCTAACTTGTTTAAAAGCCAGGCTCCTGATGATTAATTTTTCTATAACTTGTTCCTATTTAAAGGTTTCAAACTGTAAAATTCCAGAGAAGACAAATGAATCCTCAAGCCCTCTACAGTCTAACCCAATTAATATCAGTATGTGAGATCAATGCTGATCACTCCGTCTCCTTTGCTACTAAAGTCAAGTTAAGCAGCATCCTACACGCCAATACGTGTTTCACTTTAATTACATGTTTTGTAATGCTTTCCATACAGGTTCAAGTATGCTATATATATGTCTGCATCCTTGTTTAAGTTAGTGGGCGTTTAACAGAGTACAGATATGAGGGTGAAAAATGCTTAATTTCAGGCACCACGTCCCAGCACATGGTCAGCTTTGCCCTTCCTACCCCCCTAGGTGTAAGAAATGGTTAAGTAGTTTACAAAATAGGATTTGCAAAGGTGGTTCTGAGAGAGGAAAACAAAAACATCAGCAGCAGCAACAACATTAGATGCTGGAATTCCCTGGGGAAAACTTGGTCCTGTGTATAACATTATTGTATTGCAGTAGTAGCCCCAGTTATGGATCAGGATTCCATTGTGCTAGGTGCTGTACAAACATATATACATGCACATTTAAAGAAACATGGTACTTAGCTTTCATAAGTGTCTGAAATTCCATTTTCCCCACTGCCCATTTTAAATTCCTGTTTCTAATCATCTGCCCTTCAAAACTCAATTTATTCTAACTTTCATTTTTGACTTTTATGCCTTTATATATGTCATCAAATGAAAATCAGGATTAAAATGTGTAACTTCAAAAAAAGTTATTTGAAATATCATGGAGTCAGGTATTTTAAGGGGTTAAAGGTGCAATGAATGTAAAGAGTGGCTTTAGGGAACATTGCTTTTTTTTTTTTTTTTTTTAATATAAACACATTTCACAAAGTGATACAGCTCCCTTGCAGCTCAGGTATGAAACTTTCATTCTGTTATGTTAAAAGGTAATAATTGGAGATATACCAATCTCCTAGAACTGGAAGGGACCTTGAAAGGTCATCTAGTCCAGCCCCCTGCCTTCACTAGCAGGACCAATTTTTGCCCCAGATCCCTAAGTGGCCTCCTCAAGGATTGAACTCACAACCCTGGGTTTAGCAGGCCAATGCTCAAACCACTGAGCTATCCCTCCCCTCTCTCTCACATGGGATCTGATCCCGAGATACTTTGCGTGAGATTGATCCAATGCCCTTTGAATTGCAACTCTTATGATGTTATCAATAGTGCTTGCCGGTTTCTTATTTTCAAGCAGATGCAATAATATTGAGCAGAGGCTGAACCTGTAGATAAAGAGTTTTAACAAATAGAAAGTTTGCAGTTGGCTTTTCCCAGCTCTCTAACTTTCCTTGTGGTGTGGGATCAGCAACTTGTTCACAAACATACCTGCCCATGAATGTTCATGGACTTCTCTGATGCTGAATCAGACTCTTGGGAGCAGATGCCATAAATTCTTCTTTCATAACTAATCAAATCTTCTTGACCTTTTATCAATCATGCCGGAAATCACAGAACCAGAAAATGTAGTGTGTGTGTGTGTGTAATATATGTACTGTGTGTGTGTGTGAGAGAGAGAGAGAGATTAACACCACCAATGAGAGTAGTTGTGTCTGCAGGATATGGCCCCAAATCATCTGATTTTTTCAGCTTTGACCATTCCCTATTATGATGCATGGAAACATTTTGACGTGTTCAAGTAGGGGAACAGACAGAAAAGCTCTTTGTAGAGGACTACACAGGAGAGGCCAGTAATTCCTTGAGTGTGATGTATGTGATTATTGCAGCTTTGAAAGAAAAGGGGCTTTTATCTGATATTCATTTTGAAGCTTGTCTGTTAAGATTCGGGTTAAGAACTTATTTTCATTGAAACATGTAAATGTAGTAGCTAGACATCCTCTGCTTCTCTTTGTCATCACTGACTGCCTTTGAAAACACCATGCATTGTTTTTATAGTGTGTAATGCCATCCGTGCTGCCTTTGGCATCAATGCCATAATATTGAAGCTGCAGCTGAGAGGTAAAGGAAAAGAAAGCCACTTGTATGCCCATGACTGAGTTCATTCTTATGGTGCATGGAGAAGGCAGCAATGGGAACAAGGAGAGATGAAATATTCAAAAGGCACTCGCACTGGTTTTTTGCCAAAAATCAAATCTGAACCAACAAAGGAAACAAATGATGTTAGAGCTCAAAATTACTAGCCCAGTTGCCTAGAAACAATGTTTTTTTTTCACCCCTATGTGATGGGCCTGGATTGAGCTACCTAGTCCAATCTCAGACACTCACATTTGGGCCCAATCCTATGCTCCACGTGCTTTGCTTGCAAGAGGGTGGTCAAAGTGGGGGTAACTGAGTCAAGAAACAGCATGCTCAGTGCCTGCATGGGATCGGGGGCGGGGAATACATACTTTCAGCAGCACCCTGCTCAATTTAAGAGAACCACTGCCAGGCTCCAAAGAGGAATTCTGTCCAGTCTTCCTTCTGTTACCGAAAAACATGGTTGTGATATAAAGGAAAGGGTGTGGGAGTGACTGAAAATAGAGGCTCGTCAAGGGTCACTACAGATGCAGAGGGCTCCTCAGAAGCAAACAAATCATAAAACAATATCACAACTATTTTCATGAGGCTATTGCGTGTGCTGAGCTAACATTTGAAACTCTGGTTACCAGCAATGATATGATACAGCATTTCCACATCTTGGATATCAAGTTTTAAATGTATTAAATAGCTACGCCATAACATTCAAACTACTGGCGAATTTGGGATTAGAATAAAAGAGGAATGTAAAACACATTTCTTACATGCCGTTCTATATTTCACTTACAAAACACTAGACTTCTCTAATATCTGGCTAACTGCCTGATGTCCCAACTTCGGAAACCGTCCCAGCATGGATAAGTTTTTTAAAATAACAAACCCCATGAATAATATATATTCATCAATCTCATTCAACTGCTGTAAAAGCAACATTAGGACATCAAAGTCTACAGCTTTCACCCCGTTCTGACTTGACTCCTTAAGTATGGGTTAGGTGAGGATAAAAAAAACTGGATAGTGGGCATTAAACAGAGGTCTTGAGTTAAGGGTATCTATTCATGCAAACCAGCAAGGAGGAGCTCTTCAGGGTTCTCTAGGGGGAGCTGGATTTTAAAGTGAGTGTATTAATAAGCTAGATGCAGAAGGAATATGTGATTATAAAATATGCAGATAAATTACTATCATGCATATTTTTACTCATGTGTAAAGCCCTCTGAAGGTTTGTACTCTGGGCATAGTTCCACTGGCTTTAAATGCAGGAAGAAAAGAGAGGTGCAGTAGAAAATCTTTGTAGGTGTGGTCCCTAAACTCAGTTGTATGGTTAAAACACATGGGCGTGTGGGTGAGTTCCAGAAGAACATTTGTAGTCTAGGTGAAAGGACTCTGAGTTGAATCATGAAATTTCACACATCTAAGAATTAATTGTGTGCCAATAAACTGAAGTAAAGATGCTGCCCAAGCAGTTTAATTTAGATGGGAATGAATTAGTGACTGGAGGGAAAGGATATATTGACAGGGGCATTTTCAGTTCAGTGGACAGTGACAATGAAGAAGGCTAAAATGTTGGCCTATATTGAAGGGCATGTTGCTTTCCAAAGAAACAATCTTTACAGGCCTCTTGTTTCACCACTTTTGGAGCAAAGGGTCCAGTTTTTGCCAACTTAATTGATGAAAAATATAGATAAGGTGGAAGGAGTACAATGCAGGGCAAAGAAACAAAGTAATAGAATGCACTGGCTCATGGAGACCTGATGAAACAGCGATCATTGAGCTTGGGGGGAAGGCAATTAATAGTTGACCTGATTGAAGTATTTAAATTGTAAATTAGCTGTGATTTATGACCATTGTAACCTATTTGAAAATCTACTTGACGTGTTGGACAGATCAGAATTAGACCTAAATGGTCCCTGGTGTAAGGGACTGTCGTGACAGCCACAGATCTGGCACAGCACTGTGCACTAACTTCCCATCCCTGACACACTCACCCTCCCATAGATTTTGATTGGTCTTCAGCACATGTTTAATGTTAACCTAAAACATTCTCCAATGCTACCAGCCTTGTCAAAATGAATTTGGAGGAACAAATCAGAACAGCAATGAATGTTAACCTAAAACCTGAGCACTCTGCATCAATCCAGAAGAGGCCAAGGGAACCCACAGTAGGGTTGTAAAAGGAAGTGCAACGGCATATCCAGTGTATGTTATGCCTATAAAAACAGACAGACAGATGAAGAGTATTCCTGTACTGGCTGTTGTTTCCTCATGACTTTCCCTAAAGAGTTGGTTGAGTTATAGCGGATGTCCTAACGTTTTCCGTTATGCTGTGCTGAGTAATAATAAATGCCTCCCTCTTCCAAAAGAGACTACATAAAAGGAGCAAAAAATCTAGTTTCTCTCACCTTCTAAGCAGTCTGGCAAAGTAACTGCCTAATTTCACAAGGTCTCTTGCCACAGCATCTTCTGAATGATGACAGGTGATAAAAGAAAACAATGAGGCGTACAAGAGGTTGTATTGTAGACTTTCTAATGGATCTCCCTCCAATCCCAGCCTTAACGTTGATCACATTAGTTGCTTTTATTTATGTGGCTGGATCAACTTTTGGCATGCACACAGCTGTGCGTATCTGGAACACAGATGTTCCATATATAGTGAGATTTTGGACACATCAGCATGAGTTATTGTGCAACTGAAAGAATTCACCATGTGTACGGACTAAGAGTTTTCAACAGGCTCAGTGCTTGAGCCTACAGCACTGTTTTATATTGACATGTATGAGGCATATCTCTTCCACACCTAGAACTCAGGAATCTGATGCGCTGAGCTGACACAGAAGCTAAGAGATCCACACTACTGTTAGTTCTACAGTAGCTCCTTGGTTTTCCACTGGAGGAAGGGTAAGGTACAATGGACCGTAAGTGGGATGGATCAATAGTATCTGTTACTGAAGAAGAACATTGTGTCAATTCTGAAAAACAATTCTTTAGCTTGGTAGTTTTGTAAGTGATGCCTGGCATAATAGTGCCCTTCTACAAATTAGGTTTCTTTCATTCTGTAGGACCCATAGTCCGTGCATCTAAATTGTTGGGTGGGTAGACTCTCATTTTATTATAGTTGTCTGTCTTTCTTCACTAGTTAAGCTTTGACATTAATTTGCTCTCTTTTTCTGTGAAGTTCCATTTTTTAATGATCTAAGACCCAAATGAGAGACTACCAGTCTCTCCTATTCCCTTTGATTGCTGGAAATGTACAATGAAGGAGCTATTTCAGCTTCACCATCTGTTTGAGAGACAGTTGCAGGATCTTAAGATCTGGTTTGTGTCTGAAATTCCAGACTTCTTCTTCTATAGCCTCTTTCTCCCAAACATTTGGAGGGGGGGGAGGAAGATGGGTGTAAGCCACTTAAAATGACTTATAGGATTGCTTCAGAGTCTCTGTTGTCACCATCTTTCCCTGTGTGATTCTATCTTCTATGACTCAAATCAAATTTCCATCACCATTTATCTTCTCTTGAGCAAGGGTGTTTAACAAAAGTGTTCTTGATAGCTTTCAACTTAAGTTATAATTAAGTGTGGTCTACTTAAATGCCCCTGAAGTTGCAATAGGATACGTAGTTTTTCCTTGATGTCCTAAACACTTTTGTAGAATTCTGCCCTGTTTAAACATCTACTGCTCTTATGTTTGAAAACACCTGTCATATGAAGATCTGAAAAACCTAACGGGTAATGGCAGTGGGGGTGGTCCTTCTCTATCTGATGCACTGCTCCAGCACTGAGCATGCTGCACTAACAAACAAAATTCTCTTTCTGAATGAGATCATGGTGCAGATGTGTTCTGTACATAATAGGCTGGACTGGATCCCAAGAATCTTAGTGTAAGGAAGCTCCATGTGTAGTTAGAGGAATTTCTATGGGCCTCCCAAGTTCTGTGCTCCTAATCACCTGGCCCTTTCACTCCTTACTCAGCAAAAAAGTCCCACTCATCTTAATGGAACAACATAGACTCATAACCATGATGGTCCCTTCCGGCCTTAAAGTCTATCAGTCTGACCACGAGCATGTTGCATAGAACGTCACCCACCCATACATGCAATAGGCCCATAAGCTCTTGCTGAGCTACTGAAGGCCTCCCATTTTGACCAAAAGACTTCAAGTTGCAAAGAATCCACTAGTACAAACCAGCAAGTGACCCGTGCCCTAGGCATGGCTGAGTGAAGATTGACAGATCAGGCCCTAAATTTGCAATATTGTATTCATTCTCACCAGAGCAGAGAACTCACCAGCTTTCAAGAACCTAGTCACTTGAGCTCACTGGTGGTACAAGAGTTCACTGAATCTCAACCCAAAATGCATTTATTTTATCATGAAAAAGAAAATTCAAATATAGATGGCTCCACTTAAAAAAGAAAAAGAACAATCCATCACTCTTACCAACACTACTTGCAGCATTCCTTACATTTAAACTTGTTAAACGATCCACTGCAGCTGGGAAATGTCCACTTGGTAATGATGCCCACTGCAAACAAAACCTACATTTCATTCTCAGACCATGGCTGCCATATGCAAAAAGCTCACTGCAAGGAGCTGTTATTAATTAAAGGCATATGAAGGGTCTAATTATTAGCAGATTTGTAGGCCTGTTATTTAGTAACACATGTTACTGTTAAGCCTGTTGTCTACATGTACTGAACATCATGTATTTTATTTGATGTAGGAACATTTTATAATATGCTGTTAACATATCATTTTAAAAACAATCTTACAAAGCAGATTTTGGAACAGAATTTAGCACTGGCCTGTGCATTTGCTGTAATTTTGTAGTAAATCAAGGTAATAACTTTTCATTTGAACAGAGAATACTGTATAATAAAAACCCCACTATAAATATGGGCCTGATTTTTGTCAGAGATAATGAGCAATTGCGGCTCCAAATGGCAACAGCCAGAATTGTGGGTGCTCAGCACTTCTGAAAATCAAGCTCTGAAAGTATTTGCACAAGCAAGTTCTCTTAGTATCTGCATGGAGTCTGGCCGGTTAGGTACTTTAGATGTCCCTTCCTCATACAGGAAGAAGGAGCTTGTTTTTTAAACACATAAAGAAAAAAAGGATAACTTATCTCAAACCTAGGGAAATCTTTTGGAGGATTTGGCTCCAAGTAGTATCCCAGCTCAAAAAGACAAAACTTCAATTCTAACTAGATGGTTTCCTAACATACGGCAAAAGACTTTCAGCACAATCTGTTCATAGGAAACGCCCTGAGTCTGCCATTTGACTTGTCCAAACCAGCCAGAAGGAGATCTAGTCTAGTGATTACCTGAAGCATTCCAGGCTCTCGTCCCAGCTGAATCACTGATTCGCTATATGACTTGGGCAACTATATAACCTTGTGGTGCCTCATTCAACTTGGCTGTAAAATTGGGCAGCTCACTGAAAAACTGATATTGCCCTAGAACTGAGCTCTCCTGGATGGATGGAAAACTAAAGGGTATTGCCTCTGCATCTTCTGATGTCAGTGTCACTGCATGTACTCCTGGCTAATGATGGGGCAAAAAACCACTCATACCAGGACTTCATAGATCAAGAGGAGTGATATGCAACTTGCTTAAACAAAGGCCATGCCTACATGGGGGAAAGGAAACTCTAGAAAACACATTAACTAATATCTGTTACCACATTTTCTATCATGATACATTTTTCCAGTGTAGGCCCAGCCAAGTAAATGTTGGAACGGAAGGCCACTCAGCCCTCCAGTTGTTCAATTAAATCCAGGTATTCGTGGCCAAAAAAACAACAACTGAATACTCAGTGTCCCCCCACGAAGAAAAAAATAGTGGAACATAACCACAAGGTCAGGGTGACAGCATTTCAGTACTGACCTCAGTAAGGGTTTGATCCAAGAACAAAATCTGTATGCCAGGTGCTGAAGGAAAGCCTGTTTGTGCCTAACATATTAGATTTTTTTTTCCCCCACAATTCATCCTTGAATAAATGTTACCTTTGTGCTTTTGCCAAGGTCAGTGATGTGATATGGGTTATCTTCCTTTATAAAAGCCATTTGGTTAGGTTAACTGCCCAATTACATGGATAACTGCTCTCTTTACGCATCATCCTCTAACTCTTATTAGATCAAAACCCGCCTAATACTTTGCTATTGGCACATTTGTCTGTATAACTTGAGGTATAAATAATGTCTCTTTTGGCCTGAGTTTTTAACTAAGCCATTACTTTTAAACTAGGAAACTCCTTTGAAATACAGTTCAGAAACCGAAAAGTTGAAATTAGGTTCTATTCCTCTGTTGTCTAAAGCAAGGCTTAAATGGAAGCAGGATTGGGATGTAAATGTAAACATGACATTGTAGAATGATCAGGTCTAAAAGTTATTTTGACTGTGTGTGTTTGGTTTTATAACTAAACATAAAATCAAATTATAATTATTTCTATTAGCAAGGAAGTAAGATGAAAATGTAACTATGTAGGATGACAGCTAATTCATAGCTTGGCATAAATTATGCTTAAATCTTTGAAATACGGAGACAAAAACAATTTGTCCACAAATTAGATGGCAAAAAAATGTTGTAATTTTGCAGGTAAAGCAATACTAGTACTGAAAACATTAGATGTTTACCATTCTTACACTCTAAGACAGTCACCTACAGTCACACTATTTAGTACTGGTCTACCCAATGTTTACCAAACAATGTAACTGTTTGCTAACAAAATCCATATCTGTAAATTATAGGAAAAAATAAAATGTAGGTAGGGTTTCCTTAATCTACATAATACAAGAATATACACAGGCTGTAGATATTGTTGTCTTTTGTTTCCTTTTATAATGCTTTTGCAGTATATTTTTTGGAAAGGGGGAGATTTTTTTTGCATACTTTGTGCAGCAGCTGCCATGCCACTGGGATGTTTGGTCTTAAATTATGGAGTTTTCATTGAAGAAAATGTGCTGTTAACAGTACCTCTTTTCAAAAAAGCATGTGTTTATTTTCCCTTATATCAAATAGATTTTAAAAATTAGATTGTCTGTTACATTTGCTGTTTCCCACATTGATTGATTGTTTTGAAATATACAAGAAAGAGCTGAAATTAGATTGTATGCATATAATTTTCCTTTCACTAGTCACTTTTGCCTCCAGAAATCAAATAGCAGAAGCATAGATTCCTCGCTTTCCGTCAGTATTGTCCCTTAAGCAGAAAGTCTAGCACTTCATGTTAGAGGCATCCTTTGTTCCCTTTACGTGGGGTATGGCCATAATTGGGCATCAGAGAAATCCTCTATCGTTTCCATTAATTTCATTGTTTTATCTAGTTGCAGAGCTACAAAGATGTTCAGAATTGTTTGATAAGGAAAACGAATCAAACTTAAAATTGTCATAATTATTAATGTATAGTCTGCTTCTCTGGGAATGATTTTGGCAAGCAGACCCATCAAAGAAGGCTGGGAGTGTTTAATCACAATCTTCAAAAGAGGAACTAAGGCCTGATCTAAAACCCATTTAATTCAAGAGGCACTTCTCTCCTGGCTTCCTTTAGATTTGGGTTCAGACCCTGAGTTCTATGTTTAGAATTCAATATATTGGGCCACTAGGATTTACCCATCTTTCATTGTCTCAGGGTGGTAGAAACCACACAGCTTACCCTGTTTTGTTTAATCATTCCATAATTCAGTAGCCCTCACAAAGAAACCTTACAGCTCATAAATGGTCCACTGTTTATATAAAGCCAGGGTAAATTGGAGCATGGCCTCTGCTTCTAGTTACTTGTTGTTGGGCCTTTCCTTGCAGTCACATCACACACAAGCTATGTGGAGTTTTTGAGTTGACTAGAGGAAATCTTCACCCAGCAGAGCCAACCTTTTCCTTACTCCAAAGGATCATCATCACTTTGATGTCGGCACTTTGAAATGATACAGTCACCACTAAAGACATCTGTATTTAATGGAAGAACTATTCTTTCAGTCCTGGCTGGATCTCTGCCCTGCTTGCCCCATGGCTTCCTCCTGGAAGAACTATTCTTTAACGTGAAGCTAAGCTGAACATGTTTGTTAGCTGGCGCTGGTGAAATAATTCGTTTTCATTTATAAATAGAATAGTGTGATTGGATATTGGTACCTCAGTCCCCTCTGCCACTACACTTCATAAGAAGATTATACTTCTCTGTATGAAGTGAAAATTACCTTCGGGTGCGGGGGGGGGGGGCAATTTAATTATTATTATTCTGCTTCCTCCTGTCTCCATGGTGATCCTATCCAAACGGCCTGTTCCCTTCTGTTGTATTGGCCCTTTTTCTCCCCCTCCAGACAGTAATAAATCAGCTATGCATAAGCCTGAATCAAAGTATTAATCACTGGCCTAGGTAGGAGTACTGCCTACTGCATTGAGTACTGTAGCTTCCAAATCCAGCCACTCCACCTTCCTCACTCCAGGGCCTCTCCTGGGGTGCATGAAGGTCAGTCCTGCCTGGATCCCTGCCCCGCTTGCCCCATGGCTTCCTCCTGGCAGAGGAGGACTGGCTGGTGGGGGACGGGGGGAGAGTGTCAAGCCTCCTGTGCTAAAGCAGCTCTCCCCAAGGCTGCCACCTGCCTGGGTCCACACAAGGGCGGTGATTGTGCTGAGAAGTGCCTGCCAGCAGCCGAGGCTGGGCTGCAGGTAGCACTAGAGCTGCGGGCCCTGAGGTCCCCCTCCCATGCAGTCAGAGAGAGGTGGGGGGGGGCAAGGCTCTGATCTCAGCCCCCTCCCCGCTGCACGCGGAGTTTGCAGGCAGTGGCGGTGCCAGGCACCCGGGAGGCTCTGAGGCGATGCTGTTTGCAGCGAAGCCCCTGCATCAGTTCAGGATTTACTGCGGGGAAGATGCCCCTAATTTCCTGCCGTGCCTGGGCGGGCAGGTTTGCAGCAGATGGCAGCGGGACCCCTCTGCGCCCCCCCCCCTTTCCACTCCCCTCTTCCCCCGGCTCTGTTGTGGGGGGAGGGGGCTGTTACCTGGGTTCTCTCCGGCTGGAGGGGCCGCGCAGGCAGCGCAGTCCGTGAGGATGCTGGGGTCGCTCTGAGACCTGCCTCGGGGGAGAAAACAGCCAGTCCCTTCTGCCGCTGCAGCCATGGGTGGGGGGGCTCATGGAACGGGCGGCGGCCAAGGTCACAATGGGGAAGGGGGGGCCGGAGTCCGGAGCGCCAGCAGCTTCAGCCCGGCAGCCCCAGCCGCGGCAGCATCTTCCCCGGCCTCCTTCCGCCAGCTCCCGCCGAGGCTCCGCACCTGCAGCATCCAGCAGCCGCAGCGATGCCGCTAATGCACCGGGCGCCTATTGCCGCTCATGGGCGAACTTGCCTTCGTGCGGCTCCGGGGGGGGGCCGGCATGAGCTGGGGCCGGGCTCTCCCCTCCCCCGTGCTCCCCCCCCTCCCGCCCAATAGCAAAATCTTCGCTCCTGCAATTGCTTTAATCGGCTGCTTTTCTTGGAGCATCTGTTGGAAAACATTGGGATTCTCCCATCGTGCCCCGCGAGCCGGAGTGTGACATCACAGCGGGGCTGGGAGGGGGGACACCTGCACTGCACAAAGGGAGGGGGGCAGCAGCAGGTGTGCGCGGGGAGGGGGCCCGGGGGGGGTGCAGGAAGCTGGGGGGGTCCCTACTGTTAATCTGCCGCTGGTTGCATTTCAACCCCCCTCTCCCCTCCCCTCCCCCAACACATCCCCCCCCCCAACTCCTCCGCTGCGAGGCTGGGGGGGGGGGCTGGGCTGCTGTCATGTGACCAATCAGAGCAGCCCAGCAGGGTCTGTCCGGGTGCGTGTGAATGGGGCGGGGGGGGGGGATCCCAGCGAGACTGGTCCCCTCCTCGCCATTGCCCCTTCCGGGAGCTGCAGCTGGGACCCGGTGCTGGCTCCGGCTCGGGCTCCCCTGGCCGGGACTCGCCTTGCTCCGGGCGCCGCGTGTGTGTGGGCACTAGGCTAGTGTGCCAGACTGCACGTGGAGAGCGTGTGCACCGCGTGTCAGCGAGTGCATTCTGTGCGGAGAGCACGTCAAGCGTGTGCAGTGTATGTGTGTGTGCACTGTGCGGGCGTGTCAGCATGTGCAGTGCGTGTGTGTGCATTGTGCGCTGTGTGGGCGTGTCAGGGTGTGTGTGTGTGCATTGTGCGCTGGGTGGGCGTGTCAGCATGTGCAGTGTGTGTGTGTGCATTGTGTGCTGTGTGGGCGTGTCAGCATGTGCAGTGTGTGTGTGTGCATTGTGTGCTGTGTGGGCGTGTCAGCATGTGCAGTGTGTGTGTGTGCATTGTGCGCTGTGTGGGTGTGTCAGGGTGTGTGTGTGTGCATTGTGCGCTGTCTGGGCGTGTCAGCATGTGCAGTGTGCGCGCGCATTGTGCGCTGGGTGGGCGTGCCAGCATGTGCAGTGTGTGTGTGTGCATTGTGTGCTGTGTGGGCGTGTCAGCATGTGCAGTGTGTGTGTGTGCATTGTGTGCTGTGTGGGCGTGTCAGCATGTGCAGTGTGTGTGTGTGCATTGTGCGCTGTGTGGGTGTGTCAGGGTGTGTGTGTGTGCATTGTGCGCTGTCTGGGCGTGTCAGCATGTGCAGTGTGTGCGCGCATTGTGCGCTGGGTGGGCGTGCCAGCATGTGCAGTGTGTGTGTGCATTGTGTGCTGTGTGGGCGTGTCAGCATGTGCAGTGTGTGTGTGTGTGCATTGTGCGCTGTGTGGGCGTGCCAGCATGTTCAATGGGTGTGTGTGTGTGTGCGTGTGTGTTGTGCGCTGGGTGGGCGTGTCAGTGTAAGTGTGTGTGCATCGTGCGCTGTGTGGGCGTGCCAGCATGTGCAGTGTGTGTGTGTGTGCTTTGTGCGCTGTGTGGGCGTGCCAGCGTGTTCAATGGGTGTGTGTGTGTGCGTGTGTGTTGTGCGCTGGGTGGGCGTGTCAGTGTAAGTGTGTGTGCATCATGCGCTGTGTGGGCGTGCCAGCATGTGCAGTGTGTGTGTGTGTGCTTTGTGCGCTGTGTGGGCGTGCCAGCGTGTTCAATGGGTGTGTGTGTGTGTGCGTGCGTGTTGTGCGCTGGGTGGGCGTGTCAGTGTAAGTGTGTGTGCATCGTGCGCTGTGTGTGTGCATTGTGCACTGTGTGGGCGTGTCAGCGTGTGCAGTGCGGCTGCCTTGCGGGGCCTCTCTCATCTGGGCACTTGACTAGGTGACAGATTGGACCCGTTGTTGGCCTTATCCCCTTTGCCTGTGTCGCGGAGCCCCCGCCCAGCCTCTCCTGACTACATTCCCCCAGAAGCGGAGAAAGAACAGGTGGCACGACAGACCCAGCGAGCTGCTGCTGCCCATGTCAGCTGACAATCTGCCTAAAACTCAGCCCTCCAAAAAAAAAAAAAAGGCTGTGGGCAGCTTCCAGTTTGCCAGGCACTAGCTGCCCTGACACTGGTGGGGGAAGGAGGAGGGCATGAATCAGTGGTACCATCAGTGCTTTCCTTAACAGCCTGATTTCAGGGACAAGGTGGCTTCACTTTGGACTGGAACAATCAGAGCAGGCTGCTTTTCTATGGCTGGGGAGTAGAGCTGGTCAGGAATTTTCCCAAGGAACATTTTTTTTATTTTTGAAATATCTTTTATATTATAAATTAAAACAAAAACATAATAAAAAGTCAAAACCGGAACCAAACATTTCAATTGACCCCAAATGATTGTTTTCTTTGGAATTTCACTTTAGAGGAAATTTCAAAAAAAAATTGTTTTCATTCTCTTCTTGAATGGATTTTTTTTTCAAATGTGTGGCATTTCTCAGGTATCAAAAAATCCAGTTCATGTCCAGAGCTATGACCAGGGTGGATTGTTTGGCTGCATGTGCTCCAGTGCTCTGTGTTATTTCTTCCCTGTTAAAACTTTAAGTTATTGATGTTCCAGTTAGAGAAGCAGGGACCCTTTGTAGGCACTGCTCTGCTAGTGGAATAGCAATGATTTTATCCATGCAGCCCTTGCCTAGAATACACAGTGGTCTCGGTCCCACACATTTATCTGTACAGAGCACTCCCCACTGTTGGGATTGTGTGTAATGCGCCCTTGACACAAAAGCCAGGTTTAAGGGCTGGGGGTTTGCACACACGTGTGCACATGCTACACAGGGGTGGGCAAACATTTTGGCTTGAGGGCCACATCGGGGTTCCAAAACTATGGAGGGCCAGGTAGGGAAGGCTGTGCCTCCCCAAAGAGCCAGGCCCCTTCCCCCTCCCACTTCCCACACCCCTCAGAACCTCCCACCCATCCAACCCCCCCTGCTCCTTGTCCCCAGACCACCCCCTCCTGGTACTCCCTACCCCTAACTGCCCCCCGGGACCCCACTCCCTACCCAACCCCCCTGCTCCCTGACTGCCCCAACCCCTAGGTGAGGATGAAATGACTGAGTTTGGCTGTGTGTTTGGTGTGGATATCTGAGTGTTTTATTGCCTTGTAGATATTTGAGGCAGTCAGCGATGCTATGTTGGTGTCTAGGGAGGTGTCATGCACAGTGACAAGGATGGCATTCTGAGGGAGGTTGTTAATGTTGTAGAGTTTCTCTAGGAAGTTGGTTCTGTTCTGGAGGAAACTGGCCCTTTGTGTGGTCGGTGGTTTGAGGATGGTTCCCGAGTTCTGATGTTCCTTCCGTGAGAGTGCAAAGGCTAGATATTGTGTGTTCTTTGTTTGTGTATCGTGAGAAGGTGGGTGGGTTTGTGGGAGCTGAAGTTGTAGAGTTTCTTTTGGAGTTGTTTGAGGAAAGCAGTGCTTGGATCCCTACCTTTCTTATGGCTGAGTCAATTGCCTCTGTATTTGCTTTGGTCCCTGCCAATCCAAGCAGCAAGAAACAGGCTGGGAATCAATCAAAGGTATTTTATGCCAGAGCTGCCCTTAGGCCACTTAGTTATTTTTCAAAGCACTGGCATCATATCTGTGGTGGGGAGGCTAGAAATAATAATTGTGTTCAATTATTAAAACACTGAGCATGTAGCACAAAGCATTTCATATTTTGCAAAAGATACAGATTTGTATGAAACATCTGTAATAATAATTAATAGTGAATCCAATTGCACCTTTCATGAGATTATTTTATGAGGGTTCTGCAGTGTTTATGGTGGGTTTAAGCCCCAAAGGACTGGTATGTGGGGATCTCACAGAGATTTCCTCCCCTTGGAGGAAAACACACACAACACTTTCAGGATCAGACGCAATATTAGTTGTTAGCATATTTCCTGAGCATAATTCCAATCCTTTTAGCTCCCTATTTATATTTCTCTTGTCATTGCAACATCTCCCAATTTAGTACAAGGAATTGACACCTTTTTTTTCTTTGTGGATTGCAACCTATATCTCACTGATCAGAGGACAAATTTCATGGGTCACTGTGACAGTCTGTACCCTATGTTCACCCATTTTTCAAGACTATGATACATTTAGTACAAACTGTACCTTGTAAGGTATCATCTGAAAACTCATGACTTGTTGATCATTATTGTCCTGGTAAAATATGTGTGGCAACATTATATGTAAAATTATAAGATTCCATTGTATGATGTTACTAACACATATTCTGAATCTGGGGAAACTGCCACGACCCAGTTCCTCAGAGATAAAAGGCAAACTGATGCCTTAGCCAGATGTCAGTGAAATTAAATGGATCATCACCGGATTCAGTGACCATTCTTTGGCAGGAAAACGGGTGTGAATGAGAAATTTACATCTTGGCAAAGAGAAACAGCTGGAAGTTCCCATCCCCACAGACTTGCTGTCTCCTGAAGCCCAGATGGAGGTGATTCTCAAGGAAGAGGAAAAGATATAAAAATGGGGGAACAGATGCCCCCAAATGATCTCTCCCCTCACCTCTACTCATGACATCAGCAACACTAGAAGAACAAAAGAAATAGCTTTGGAGTGGGTGGAGAGATCCTGGCTGAAAGGAGTATAGTCAGTAAGATGGAGAGACGTGGTGAGAGAGACCTTTTGCTTTGAATTCACTTAGCTTGTTAAGTTAGGTATTAGGTGCATTTTACCTTTTATTTACTTGTAACCAACTCTTACTTTTATGTCACTTAAAATCTATCCTTCTGTAGTTAAGAAACTTGTTTTATTGTTTTATCTAAATCAGTGTGTTTGAATTGAAGGGTTGGGATAACAAGATCTTTGCATATTATTTTCTATTAATGAAATGATGGACTTTATATGAGCTTGTGTTGTCCAGCAAGATGCTAGGCTGTACAAGACACACATTTCTGAGGGAAAGTCTGGGACTGGGATCTTGCTAGTGTTTCCCTGCAGTGTAATTTGTGTGTGGCTGACTATAGCACTCATAGCACTCATACAGTATAGCTAGAGTGATTTACATGCTGGAAGGCTGCATGTGAGGAGACCAGGAGTGGTTGCTCTCACAGTGAAACAGTGTAAAAGGCACCCCAGGTTGGAGAATTGAAGGGACACAGCTGTTCATCTGTCCAGATTGTACCCTTGGTGGTAATATAATAATTTCAATTTGAATTATATTCAGTTTAAAGAAAATGGCATTGTATTTTTCTCCATTCAGAATTTAAAAATTGGTTAAACTTATTTTTTTAATGAAATATCCATTCAATAAATACTAAAATAAGCAATACTTATTTAGATATATGCACCCCACAAACACGAAAAAAAGAATCCCCTGTCCATCCATTTTAGACTTCATTGTCATAACTTAATACAGAAAATTAACACCCAAACATAATTAAAGTGCAGCAGTACAATTCTATTAATTGTCTTTCCATGCCATAGAAGACAGGTGAACAGATATTTTTTGTTTTATGTTCCATTTAAACAAAAAAAAACCCTAGATGTCAATATTTGAATTCTAAAAATGTTTCTTTGAGGGGAAGAAACAAAGAAGAGATGAGTCATGTTGACCCAATTTTTCTTGAGTCAGCAGAATAGTAAACAGCCTCATTTCCAATCCCATATGTGATTTCTGATCATACCTCTAATCTTTCTCATTATTCCTTTGGAAAAAAATTACTCAGGACAAATTTAGAATTATAATGATGTCAGCTTTAAAGCTGCAATTGTTTTGATGACAATGGGAGACGATTTTTTTTGCTTAGAGCAATGTTTTCAGATCTAGCTACAAAAAGCATAATTTCTGGCTCATGTGGTTCTTGCCTGGCTTTTTAGATTTGAGGCCAGCATGCTGTAACTCAGTACGCTCAAGTTAGTGATTCTGATGTTACCCCCTTCTAATGCTCAAAAGGCTCCTGTGTCCACATACTGTGCTGATTTTGCTCAGACAATTTCTTGGTAAGTAGGACATGGGGAACGTTGTGGGAAATCGTGTGTCAAGAAGGTGGTAAATAAACCTATGCCATTAAGAACAGATCAAAAATGATCACTGCTGGGTGTTCCATACAACACTGAAGAATTGGAAGAAGTCTTCTCCAAAACAAGAGCCTGTCCCACTTGCTACTATAAACTATGGATAAGCGACCCAAATAGTAATAGGCAGGGATTGTCTCTGCATTGGTCTCATACGTATTCGCACCTTTTATGTTTCCTGATTTTGGCTCCAGTGGTGCTTCTGACTATTTCCAGGAATTGGCCACTGCTGCACACCTGAATCTGGAGGCTGATTTTCCCCATTTGCTTTCTCTTCTAGCTGCACTGCTCTGCCTCAGTTTGTCATGTTATGAAGAATGAGAGACCAATGATGCGAAGAGCCAGGGGACAGTGTACAGGAACAGTCAGCTCAGCTGCCTGCCTGCCCAACCCGCAGCTCCAGCTCAGAAAAGTCCCCTCTGCCCCAGCCATCACAAACAGAAGGTGAACCCTTATACTACAGTAATGATCCCAAACCACACAGCTTACAATAGCAACATCAGTATAGACAATCAAGCAGGGGGAACTAGGAGCTGTAGCATGCAGACGCTGAGGGGGAATTTCAGGGACCTAGCAGCCTTGCAGTAATTATGCGCAAGGAGTGGGGAGTAAGATTTACTAACAACTTGAGGAAATATTTTTCTTTTCCACATTCATAGATGTTTGAAAGAAACAAATAGCTGGAAAGAAAAGACACCTAGGGGTGATGGCGAGGGACAGCATTTATGCGTTCCTCAGCCCGCGCCGCTTCCCGCAGCCCCCATTGGCCTAGAGTGACGAACCGCGGCCAGTGGGAGCCGCGATAGGCCGAACCTGCGGACGCGGCAGGTAAACAAACTGGCCCGGCCCGCCAGGGGCTTTCCCTGAACACGCAGCGGCCCGACTTTGAGAAGCACTGCTCTAGAAGGATAAACAATTTCAAATAACTGGATTGAAAGACACCTGTTGTGTCCACTTTTATCTGCAAAATATTTCATAATCTGAAATAGATTGGGGTATATCAGTGATGATTTAGGCACCTGAAAGCCATATAGCCAAAAGAGGACTCACAGTGAGATCAAACCACATAGTTCAACCCTATAACAGAATAATAATTAATGCTGCAAACTCTGGTGAAATGCTTGCACGTTTCAGTTGTAGTATAGGAGATAGGGGCTCTAGACTCAAGGAGAAAGTAACGAGAGGAAAAGCAAATAGTAATGCATAGTATTTTTCATCAATAGATATCAAAGCACTTCACAATCTTTAATGTACTTATCCTCACAACACACTTGTGAGGTAGGCAAGTACTATTATCCCCACTTTACAGGTGAGGAACTGAGGCACAGAGAGACTAAGGCATTGCAACGCCTAACTTTCAGGCACCTAGAAAATCACTGAAACTACAATGGGATCTGCAAAGCCTGAGTTATGTGCCTAGACTTCTTATATCCTATACAATGAATGGGGAGAGAGAGGTACCTTAGAATGAATCCAAAAAAGCCAACATGCTGGGCAGGAGCTGCCTAGGCTACCCAATGGGAGATGCTAATAAGAGGGGTGTGTCCTAAGCCCCGCCCTTCTCTGAGGTAGGCATATAAATTGGGCTGCAGGGAGGCACCTATCTCTGCTCTCCCTACTCCTGGAGTCAGCAGCTTAGATGTCTAAATTACTCCTGTGTGAATTAATGAGGTGCCTGCCGCACTCCATGCAAAGCAGCTGAAAAGGGAGGTGCTGCCACCGCCCACCTTATAACTTTTATCCCAGTGGTTACAGCAGCCATCGGGGATATGGGAGACCTACGTTCAATTCTCTGCCTGGGACTGAATGGCACATAATGGAACAGTGAGGGAGCCTTGCATCGGTATATCCGAGAATTCAGTGGTTAGGGCCCTCTTCTGGGAGATGTGGATTCAATTTTTTTTTGCTCCCTCAAGCAGAGGAGGGAATTGAACCTGAGTCCCCTACATCACAAATGAGTGCTCTAACCACAAAGCTCAAATCTATAGAGTGTGCAGCTCCAGCACTGGCTGGATTTTTGAATGGGGCCTGAGATGGTATTTGTGCTCAGAGCACATCTACTAGATTGGGCCCATCATCAGTGGGCAAACACTTATTTTTGCTGGGATTGCACTGGGGAATAGGCAGGAAATGAGTGTCTGGGTGCCTAGAATGAGGCAGCAGCATGTATCCCCAGAGGCAAAAACTTAGACACCTAAGGGACTTTTACAGCAGCAAGTTAGGTGCCAAGTAAATTTAGGTGGCTACAGGATTAGGCAGCAGCCAAGCAGGAGTTTTGTGGAACACGGTGGTCAGGGGCAGCTCTCTGTTTTTTGCCGCCCCAAGCACGGCAGTCAGGCGGCCTTCGGCAGATTCGGTGGCGTTTCTGTGGGTGATCTGTCGGTCCCACGCCTTCGGGAGGCTGCCTGACTGCTGCCCTCACAGCAACCGGCAGGCCGCTCCCCGCAGCTTGCTGCCCCAGGCAAGCACTTGCTGCGCTGGTGCCTGGAGCCGCCCCTGACAGTGATACCTAAAAACTGGAAGTTAGGTAGCTGAGTCCCTGCAGGGATCTGGGCCAAAGTGATTTACCCGAGGTTACATAGAAAGTCTGTAGCAGACCTGGGAATTGAACTTGCATCCTCTAGGCTAGTTCCCTAACCACTGGACCATCCTTCCACAAAGAAAACACCAGTCTATTGTAAATATCACACATAAGGGACTTTTAGTTTAAGGTCCCATAAAAAATACATGGACTTCATGTTCCAACATCTATGTGAAATAATCAACCCTTCATGAAACCCATTTTTCAGGATAAGACAAAGTTTAGCTGAAAGCCCTAAACTGAGGTCTAACCAGCTCTAAGCTCCTAGAGCTAGACACCAGGGATGAAATTCTGGCTCCACTGAAACCAACAGGAGCTGCCATTAATGTCACTGGGGTCAGGATTCCACTCCAGATCTCTAATCCCTTGGCTCTATCCATTATGTGTTTTAGCCAGTCAGTCTTGTTTATTTTGTTCCCCTGTCCCGATTTCTTTCCTTTTTCTATGTATATGTATTTTCCCCCACCCCATTAAAACAATTTTATCAACATTTTTATAGAAATATTTTCAGGTTTAAACTCTGAAGTTTAAAGTTTTCTGACAAATATTGTTTTGTTTTTCCCCAAAAATGTTCATTTCATTTGAAATAAAATCAAAGTTTTATCAAACAATTCTCAACCAGCTCAACAAGTCCAGGGCGTATAGTTCCCTGGAAACCTGGCGGTGGGCCAACAAAATATTTTGAAGTCCTGGCATCTGCTGCAGATGACACAGCTCAAAGGTTCAAATCCGAGGCATGATTCAGGCTTCAAAGGAAAGCTGACTTCAAGCAGGAAGCAAGCAAGTTCAGACACTGAGAGAGCGAGCTTTGGCTTCAGGGCTCAAGCAAAAACAGCTTCAGCCCCAGGGCAAGAACATACCCAGAAATTATTCCAAGCCCTATAGCATTACTGCAATACAACATTCCTTCTTCATAAGCTTTATCTTTATCAGGCTACTGCAGTGTAATTCATCATTCTGCTGAAGCAATAATAATAGGATTTAAATCGCACATTTCATCAAAACACTGTGGGAACATTAGCTAATTAATTAGGTTATTATAAACTCTCTAGGTCAAACTCCCTCTGGTACATGCACACAGCTCCCATTGCAATCAGTAGGAATTCCGTGTATGTATCCAAGGTGTTTCCTTCATTGTAACAAACTCTGTGTTCTACTGCACCAAACGCATGACTTTTGAGACCAGACCATAGATAAAAAGAAGAACTGGGCCCATTTGTAGATCTCTAACATGGAATTGCACAAAGAAAAATCTTTTAATGGAACAGATAACATTTTACATTAAACACTGTAAATCAGCTTTTGTGTTATGATAAGGAAGACACATGGATGTGCAGGCATTAACTGCATAAATAATAATAAAATCCCACCACAAATATTTGCACAGTACTCGAGGCTTAGGGCCTGATCTAAACCCATTGAAAGCAACAGAAAGATTCCTACTGATTTCAGTGAGCTCTGTATCAGGCCACCAGAGATTTAACTGCTAGATGATTTTAGATTCCCATAGCACCACTGAGATATAAGAACCTGGATAAAGTAAAATAATTTCTAATATTAGCTACATCAAGCAAATATGAGCCAGCTCTATCAGTAATTAAAACTAATTCATTGTCCTTTTGTCGCATGTGGACTAAATCCTGCAGTTTTTAGTCCGGAAAACTCCCACTGAACTCGATGCTACTTTCACTGGGAGGTCAGCAATGCGAAGTCCCGGGGCCAGTTGACGACATTGGAATGTTAGTGAATTTGCACAAAGTATGAAAAGCGCCAACATTTAACAGGAGCACCACGTTAAGGTTGTCGTCTTGCTCCCTCTGAATTCAGTGAGTTAAGAGGAAGGTGCAGGCTTGATGCCACTGGGAGTTTTACCTGAGTAAAGGTTGTTGGATTTGGTCCTATGTGTATATTCCAGCCACACTCTCTTTATCTCGTCCTCCTTTAGTCACATCTTCCTTTTCTCCCTTCCCCACTCTGGCCTGTAATCTGCATGGTTTTACATACCAACCAATTTATATGTTAATGTAATATCCTGGTTGTCATAATAGTTGAAGTAATGATGGAGTAGATCCTAACACCTTCAAACCACATAGAAGAGTAAACAAGTGCATAGTGCCTGAGTCTGCTCTCCATTACCGGCTTTCCATGGGTATAACTCCATTCACTTAATGTAAAACTGGTGGAACAATGAGGAGATTCAGGCTCACTACGCTGTTAGGACAAAAAGCTACAGCCCTAGAAAAATCTTGAGTTGCTAATTTTCCGTACTTTGATTTCTACAAAGTGTTCTCTGCAGATTTGACTTCTATTTTGTGTTCACTGTAGCTATTACAAAAGAGCCTTCTCTCACCATATCTGTGAAACAAGGGGTAATTTCTTTGGCTCTTAAAAATGGGGGCGGGGGGAATCTGAAATCTTTAGATAATTGGAGCTCTATTACACTTCATTTAGATCCTAAAATGCTGACTGTAATTTGAATTAATTTATCTTATTTAGTTAATCAAGTGCAGTGTAGATTTACCTCAAGAAGACACATCGTTAATAATGTGCATTTAGTTCTGGATGTGTTTGGAAAAGCATGCCTTGGAATGTTGCCTGCATTTTGTCTTTGCCTTTCAGGGGGTATTTGATTAAATGGAATGTCGGTTTTTAATTTAGATCCTATGGATACTAGACATTTGATATGTATTATCCAACTGTTAATACTGAGTATAAAGTAATTAGCAGATTTCAAGTAGTAATTATTTGCTTATAGACTGAGTCACGGGAATGGGGATAAAACAGCTGTTTTGGACAGAACACTGGTTCAGTAACTAAGGTGTAGCAGATCTAACTGGGAGAGCTTAAAAAGGGGAATATCTTGGAGGCGAGCTTTGCAACTGTCACATTTACGGTTTGGATAAGTGTATTAAGGATTGGGCCAGATTTTCAGAGAGATTGGAAGCACCACATACATCAAGTTTATTGTTAATTGGGACTCCAGTAGAGAAGGTTTTGGGGGAAGAGTTGACTGATGTTTTTCACTATGGTGGTGTGAAGGGGAGCTGAGCTGCAGAAAAAGGCACCCAGGGCAGGGAAGGAGGCAGTAAGCTCTTCAGAGGGGCAGGTGAGTTACTTTTACTACACATAACCATCCTGGCGCCTCTGCAAATTATCCATAGGACTAGTGGGGCACACGAGTGGGAGAAACCAGAGAAAGAAGCCTGGGAATAGCAACTCTTAAGGCTTTATCCAGGTGCACAGTGCAGCCTGTAGGCACTTAGTTCTCTGCATGCACAGAAAGGCAGCTGTTTTCCCCATCCTGTAGGGACTGATGTCTGGGTAAAACACTGGGATAGTTAAATCCTTACAGTACAGTAAACGGAACCTTCTCCCAGTCAGTGGGGGCTTTTAGGAGCCCAGAAGCAGCCTAACATTCCAGCTGTCTGAGCTGAGTGGAGCTCCCAGAGGGAATGTTTCTCAAGGTTTCCTGTGAGCCACCTCCCCGCTCTTCCATTTTTTACAGTTCTCCTGCCTGCACTGCATCCCTGTGAAGCGGAGAGCATATAATTCAGGCCCCATGGGGGAGTTTTTGACTATAGTAGCTAATTATGTTGGAATTAGAAAAAGAGGGTCTATATCAGGGGTAGGCCACCTATGGCACGTGTGCTGAAGGCAGCACGCGAGCTGATTTTCAGTGGCACTCACACCGCCTGGGTCCTGGCCACCGGTCCGGGGGGCTCTGCATTTTAATTGAATTTAGTTTTAAATGAAGCTTCTTATACATTTTAAAAACCTTATTTACTTTATATACAACAGTAGTTTATTTATATATTACAGACTTATAGAAAGAGACCTTCTAAAAATGTTAAAATATATTACTGGCACGCGAAATTTAAATTAGAGTGAATAAATGAAGACTCGGTACACCACTTCTGAAAGGTTGCCGACCCCTGGTTTATATGAACCTTGCTGTTAACAAGAAGACAGGTTCAGTTTCAGGCTTTCAATTTGTTATGCACTTGAGTGCTCCACTTAACAAATGAGTAGGCTATTAAAGAATGAGGGCCAGATTGATAGATACAGGCCTGGGGAGGCGGGGATAGGTGGTGGCCCTGCATTCTAGGCAACATTCATCACAGATGCTACATTAGCCTTTACATAAATGCTTCTTTTCCAAATGATTTTTTACTCAGATTTTCCAAGGAGCCATTTTGTACGTGTCCAACTCACACATATGCAAGGTACATACAAAATGTTACACTTGATAATCTGAACCACCATCATTTATGTGATGCTCACTTCTCAAATGTTCAAGTAGTTAACTGCAAATGGGTCTATTTCTGCTCCTCTTGAAGTTGTTGGCAAGAGTCCCATTAGCTTCAATGGGAACAAGATAGTGCTACGAATAACTAGTAATAAATGTTTTTTTGGGAGGGTCAGGGGTGTACCTTAATTTTTTTTATGGTAAAATGGACGTACAGAGTCATTCCAATGTCACAGAGCCAAAGATTCTGGAATAGTCATCATAGGATATCAATAATGCCAATTATCAGAGGGCTAGCCGTGTTAGTCTGGATCTGTAAAAGCAGCAAAGAGTCCTGTGGCACCTTATAGACTAACAGACATATTGGAGCATGAGCTTTCATGGGTGAATACCCACTTCGTCAGATGCATGTAGTGGAAATTTCCAGAGGCAGGTATAAATATGCAAGTAAGAATCAGGCTAGAGATAATGAGGTTAGTTCAATCAGGGAGGATGAGGCCCTCTTCTAGCAGTTGAGGTGTGAACACCAAGGGAGGAGAAACTGCTTTTGTAGTTGGTTAGCCATTCATAGTCTATGTTTAATCCTGAGCTGATGGTGTCAAATTTGCAGATGAACTGAAGCTCAGCAGTTTCTCTTTGAACTCAGGTCCTGAAGTTTTTTTGCTGCAAGATGGCTACCTTTAAATCTGCTATTGTGTGTCCAGAGAGGTTGAAGTGTTCTCCTACAGGTTTTTGTATATTGCCATTCCTAATATCAGATTTGTGTCCATTTATCTTTTTATGCAGAGACTGTCCAGTTTGGCCGATGTACATAGCAGAGGGGCATTGCTGGCATATGATGGCGTATATTACATTGGTGGATGTGCAGGTGAATGAACCGGTGATGGTGTGGCTGATCTGGCTAGGTCCCGTGATGGTGTCGCTGGTGTAGATATGTGGGCAGAGTTGGTATCGAGGTTTGTTGCATGGATTGGTTCCTGAGTTAGAGTTACTGTGGTGCGGTGTGTAATTACTGGTGAGAATATGCTTCAGGTTGGAGGGTTGTCTGTGGGCGAGGACTGGCCTGCCACCCAAGGCCTGTGAAAGTGAGGGATCATTGTCCAGGTTGGGTTGTAGATCACTGATGATGCGTTGGAGAGGTTTTAGCTGGGGACTGTATGTGATGGCCAGTGGAGTTCTGTTGGTTTCTTTCTTGGGCTTGTCTTGTGATAGGAGGCTTCTGGGTACATGTCTGGCTCTGTTAATCTGTTTCCTTATTTCCTCGTGCGGGTATCCTAGTTTTGAGAATGTTTGGTGAAGATTTTGTAGGTATTGGTCTCTGTCTGAGGAGTTGGAGCAGATGCGGTTGTACTTCAGTGCTTGGCTGTAGACAATGGATCGTGTGGTGTATCCGGGATAGAAGCTGGAGGCATGAAGGTAGGCATAGCAGTTGCTGGGTTTTCGGTATAGGGTGGTGTTAACATGACCATCACTTATGCCAATGACTATTGGTTTTAAAGTACCACCTGCTCTTAACTTCTTACGTTCTTGAAGCCCCTTGGACTTATCTTCTCCTAAGCATCAACTACATGGTGTCATTGCCTTTACGCTTTTGTTACCATCACTCAGGTACTTTCCATCCAGGAAATGAAAATCAACCAAGAACTCACAAGTTTGTAAGTAAGCAATGTTAAGAAAACTGAAAGCAGTTGATTTTTCCCCCTCTCAAAGTCATTTGACTGATGCTTATATTGGATTCCTTATTAGGCTTTTGTGTTTTATAACCCTCGGCAATCTTCTGAGTTGTTGCAATTCAGCAAACATTTTCATGTAGGCAGCTGAAATGACATTGGTGGTAGTTAGTAAATCAATTTAAAACATCAATAGAATTCTGCACTAAGAGCTGCAGAAAGAAGATCAAGTTTTGTATACTATTTAAGGATGAACATTGTCCTGCTTTTATCCGCCGATAAATGTGGCTGTTTTGGTCAAAATCTTGTACTGCTTTACATGGAAATTTGATTTAAAAAATACTTGAGATTTTCAAATATATCCTATTTATGTGCAGATGAAAAGCTAGAGTCTGGAACTTATCAGGCAGGCAAACTGAATACCTTGCAAAGAATTCATCTCTCTACTATTCTTACAAAAGCTACTATGGTAATATATGCCTACATTCTTCGATATGATTAACGGACACTGACATGAAGTGGTCTTGTTGTTTACGAGTTGTACATGTAGCTTGATGTGTATCAAAGAAAGAGACTAGTCTGCCCAGTTTTAATGATCATCCTTGGAATTTAAGCACAAATTTCATCTGACAATTTCTGAATGTAGCCCTGTTCATTATGGCTGATTTTCTTCATCATAAAATGACTCTATCCTACCAGGATAAACCAGAGAGTTAATTTCTACACATTGCAATTTGGTCTTTCAAACGTTCCAATCGAGAAATGAAAGTGAGTGTTTAAAGTCTGCAATGTGGAATGATCAGATAGCCCCACTGGTTAAAGAGAAATATGAGTCTTTTATATCACTGAAATAAATCTTGTTTGGTTTGTTGTTTATTTTGTACTAGATTGAGCCTTCAGGCTCAACCTGAATAAGGGTTGGTGTGTGAATGCGCTATCCCAGGATATGTTGACATGTGAATGCTGTATACTGGAAAGTATTTGTGGCTTGGAAAAGAGGAGGAGGAGAGCTAGGATGCCCAGATAACAAGTATGAAAAATCAGGACCGAGCGTATGGGGTAATAGGTGCTTATATAAGAAAAAGCCCCGAATATCGGGACTGTCCCTATAAAATGGGACATCTGGTCACCCTGAGGAGAGCTCCGTTCTAGGCTACAACATGACCAGCTAAACATGATTGTGAACGTGTTACTGTATTTACATGGGTGTTGAGGAGCTTTTCTATCGTATTAAGATCATTCTGCTGAGCTAACTGAAATGGAAAACATACTTTCTCATCATCTAGAACAGTGTTTCCCAAACTTGGGACGCTGCTTGTGTAGGGAAAGCCCCTGGCAGGCCGGGACGGTTTGTTTACCTGCCCCGTCCGCAGGTTCAGCCAATTGCGGCTCCCACTGGCCATGGTTCACTGCTCCAGGCCAATGGGAGGCGCGGGCCGAGGGATGTACTGGCCACCGCTTCCAGCAGACATTCCAGTTTTTTGAGTAACTATTTTTGAGCATGTAAATTTGATTTGGAAATAAAGCATACACACACAAGGATTAAAATGAACTTTGTTTTGCTGATGCTTCATGTTAGAAGTGTTCACATTTTTGCAGGACACAGTTTTGATAAGTGGGCATTTATGCCCTGATCAGATTTGTCCTTTTTTGTTCTCTTTTTATTATTTGTAATGTTTATGCGATGCTTGCTGATTGACATCTCATTGCCATCAAGTCTGGTTTAATTCTAACCTGTATCTCTTTCAGACTAAATCCAGAAAAGGTCAGTCAATTGTCATCACATGTAGGGAGGAAAAACTTGGTGCTCTGTGCTACTTAGATGGATGCTGTAGAATTTCTGATACAATGTTCATAGATTCATAGGATGAAATCCTGGCACCATTGAAGTTAGTAGGAGTTTTGCTCCTCACTTCAGTGAGGTCAGTCAGGATTTCACCCATATATTTTAACAGAGACCACAGAACTTCACCTAGTTATTCCTGCATTGAGCCCAGTAACTAGAAGTTATGTTGCTGTAGAGTCAAACTGCCTTGGGGACCTGATCTAATGCCTAGTGAACTCAATGGCAACGTTTCCTTTTTCTCAGTGAGAGCAGGATCAGACATTGGGGCTTCTGGGACCCTGATCCTGCAAGATGCTCAGCAGCCTCACATCCCATTAAGACTATGGGAGTGGGAGTTTCTCAGCACCTCACAAGAAAGAGGCACTCAGTACCTTACAGGACAGGGTTCTGAGGTCTAAATTCATGGAAGCAAAGGTGGGAAATCTGTACAGCTGATTGGTGACCAAAAGTATAGGAACAGAGCAGAATCCTTAACAAGGATTAAACCAGCAGCCTGTCTGCCGTGAGTTTACTAGTATGTTTTTAAAATGACTTCTAAGAAGGACCTGATCTGATTCTCCACTCAGTTAAATGGTAACACAGTGGAGCTTATGGAGATAAATGGTGCCTACTGTGTCTGTTATCACAGGGAGGGTCTTTAACACTAAATCTCAGCGCTAGCATTGCCACTCCTACCATATGTCCTCTTATCTGTCTGGTGGTTCCTGCTCCTGATCTACCTTGGAGGAGGGGACAGACCTCAAATTGGTTCCCACTATTTAACCAGCTCCATATCCCACTCCCCATCCCTCGTGCAACAGCTGATGGTGGAAGGGGAGTAGATAACAATAACTTTTAAACATTTCCAGTTTAGTTTTAAGGCAGGTAGGGACTGAATTCCCCATCTACTAATAGCCACTACTCTCAAGAGTCATAAATGTGCTGGTAAAGTCTCCTTTAGTGGGGGAACATAACCACATAAGGAGCATGCACAGGAGGATTGGGACAATGCATAAAAGTAAGTATTGCTGGCCCTTTACAATTCATAATTACTTCTCATTGGGAAACAAGCATGATTTTGGCCTTAATAGAAACACGCTGAACTCAATTGTTTTTTAACGGTACCATTTTTACTAATTGTGTAAGGACAGTTGATGTGTATGTTGCCACGACAACAAACTTCCTTTAAAAAGTAAATGCTTCTAGTCTAGTGTGTTTCAGTTAAATGTGCTTGGTTTTTTGGTGGTGCTGATGCCACACGGCCATGTTACTTGGAAAGCTGGGCTTCATCCGCAATTGAAATGAAACATGTTTGTGGAACAGCTTTTCTTCCAAGAGTTGATTCCAAGAGTAAATTTCAAACCTACAAAGCTTTGGGTTGGTTCAAAATGGAATCAGCTGAGTCCCCCAGTCAGCGGCTTCTAAGCTGGGGACTGTAGCATCACTGAAAGGGAAGTCATAATAGTTCAATCATCTTGAAATGATCCATACAGCAGTTCCGTTGTTAGACACACCCTTGTGTCAGAGAAGGCTTTGTGACAACAGACCTGACTCTAATCAGTTAGGCAAACACTTTCAGGTTACATTGTTGTATTTCTAGATGCTGTGTTCTCATGCATAATACACAGAGTTCTCTTGACACCATCAGCAGCAAGGACAAGAGGCATTTCTTGCCTGACAGACCCCTATTGTTTTGGGAACTGTGAGCTAAACTCGTGTTCAATACAAAGCCCCTTCCCGTACTGAAGATAACATGTCAGAATAAAGATGCAAGTTATGATACTGGGAGTTTGATTTCCAATCTGCTTGTCAAATACCCAATTCTCAATCATAATTACATGAGAGAGACACACACGCACAAGCGCACACATGCACACACACACACAGCCAAAATGTCTTAATCCCGTCAGCAAATGCATATGTTTCCCGAAGCAAAAGGTGTTGGCTGCTGTTTTTTAACAGAGCTATGATAATCATAGTTTGTATTTGATATATGTAACACACTGCGTCAGTCTATTTGTGCCTATGCTCTGGGAGACAAACACCCCCAAGCTTCTGTTTTCTGACTCCTCTCTTTTGTTCTCTGCCTTAGGGACGTCTATAATGTAGTAATAATAATAATAATAAATTAATATAACGTAACTTCCTTCTGCAGAGGGACAGTAAGAAATTAAATGAAATGTGACACACAACTGGCCAATATCTGTCACTGAACCAACCTTGGGTATATTTTTAATGCAGTTTCAATACTTTGACATATCGGGATGCCCTTTAAGTGGCTGCAGGGGAAATGCATACAGTAATCCTTTCATGCTGTCTTGCACGGTACGTAATGTACTCAGAAAAAGAATAGCCTTAGAGATGGAACATGCTGCAGACAAGGAAGATTCAGGGAGGTCACACAGAACAGAATATGCTAGGCATTCCAAGTGGAAGCATTTTATGGGTGAAGTGATTTTTCCACCCCCAAAGCATAAATCATGATGATGTTTGTCTGACGTTCCATTCTGGTACGTGTGAAGCCTTTTGAATCTCTGGCAATGCCTACTTCTAAATCTCTCCCTTTGTGTGTTGAGGGATCTCTCCCTTTAACTCAGGATGACTGGATGCAGCTCTCTAGTGACCTTGTCAGTGCAGCTATTAGGGCTATGCAAGGGGCTATTTGTCCCCAGTGAGAGTGGTAGGAGCTGCCTCTGGTGAGGTCTTTAAGATGCCATGGTGCAAAAACCTTCCAGGGAAAGATTTCCGTTGCTTCAGAAAAAGAGGTAAAATTTTGATTCTTGTGTGCTGAAAAGTAGCAGAAACACAACGTGCTTCAGGGTTTGGTTCTAAACTAAAAACACAAGAGACTCAGGTTCTGCTTTTAGCTTTGCCAATGTTTCCTTTGGCAAGTAACTTCTTCTCTTTGTGTCTCAGTTCCACCACTGTTAAGTGAGGATGATATACACTGCTGCTGTTGTAGTTCTGGTGGTCCCCAGGTACTGGAGAGAGAAGGTGGGTGAGGTAATATCTTTTATTGGACCAACTTCTGTTGGTAAGAGAGACACGTTGCTCGTGGGGTGGGGTTGTGGTCCTTAATGCATTAATGTCTGTAAAGTGCTTTGAGGTGCTTGCTGGAGAAGTGATTATTAGGGGTTATTAAGTTATGTGACTCAATGAGCAGCTCAGGCAGGCCTTATTCGCCACTAAGAGAAAAGGTGTATATTTAATCTGTTAAATTAATAGGTTACCTAACATGTTTTAGAAGGTAAAGGTAATAATTGGAGATATACCAATCTCCTAGAACTGGAAGGGACCTCAAAAGGTCATTGAGTCCAGCCCCCTGCCTTCACTAGCAGGACCAATTTTTGCCCCAGATCCCTAAGTGGCCTGCTCAAGGATTGAACTCACAACCCTGGGTTTAGCAGGCCAATGCTCAAACCACTGAGCTATCCCTCTTCCCCCTAATGAAGACAAGTAGGGTTGCCAACTTTCTACCCACACAAAACTGAACATGCTTGCCCCACCCCTCCTCTGAGGCCCTGCCCCCCTCCCTCCGTCGCTTGCTCTCCCCACCCTCCCTCACTCACTCATTTTCATCGGGATGGCTCAGGGGGTTGGGGTGTGGGAGGGGGTGAGGGCTCAGGCTGGGAGATGCAGGCTCCAGGGTGGGGCCAGAAACGAGGAGTTCAGGGTGCGGAAGGGGGCTCCGGCTGAGTTAGTGGTTTGGGATGTGGGATGGGGTGAGGGCTCCAGCTGGGGGTGTGGGCTCTGGGGTGGGGCCATGGATGAGGGATTTGGGGTGCAGGAAGGGGTTCCAGGATGGGGCTGAGGGGTTCAGAGTGTGGGAGGGGGCGCCAGGCTGGGGCAGGCAGTTGGGGGGCAGGAGGGGGATAAGGGCTCCAGCTGAGGATGCGGGCTTTGGGGTGGGTCTGGGGATGAAGAGTTTGGGGTGTAGGAGGGTGCTCTGGGCTGGGGGGGTGGAACTGAGGGGTTTGGAGTATGGGAGGGGGCTCTGAGCTGAGGCAGGGACTTGCGATATGGGAGGGGGTATGGGCTCTGGGTTGGGGCTGTGGATTGTAAGGTGGGGCCGGTGATGAGTGATTTGGGGTGCAGAAGGGGGCTGGGGCAGGGGGTTGGGGTGTGGGAGGATGCTCCAGGCTGGGACCGAGGGGTTTGGAGGGTGGGAGGGGGATCAGAGCTGGGGCACAGGAGAGGGTCAGGGTGAAGACTCCAAGAGGCACTTACCTCAAGCGGCTCCTGGAAGCAGCGGCATGTCCCCCCTCCAGCTCCTACACGGAGGCACAGCCAGGCAGCTCTGTGCACCGCCCCATCCGCAGGCACCGCCCACGCAGCCCCCGTTGGTCACGGTTCCCAGCCAATGGGAACTGTGGAACCAGCGCTTGGGGTGGGGGCAGCATGCAGAAGGGGGACCAGCCGTTGCTGCTGGGAGCTGTGCGGAGCCATGGCGGGCAGGGAGCCTGCCTTAGCCCCTCTGAGCCGCCCGGACTTTTAACGGCTTGGTCAGTGGTGCTGACCGGAGCCACCAAGGGCCATTTTTGACCGGGTGTTCTGGTCAAAAAACAGACACCTGGCAACCCTAAAGACAAGGCAGTTCTAGTTTTAACCCATGTTAGCTGGTCGAGGTAAACCTTAATCTGCCTGCTCGGGTTTACCTTGTCTAGCTAACATGAGTAAAAACTGCAACTGCCTTTTCTTCACTACGATTGCAACATGGGTTAAAAATAAGTTAAAAATACACTTTTTTCCCCTAGTAAACACACCATGTAAGTGACATTATAGCACATGGGAATAAACAGCTTTACCTATTTCAGAAGTGCCATAATTCCCTGGAAATACACTAGCGAGGAACATATTTATGAAAATGTATAAATAAAAATAAGAGGCTCCATAACCATCTGTCTGCAGGGCATTGCATGTGTCTTGGAGTTCTCAGCCTACCGTGCAGAAAGCTCTAATTGTGTCCAGCATTTTATGGCCATTGCATAATCCCGTGCAAAGCCTGAGCAAGAAGGGACATGCAGGTATAGTTCCAAACTTGTCCCAGTGGAGTGTGTCAGGTAAAACATGCAGTGTAAAGTCTCAGTATTTCAATCGTACCCAACTCATTTATTGTGTGAATGACACTGTACAAAATTAAGGCTGTATTAAGTTAATAAGAAGTGCTAATTTACATTAGCAACCACACTAGGAAGATTACCAAAATGTTGTTAAAACCAAGGGACCTGGCTACACAAGAAAAAAAGAGGTCTCACTTACCCCAGATCTAAAGCTCTTTGAAGTCCATAGAAAGAGTCCTGCTGATTTTAATGGGCTGTGAATCAGGCCCTTTGATGTTTGCCCTTGGGGTGTTCTACAGGTTTACACTTTTCAGCCCAATTTAGTATTGCACGTGGAAAAACTGTTAATCTAACTTGTAAGAACAATTGCCATGGCTGTGCATGAATTCTGTGCTGTTTGACAGATCTGACTGGAATTCGGTCTGTCTGTTCTATCGCCACAGTACCTGAGTGCCTGCACGCTGGGAAAGTATTATCAAAATCAAATTAATAAGTTTGGTAAACCATAAATATTTAAGGCCCCAGTACTGAAAATTGGCAGCATGGGTCCTGTTGCAAAATCAGGGTCTTAATTCTTTATCTTCAGATTTAAAATGTAACATTTTCACATAACTTGATCTGGGATTTAGGGACCTGGGATAATTTGCATGTCTAACTTGTGCATGCTATTCTGCACAGAAATCGGCTCTTGTAAAACTTACTGGTCATTTGTGGGCACGTTTATTGTGACTGAATGCCCATATTGCACATGTGATTGCATGCCCCTTGTTTTTTAAAATCAGGCCCCTATACTCCCCCCAATTAATTGCCAAACTTATTTTTTACTTGAAAAAATAATTTAAATATGTTATCAGTTTTGGAAAACTGCAAGTCTAATCCTGTCACGCACAGAGGAGACCACTAGATGGATGAATGGAGTTATTCTTGTTTGTTCAAGAATCACTCAGAAGACATGAATTATTTTTACATTTATCCTTTCTCTCCACGCCCCCACCCTTGGGTTTGTAGCTATTGTAAAAATTCTGTTTATTGATGCATTATGAACTGAACTTGTCAAAATGAATCTCTCTCTCCGTTTGAAAAGAGGTTATGTACTGAGCATCTGAATGATACAGAATTTACTTCATAAATTTTGATGATAACCCCCTACTGGACTTTTTGAATAGAGGAGCCAGCTGTCAGTTTATGTGAATTTGACAGCCTGTGCATACTGCAAAATACAAACACTTCATAGAGCATTTCAGTTTTTGTATGGCAATTTTTCCCCAAAGTTCAGCTAAATGGAATTACTTGGGGCCATATTGTGTCATAGATTTTTTTTTAAAGCAGCGCTCCCTGTTTGAATCAATGGGGCTCTCCACTTAAAATCAGTGGGAAGCGCTGCTTAAATATCAGCGACACAATATGGTCCTTTGTGCTGTCAAGAAAATTGTGGGGCTAATGGATGATACAGCAAGTGCTCTGTAGTGGCTTTCTTCACAGCTATTTGTGCTTTATTTCCTTGTATAGGTATCAGATGGAACTATGAGCATACGTTTATGAAGCGTTTTTGTACACAGGAAATTAGTGAAATGGCTATCAGGGAGCCCTGGGAAACTATCTGATTGGTTTACAGGTAATTTTGCCATCTAGCCTTTATCTGTCTCGAACATCTAAAGTAGTGAATATTCAACCCTAATTTTTCTTAGGATATTTTAAAATAGAAACATTAATGTACCAATAGCCGTGGAACCATGTCAGGCCATGCTAGTAGAGGATATTAATTCCATTTCAGACTAATTATATTAACCTGGCACACAAGCGCCCATACTGTGCCTTAAGAAGATCATCAACCTGTCTGTCTATCTTAGGTGCTTATATGGCCACCATTACTGTAGTAGCTGAATATCTCACAATCTTTTAGGTATCTATCCTCACAACACCCCTGCGAGGCTGAGAGGTGCAGTTATCCCCACATTAGAGAGCGAGAACTGATGCCCAGAGAGAGGATGGGCCAGATTTTTCAAGGTATTTAGGTGCCTACAGATGCAGTTATCTGGTAGGATTTCTAGAAATGCCGGGCACCTAACTCCCAGTGGCATTTTTGAAAATTCCATTAGGCACCTATGTGCATCTTTAGTCACCTAAATACCTTTACAAATCTGACCCTAAAGGACTTGCCCACAGTCACTCCAGAAGACTGTGGAGCGGGGAATCAAACCCAGGTTTCCCAGAGCCCCAGCAAATACCCTTACCACTGTACTTTCCTTCCTCTCAAAGCTAATCAACCCCCTAGTCCTACAGTTAATCATATGCTTAACTTTACACTGAGTTACTCATGCTTGTAATGTTAATGTTAAGCAGGTGTTTGCAGAATCAGGGCCCAAATTTATTGTTTTATGGTTACGTTGTCCTAATTGTGCATCTGAATTATGCCTGTAATAAATTTCCCAATGGAAAATTCATGTCCGATTTAAGAGGGGTGAAGCTAATAGAGTTCCACAGAAATGACTCATAAAAACCTGCTGGAGTTAATAGAAGATGAGATCCTTTCTATACATTTTAAACTAGTGTGTCAAATTTAAAAGATTACAGCCTTGCGATAGAAATTCTATAGGTTGTCTTAAAACTTCGATAGCCAGTTTATCATTCTCTATTAAATTCCAAAAGATTTGTACAGGCGCTTTGGGCTCATTCTGCTCCAGTGCATGCACATCTCCCAAGCCCATGTTGCATATGGCTAAAGTGAGGCAGCATTTCCCTTGAGAGCCCTATTCCATAAAGCAAGTAAGCATGTGCTTAAGTTCCTTTGACACCAGCTGGGAGTCTGGCATCAGATTGCTTATAACTGTGCTGGACGGTGTAATCATGTTGTTAAATATTCTGGTTATAGGCATGTGTTTGAGGGAGAGAAGGAAAGAAACAGGCTGTGGTTATAGCAGACTGAAAGAGGAGGGGAAATTTTTGCTTCAGCAGAGGAGGAGGGAGGGCTAGATGTAGGGAGAATGCTGCTACTTCACACCAGAAGAGCATTTGAGGATAGGGAGCTGCAATTCCCAACCACTCTCTCTTTCTTTAACCCCTGGCAGCAAGTTGCGCAGAGGTTCAAGACTCTTGGGATCAATTCTTGGCCGGTTTAGCCTCCCAATGCATCCAATGCCCCCAGCCGTAAAATTCTTCCCAGAATATTGTACGGCTTAAATAATGAATGTATATGAATCTCTTCGAGGTCCTTGGCAGGAATGTACTATGCAAATGTACAGTATTCCCTCTCTCTCTGTTTGTTACATCACACCTTTCCTGGTGGTGTCTAATGCCACAACAATATTTTCCCATCTTCTAGCCTAAGACAGTAACTCCTCACTTAACGTTGTAGTTATGATCCTGAAAAATGCGACTTTAAGTGAAACAATGTTAAGCGAATCCAATTTCCCCATAAGAATGAATGTAAATGGGGAGGTTAGGTTCCAGGGACATTTTTTTTTTGCCATACAGTACAGTATATAGTTGGGAGGTGCCCCCGCCTTACCCCACACAGGCACAGCCCCCTGGCACTGCAGGCAATGAGGCAGGCAGGCAAGGAGGCTGAAGATGCTGTAGGCTAGGAGAAGCACATTGCGCAGCAGCAGCGGCAGCTTCCCCGACTCTGCAAGCCTCAGGGATGGGGAGCTCAACCCTTGGCCCGCCCATTCCACCCCTCCCCCCAAGCCCCCACCATTAACTCGCCTCTTCTTCCCCCCCCTTTTACTCTGCATGCCGCATCCTTGCTCCTCCCCCATCCCTCCCCTGCCTCCTGCTCACGGCAATCAGCTGGCTTGCAGTTCAGGAGGCGGGGGGGGGCAGCGAGGACATGGCGCGCAGGATCCCCCTCCCTCCCCTGCCTCCTGAACACTGCAAGCCAGCTGATTGCTGCGGGCAGGAGGGAGGGGGGAGGTGCGCCTTGTCTTCGCTCCTCCCCCCTCCCTCTTGAACGCCACAAGCCAGCTGATTGCCACAGGCAGGAGGCGGAGGGAGGAGGGGGGAGGCGCCAATCTGTAGGGTCTGCCGGCGGGCGGGAGGTGGTGTGTGTGGGGGGGGCGTAGGGGAGCTGATAGGGGGGCTGCCCGCGGTGGACAAAGCAGGCAGCCAAACGACATTATAGCGAAGCATTGCACAACTTTTAATGGAGCATGTTCTGTAATTGAGCAGGGATGTAAAATTGAAACAACGTTAAGCGAGAGGATGTTAAGTGGGGAGTTACTGTACCTGAAAATAAAACATAGCATGGAAATAATTCAAGGGATTATTTGATTCAAACCACATCTTGCCAGGTCACACTAATGCCTCTTCAGTTTAAATTATGGGGCCCAATCCTGTGATGTGCTGAGGGCCCTCATTGATATCGGTCTCTTCCAGGATCAAGCCCTCATTTGTCCTGATTTTCTTTTCTTCCGTTTTCTGAGGTTAGATTGTATTAATTTGCCTGAAACACTGAAAGCATTTCCTTAAGTGCAACTGGCCAGGCTTCTGGAGCACAGTGAAATGAACAATGCCAATAACAATAACTAGTTTTGTCTGAAATTGAAAGATGGGTGGAATTAAACATAAACTCTCCCTCTCTCTGGAGGCTGACAGTGAGAGTTGGCGCCAGCAAATTAACATAGATATCAGTGGGCAGTCAGATTGAAGGATGCAGGTTATTTATTAAGAGAGTAGAATGACCCATATGCATATAAATCCTAGAAGCTATTGCTCTGCTTGCACCCTAATGTATTCGATACACGAACAGGCCTAATGTGCAGACATCCAAATGCTGATGAACCCTCGCCCCCCGCTGTGTCTTGGACAACCTTCCTGTGCCATTATCCTGGGCATCCATGTTCTCTTCATTCCGATTCCTCCTGAAAACCCACTTCACCTCACCACCGCCCAACAATTTTACACACACATATTCTAAATTAGCACCATCTTCTGGGTCTCCCCTTGACCTTTTTCCCTTTTAGTGAGACGTAATGAAATCTCCTACCTTTCTGTCCCCAAGACTACATAATAACAATACTTGGCACTTATTTATGAGTTAGATATATAGCACATGGGGTTTATTCATGCATATGTCAGTGTTTCACAGAGGTGAAAGTCAGCCAGAATGGTCCGGTACGGCATACTAGCAAGAGCTGATGCGGCGTGCTGGACTGGACCGGCTTCTCCGGCAGTGATTTAAAGGGCCCAGGGCTCCAGCCGCTGTGGGGAGCCCCGGGCTCTTTAAATCACCGCCAGAGCTCCAGCAGCCGGGCTCTGGCAGGGATTTAAAGGTCCCGGAGCTCCAGCCCCTGCGGGGAGCCCTGGGTCCTTTAAAGTGCTGCCCGAGCCCAGCTGACTGTGTGGTTTTCAGTCTCATTTGCTAAATATATTATGATGACTTTGTTAATCTCTAGCTGTGAGAACTTTGTTTGGCTCCCCTCATCCTTTCCAGCCCAGTTATTTTACAAATAAATCACATGAAGAAATGTAACTCCCAGTCCTATAGGAACCAAATGTTCAAATGTTCTCTGCATCTTTTTCAAAGGCCCAAAATGCGGGCCAACACCTAAGAACTTACAAAGCGGAAAGCATAGTTAAAAATCATATTCCAAAAATAAAGCCTTATCTCTGTTACTAAAAGCACCTTCTTTATTAAAATGAAAAGAGTATTTTAAAAATGGTTCCCCCCGCAGATATATCCTGTTTGTTCACTTTTTATTTCACTCACCTGGAACAATGAAATTAGTTTAATTGGTTTCAGACTTGGGGTTATTTTTTCCTAGTCAGTTTCACATAGTGGGAATCATGCTCTACGCAGGATGCTCTGGGAGTTTGGGTTTCCACTACTGCAGAGGTTTTGGGTGCAAACAAATCCCAGTTTTCATGGAAACTTTTAAAAATATTTTGAAGGAAATCTCTTCATATTAGGTGTTCCAAAGCGTTTGTTTATTTTACAAAGCCTGAAGACTGGGCTGGGGAGTAGAAACAAAGGGAGGAAAAATAATGAAGGACAAACTGTAGGAAAAGAGAGTTTATTTTCAAGCTTTTTAAAAGATAAAACAATGTAAAAAAAGTCAATATAAAAAAGCATGCACTTTACTGTTCCTTTACTTTTATTGTCACAGGCTTAAGTGCAGTGTAAGCCTGCAGAAGCCCCGTTTCTTTATGTTGTAGTGTTGCATTACTCTAAAAATAATGGAGGGTGGTTTTTTCAGAGAGTACATTTCCCTAAACTCTTATTCTGGCTTGGCAGTATAATGGAATGTGAGCTAGTCAGTGAACACGAAGACTCGCTCTAGAAGACTCTTAGAAACGTGGTTGTCTTGGACGTACCCAGAATTTGTCTTTGCCTCGTCCTGGCTGTCTGTGTTGGTGGAGTGGGATGGGCTGTGAAATATGGACAGGGAGGCAAATATTTTGGAGATGAATTTAGTTTCGCTTTCAAAATACGGCCAAGGCGATCGCTGCATACAAAAGGTTTTACCAAACCACCCTTTTAAATAAACAAAAGGATTTAACTGAACTTTAACATTGCTATTTTTAGACCCAAATATATTCAGCCTTTGAGGTGGGGGCGGGGGGGCAGGTCCCTGTCAGCTGCATGTGCTGTCTGAACTTTCCAGGAGAGTCCCCCATATTCCCATGGATACCCGACATAATGGCACAGAGAGGTTGTCCCAGACACAGCAGAAGTGAGGAGGTTCATCAGTAGCATTTGGATGTTAACATGATACGACTGGCTATGTATTGGATGCACTAGAGTGTAACTGGAGCTTTAGTGTCTCAGGATTTCTATGCACATGGGCCATTCTGCTCTCTTAATCTTCAGGCCTGACTGGAAGACTGTTAAGGAGCTTTCCATGAGCCAGAAACCTGCTGTATTAATGCATAAGGGACACACTGACCGTGGTCTGTGCAATTCCCAGCCTCGTTCACATTAGCCCCTGACTGGGTCCCTAGGAATGAGCCCGGTTTCCATGGCTGCATAAGGTTTAAATGGGCATTAGACAAATGCCCTCAAAGGAGCAGTGTTCTCTGGAGCAGTCACTTCACCCTCCATAAGCTGGCAGCTGGAGAGGCAAATTTAGGCTGCAATATAGCCTTGTCAGCAGTTTGGATTAGATCTGGAGCCCTGGGACATGTGTCTCACAGCCCCAGAGGTGGCAGCGGGAGAGAGTGCTGAGTCACAGGCAAAGTAACTGCCTGGGCTGCCTCATTTGGGAGGAAGAGCAGGTGAGAGGAAGAAAGGGCCAGAGCTGCTCAAAGAACCAGTAGTCTGCTGGGGGAGTCTCTCAGCAGAGCACCTCAGATTTGAGAGCGAGGTGGAGTGATGTTTTAGAGGGTCTGGAGAGACTTTAGTGACAATCCATGTTTGTTTTTCAAAGTGTTTGGGTTTGTAGAACAGTAAAGCTCCCATTCTCTTAGGGATTCTCTGATTCCCCCCTCACACCAGGTTTACACCAGTGTAACTGAGAGGGATACATAGACTCATCGTTCTCCAGACTGTACAGACTGTGTACTGTGGGCCTGATCCAAAGCCCTGAAGTCAGTGGAAAGGCTCCCCTTGACCAGTGCTTAATTTGTAATGAAAGAGGAGCTGGGCTCAAGTAATTTTTTTTTTTTATTTTCATAACTGACGTGGCAAGCCCAGGGGCGCTGGGGCTCTGAACCGCCACGCCCGGAGGGGGGCCGGGGCTCTGAACCGCCAGGCCCGGAGGGGGGCCGGGGCTCTGAACCGCCACGCCCGGAGGGGGGCCGGGGCTCTGAACCGCCACGCCCGGAGGGGGGCCGGGGCTCTGAACCGCCAGGCCCGGAGGGGCGCCGGGGCTCAGCCCTGACAAGCCCTGGTGCAAATTAAGCACTGCTCTTGACTCCAGTGGGCTTTGGGCCATGTGGTTAAGGATTCAGACTGGGACTCTAGAAACCTATGTTTGGTTCCCTGCTCTTCCAGTGACATCTTGTGTGACCGTTGGGCAAGTCACTTACCTTACGTCTACGCTGCAATAAAAAACACACGGTGCCAAGTCTCAGAACCCAGGTCAGCTGACTCGGGCTCAGGCTGCAGGGCTAAAAATAGAAGTGTAGATGTTTGGGCTTGGACTGGAGCCTGGGCTTTGAGACCCTCCTTTCTCGCCGGATCTTACTGTCCAGACCCCAGACCAAGCCCAAACATCTACACTGCAATTTTAACATTCAAGAGCCAGAATTCCTTGCTGTGCCTTGGCAACGTGTCTCAGCTCTGAGCTGGTGGGACTATCTTGAAGAGTGAGTTGATATTCAGGAATTGCCAGTTGTGGTAGTGGTTTTGCATTTTTGAGCCAACAAGTGTTTCAGTCACTTAAGGTTTAACGTTTTGATCTGCTTGTGTTGGTTTTTTTAGCCAGTCTTTTTACAGCTTGGGAAACTCTTTAGGGTAATACTATGGTAAACCACTAGAGGACACTATTTGATTGTATCTTTCCCAAATAGGGGCCTGTTAACCGTACAGGCTTGAAATTAAATAGGGAAGATCTCTTCACATCATTTCGACAGTGTCATTTTGCCCAAGATATAGTAAATCAACCAAAGCGATTAAGGGATTTTATAATGAATACCAAAATGTGTTACCCTTTGCAGAAGACTGCGCATATCAACATTTTTGTCCTTGCTGACTCTAAGGGTTTCACAAGAAACTGTATCATAGCCAGAAAAAGAGCTCATTGTAAAGACGAATGGGTTTTTTTGCTGCTCTTTTGTAAGTCTACCTGGGCCTTTTCCACGAAAAGACTGAGCGATGGGAAATACTCTTTGGGTTGCACTTCACAGAAGGGTAGTGGGGTCCTGCCCTCATGAAACTCAGTGTTTTCCCACTTGGAGGTGAAATCTTTAGCAAATTCAATGGACTCCAACTTGCTGCCTGTCCTAAGTAGCAGAATTCATGGAAAGCCAAGTCCTTCTGGCACTGGAGTCAATGACAAACCATCTGAAGGATTCAGCAAGAGCAGGGACAGAATCACTGTGGATGTGTTTACCACCTCTGAGAGCTAGCTCATGTCTTTTGAAGGAAAAAAGAAAATACTATCTGAATAGATCCAGCCCTTCCTACCCCCCATGGTCTAAGCACTATGGGGCTCCCCCCACTTGTTGCCATTGTGGTTTTGGGGAGCTGCTGGAGAATCCTAGTTTGGGTCCATCTCTTTTTCCCCTGTCACCCAAAACTGACTTTTTCCCCCCTCTCGTTGCGGGTAGAGGAATCTGTGGCTTTTTATTTTGTCTTTCCCTGGCTAACTCTGAAATGGAGCTGTCGGACAGTGAGAGCTTGATAACTTTATGTCCTATCCCCTTAAAATTGTTCCCTGCTTGTCAGGGGACAAAAATCCTTCCCTGCTGTGGGAGAGATAAGGCGGACTTGCTGATTGTGTGTAGTAGAGTCTCCCAGAATTGTTCCATATGTCAAATCATCACATAGTGTGATCAAGGACAGGCTGTAGCATTCAGTATGCAATCCTGCAACGGTTAGCATAAGGGGCATGCCCCCCTAAGGATAAGGAGCAGCTACAGAGTTCAAACTTTTCAGCATTAGACCTGCAGTTAAAACATATCACTGCCACAGCAGACTGTCAGTGTGGGTACTGTCAGAAAAGTGCCTATGGCAGAATGGTATCTTCTTACTTAACTCCGCTCCCAGTGTGTAATCAGAGGCACTATACTCAACTAAGTTTTTGCTAGTTCTGTCAGCACTGGTACCATAAGAGAATATGCTGGATTCTATTCTGGCTTAGAATTCTTAGCCAAGGACCAGTTGAAGAAATGTTACTATTCATAGAATCATAGAACTGGAAGGGACCACGAGAGGTCATCTAGTCCAGTCCCCTGCACTCATGGCAGGACTAAGTTTTATCTAGACTATTCCTGACAGGTGTTTGTCCAACCTTTTAAAAATCTCCAATGACGGAAACTCCACAACCTCCCTAGGCAATTTATTCCAGTGCTTTAACCACCCTGACTGTTAGGAAGTTTTTCCTAATGTCCAGCCTAAACCTCCCTTGCTGCAATTTAAGCTCATTGCGTCTTGTCCTATCCTCAGATGTTAAGAAGAACAATTTTTCTTCCTCCTCCTTCTAACAACCTTTTACATACTTGAAAACTGTTATCATGTCTGTTCTCGGTCTTCTCTTTTCCAGACTAAACAAACCCATTTTTTTCAATCTTCCCTCACAGGTAATGTTTTCTAGACCTTTAATCATTTTTGTTGCTCTTCTCTGGACTCTCTCCAATTTGTCCACATCCTTCCTGAAATGTGGTGCCCAGAAATGGACACAATACTCATCCTTTGTAATTTGACCTAGTTTCCACTTTTTGCAGGACTCTTCTTTGATTTTTAGATCCTTGAAGATCTCCTGGGTAAGCCAGGGTGGTCTCTTGCCACACTTCCTATCTTTGCTACACAGTGGGATAGTTTGCTCTTGTGCCCTTAATAATGTCTCTTTGAAAAACTCCCAACTGTTCTTCTATTGTTTTCCCCCTTAAACTTGCTTCCCATGGGATCTTACCTACCAACTCCCAGAGTTTGCTAAAGTCTGTCTTCCTGAAATCCATTGTCTTTATTGTGCTGTTCTCCCTCCTACCATTCCTTAGAATCATGAACTTTTATCATTTCATGATCATCCAAGCTGCCTTCCACTTTCAAATTCTCAACCAGTTCCTCCCTATTTGTCAAAATCAAATCTAGAACAGCTTCTCCCCTAGTAGCTGTTTCCACCTTCTGAAATAAAAAATTGTCTCCAGTACATTCCAAGAACTTCTTGTTTAATCTATGCCCGGCTGTGTTATTTTTCCCAACAGATGTCTGGGTAGTTGAAGTCCCCCATCACCACCACGTTCTGTGCTTTGGATGATTTTACTAGCTGTTTAGGGAGAAAAAGCTGGTGTTGTTGGAAGCAGAACCCCTGGTGGCATGCATGGCATAAGAACCAGAAAGAACAGAATAAAAAGAACCCAGCTTGACTTTCAGGTCCCAAACTGAGGTTGCAAGTCTGGAAGTCAGATAAACCGTCTTTACACTTGTAAACTCAGCAAATTTGACCTGGAATTGCTGAGATGCAAGCTTGGAACCCCAAGATGCTGCTTTTGTAGTCGCCTCTCTGAATAGAACCACACTGTGATGCATTACACAAAGCCCATGCTGGGCCTGAAAGGATTACAAGGCAATACTGGGCCAGGTAGCCCTGCTTCCACCCCACCCCCCGGTGCCTGCTGAGCATGCTCTGACTGGAGCAGTGGATTAGAAGGAGTTCAGAAGCCCAGGCAAAGAGTGGTGGAGGGGCAGTAGGAGAGATGAATCCTTTTCCGGGAAGCCAGACAGAAGGTTGAGCCTGAGAAGGGGACCCACAGTGCAGGTAGGGCCTGTAACCACCACCCCACCCCTTTGAGAACCAGCAGGTCCCTGCTCACTTGGACTCTTATTCAGCGATTGACTGTTTGACTATAGGGGCCACATCCCAAATGAAGGGATATATAGGTCGGAAGTAGCCCAGGGGAGTGGACTCACATTCTTTGCAAGAAAGACTCTGCTAGTGTAGCTTCCCATAAGGAGAGCCTGGGTCCCCCACCACAGCTCATCGAGGGCTGAAGCCCAGATGCAAGTGGAGGTCAGACAGGGGTGAAAGTAAGTTAAAGGACTTACCGATACGCCGGCATCCTGAGCGGGGGTGTGGCCTCAACAGGAAGGGGTGTGGCCTCAACAGGAAGAGGTGGGGCCTTTCAAGATTTAAACGTCCTGGGGCTCCAGCTGTGGCTGGGAGCCCCAGGGCCTTTAAATCACCCCAGAGCTACCAGCTACAGAGGCGGCTGAGAGCCCCAGGGCTCAGGGGCAAATTAAAGGGCCCAGGGCTCCAGCCGCTGCAGAGCTCCAGGCCCTTTAAATCACCTCAGAAGCCCAGCTGCCGGAGCTCCGGCAGGAATTTAAAGGGCCCGGGCTCCCCACAGTGGCCGGAGCTCCGGGCCCTTTAAATCCCCGCCCGAGCCTGGCTGCCAGAGCTCCAGCGGTGCTTTAAAGGGCACGGGGCTCTCGACAGCAGCTGGAGCCCTGGGCCCTTTAAATCACTGCTGTGGAAGCCGGTCCCAGTCTGGCACAGCATACTGGCTCTTGCCGGTACACCACACCATACTGTACCGGCTTACTTTCACCTCTGAGGTCAGAAGATCCCTGGCTTGGGGTCAGGAACCAGGCACCTCTACTGCCCTGACAGAAAGGCAAGGGATTGGGGGTGGGGTGGTCAAGTACATTAACCACTAGGCTGCCCAGCCCTCCAAGCACCCTATCTCTCACACTTTAAAGAAACTGGCTGTTTACTTTAAATAAACTCAGACCATCAAGAGTATAATACGGCAAAGTGACAGTTGAAACTGCATTACAGCACATGTTTTGGTGGGAGTTTACAGTTACATTTGCTTTTCCAGTGCCAAAAGGCCAAAGTCAGAAAGTCATTTGCCATGTGGAAAGTGTTACTTGTGTTTAAACCAAGTGACAAACATTAAAAAAAATCAAGGCCCAGGACAATTTGTTTAAGCTACTTAAAATAAACACCGTTCAGGTTAGGGGCTAATGACTGACAAAGCCTAGGAAGTTGAATAAAGTCCATGTCATCCCACAGTAGCTAAGAAATCCACAAAGCATTGAGGCCAAGTCTTCAAAAGGCACTTTTGCACACGCCTGACTCACATGCAGCCCTGGCTGTGAGGCATTGCCTGGGCGCATTGGTTGGCATGCAGGCTAGCAAAACACGAACTGAGGCCAGATCCTCCTTCCATTGAAGCCAGTGGCGCAACTCTCATTAGCATTAGTGCGACAAGATCAGCCCTTTAAAAACTTTGCCTTGAAATGTCAGTATCTTAAACAAAATAAAGGACAGAAATGTCCAAAAGTACTACAAGTAGAGTTTATATCAGTATTTGTGATTCCTGAGTCTTCTGAATGGTAAGACACACGAGAGCACCGAGACTGAAATCCAATGAGCTCTACTTGCTTTCCTTTATAAATGAGGTTCATGTATAGATTAATAAATTCTAAGGCCAGAAGAGAGAATTCTGAGCACCTAGTCTGACCTCCTGTGTAACCCAGACCATAGATCTCCCCCACGTATATAAATACATTCTATTCATATGTTCACCGAGGAAGGTAAAATGGTCTGACCTTGATTTTCCAGAAACGTAGCCACACAAAGCCCCTGTGCAACTGTGTCCAGTTTGCCGATTTGGGCAGTGATTCCGAAAGGTACCTGCCCATGGGCCTAACTTTGAGCATGAGAGTATGGAACTCGCAAAATTTTCCCAAAGAGGGTGAGGTTCCTGTGAGCTGTGCAGTGCAGAGACAGCACTTGTTCCTGGATATCAATATAAAAGCCATACATTATTTTTTGCATCTTTCTCTTACAGGAAGATGCGTAAATGGGCTTCCTTGCAGCACTGACGATCAGCATTAACTTCACACTAGAGTCCCATGGGTTTGGGAGGAGATGATGCTCTGTCCTTGGCCAACCTAAACTCAGTAGAGCACCCACAGAGAAGCTGCACAGGGCCTGGGGCAAGAGGGCATTGTGCTATGGAATTCTACCCTCCTCATCCATGTCATGAGAATAATCATCCTCTCCATCCCTTGAGGTAGAGAGGGCAATAAGGTCCTAGTAAGAATGAGGATTAGAGTGTTAGTTTTGATTTCAGGGTATGGAATTGCTGCTACAGCATTTCAAACATTATTTTCCCACAGTTCCCAGTTACTCTCTCAAAAACTATTTGAGCTGTTTCTGAGAACATTAAACTTCCAGGGTTTGTTGGTTGGTGGGGTTTTGTTTGTTTGTTTTTGGTTTGGTTTGGTTTTTTTTTGCATTGGTTTGGGGTTTTTTTTAGGAGCTCTCGATCACACATTTTGGGAAAGATGGCTATATATTGTGTAACAGCAAAAACGTGTGGTGTCTGTAGTTCAGGGAGACACCCCGAGGGAATATGGGTGGGAGGCTCAAATAACTGTATGAAGTTAAAACAGCCATAATAAAACACCTATCCTTGACAACTTTATTATCTTCAGAAACTGCAGCCAGGTTTTTTTTCTTTTTGCAAGTTACTTTCTCAGAAAATTTCTGTTCCCTGGGAATATTATTTTTTCACACTGTAAGGAATGCAGAGCCTGTTGTTATTGAAAAAGAATCTACCTCAGACTGTTGCTATCCAAAATGGGGAAGCAGAACTTCCAACCCCAAACCTTCAATAATAATGAGTCAGACCCGCAAAATCATATTTTAAAAATAATACAATTTGGCTTCTTTTTTAAATTTGCCTTCTGGTTTGGGAGGCGTTGGAGTTTTTCTCCACAACCCTGAGGTCTAGAAACTTCCTTTTAAAAAAAAATGAAAGCTGAGATTCTCACATAATCCTGACTCCAGAATTGGGGACTTTAAGAAAAACACCAAATATCATAGAATCGTAGGACTGGAAGAGACCTCGAGAGGTCTCTAGTCCAGTACCCTGCACTCAAGGCAGGACTAAGTATTACCTAGACCAGGGGTCGGCAACCTTTCATTTATTCACTGTAATTTAAGGTTTTGCATGCCAGTAATACATTTTATATTTACAGAGGCCGGCAGACGGAACCCCAGATCAGCAGCGGGCTGAGCCACTCAGCTCGCTGCCAGTCTGGGGTTCTGTCCACCGGCCCCTGCCAGCCAGGGTCCCTGCCACTGGCCCCGCTCAGCCCACTGCCGACCCAGGGTTTCATCCATCCAGGCCGGCAGCAGGCTGAGCAGGGCCAGCGGCCGGGACCCCAGGTCAGCAGCAGAGTGTCACTGAAAATCAACTCGTGTGCCGCCTTTGGCCCGCGTGCCATAGGTTGCCAACCCCTGACCTAGACCATCCCTGAAAAGTGTTTGTCCAACCTGCTCTTCAAAATCTCCAATGACAGAGATTCCACAACCTCCGTAGGCAATTTATTCCAGTGCTTAACCATCCTGACAGGAAGGTTTTTCCTAATGTCCAACCTAAACCTCCCTTGCTGCAATTTAAGCCCATTGCTTCTTGTCCTATCCTCAGAGATTAAGAAAAACAATTTTTCTCCCTCCTCCTTTTAACAACTTTTTATGTACTTGAAAACTGTTATCAGGTCCCCTCTCAGTCTTCTCTTTTCCAAGCTACATAAAACCAGTGTTTCATAGGTCATGTTTTCTAGACCTTTACTCATTTTTGTTGCTCTTCTCTGGACTTTCTCCAGTTTGTCCACATCCTTCCTGAAATGTGGCGCCCAGAACTGGACACAATACTCCAGTTGAGGCATAATCAGCACAGAGTAGAGCAGAAGAATCACTTCTCGTGTCTTGCTTACAACACTCCTGCTAATACATCCCAGAAGGATGTTCACTTTTTTTGCAACAGTGTTACGCTGTTGACTCACATTTAGCTTGTGATCCACTCTGACCCCCAGATCCCTTTCCGCAGTGCTCCTTCCTAGGCAGCAATTACCCATTTTGATGTGTACAACTGATTGTTCCTTCCTAAGTGGAGTACTTTGCATTTGTCCTTATTGACTTTCATCCTATTCACTTGAGACCGTTTCTCCAGTTTGTCAAGATCATTTTGAATTGTAATCCTATCCTCCAAAGCACTTGCAACCCCTCCCAGCATGGTATTGTCTACCAGCTTTATAAGTGTACTTTCTATATCATTATCTAAATCATTGATAAAGATACTGAACAGAACCAGACCCAGACCTGATCCCTGCAGGCCTTCACTTGATATGCTCTTCCAGCTTGACTGTGAACCACTGATAAATGCTCTCTGTGAACGGTTTTCCAACTAGTTATGCACCCACCTTATAGTAGCTCCATCTAGGTTGCACAGTAAAACTTCAGAGTTACAAACACCATTAAATTAGGCTTGAATAAAGACCAGGAGTGGATGGGTCATTACACAAAGTAAAAACTATTTTCCCATGCTAATTTTTCTCCCTACTGTTACTCACACCTTCTTGTCAACTGTTGGAAATGGGCTATCCTGATTATCACTACAAAAGTTTTTTTCTCCTGCTGATAATAGCCCAACTTAATTGATTACTCTCGTTACAGTTGGTATAGCAACACTCATTTTTTCATGTTCTCTGTATATGTATATCTTCCTACTGTATTTTCCACTTCATGCATTTGATGAAGTGGGTTTTAGCCCACAAAAGCTTATGCTCAAATAAATTTATTAGTCTCTAAGGTGCCACAAATACTCCTCATTCTTTTTGGTGATAAAGACTAACACGACTACCACTCAGAAATCTGAAATGTTTGTAACTCTGAACAAAATGTTATGGTTGTTCTTTCAAAAGTTTACAATTGAACATTGACTTAATACAGCTTTGAAACTTTACTGTGCAGAAGAAAAATGCTGCTTTTAGCGATCTTAATTTAAATGAAACAAGCACAGAAACCATTTTGTTACCTTGTCAAATCTTTTTTGAATTTTTTTTAGTAGTTTATATTTAACAGTTTTGTACTGTATTTGCTTTTTTTCTCTCTCTGTCTCTGCTGCTGCCTGATTGCATACCTCTGGTTCCAAATGAGGTGTTTGGTTGACTGGTCAGTTCATAATTCTGGTGTTCATAACTCTGAGGTTCTACTGTGTTTCCCTAGTTTATCACAAGACTTGGAGCAAAATCGTGTGAGAGATGGTCTCCAGTGTCCCATTTAGATGAGTTTTTCTGAAGTCTGTTACGTGTGTGTGTGTGTACATGCATATATACAGTGTGCTAAATGTTTCAAGTTTTTTTTAGAATAAAGGGGAATGCAGTTATGCTCCTAATTTGCATGATCACTTGCTATGTTTTGTGTGCAAATTGAAGAATTGTCTAGATGTATGGCCAATACTGGTCCTGTGTATGTGCATACTACCTGCATTATTGCAAGAGGGAATGTTGGCTAGGCAATGGCAGTTATTCCCTACTCTTTTTGAAAAGTCAACGGGAGCTTTAACTGTCACTTGAGCAGTGGGTAGAGATGGCATCCTTCGAACAGGCTGTTCAAAGTGAGATCCTTTCTAACAGTAAGTATATGATCACCCTGCTGTGTATTGTGTGGGAGCCCAGTTCTGGAGTGTGGCTGGAGCCTAAGAATAATGGGCTGGGTACTGGTGGGGAGGGAAGAGTGATATCAGCAGAGCTCTGCTGATACTATGTTAAATCCTAACCGCTGAGAAGTATTTTTGTGATTTTGTGCAGCAATTCAGAATACTGGCGTCAGTGTTGGAAATTGCTTGCGAAGAGTCAGAATGCAAACTCAGCTGAGAAGAACTGACTCCCTGAACTTAAAGAGTTAATGTAATTCTGTTTACAGACTCCAGAATATAACACAATGCATGCTCTGGCAAGTCATAAAATATTTTCTGTTTTCCCTCTGCCAGTCCTATGGAGCCAGAATCTTAATTGGACTTGATAAATAGTGTTTATTCATTTCCCTTTAGACCACTAAAGCTGTCTTGAAGCTTGTGTGACCCTCAAGCCTATTCCTCTTCATACTGAACTAGTTCTTGGGGTCTATTGATTGAGAAAGATTCACAGCCAGGGTACAGGACCTGTGGGTTTGTGCTGAGGCTTTGCTGTGGGCTCTCAGACCATTCTATGGCAGAAGTAGCAATGATCTGACACGAAGTAAAAACACTGCGCCCAAGAGCAGCAAGATTAGGAAATAGGAGTTTGCGCTGCAGTGTTAATAATGATCTCCAAGGGAAGTCTTGCCCTGAAATGAAGTTCATTGGGAAGACGTGCTGTAAAAGCTGAAGGGCAGGGCTGGCCTTACCATGAGGCAAACTGAGGTTTTTGAGTACATAAGCCATGGCCTCTCCATTGTGTCACCATTGGGGATTTCACGCCAGGAATGTGTTGGATGGAAACTTCTATTTTCATTGTCTTTGGGGAACATGAAGTTTTTCATTTCCCGTGGCCCATGCAGTACAAGGAAGTCCCTCAGGCTACTGCTCAAGTGGGTCCACAGTCCTGGATCATCTAGATTTAACGAACTAAACTCAGCAGCAGCTGTATCTTGTGCCTCCACCACACTCTTCTCTGATCTACACTTTTCTTCAGGAATGTGCATGGTTACATCCATTTGAGATGGAGATATGGATGCTGCAGTAGCTGCCAGGTCTCCTGCACTCTGACTACCTGGAAGATCAGGCATCTCCTCACCACTCACATCCTCACTGGGGCCGGAAGGCTCAACGTGAACATTTGTGTCTCTGTAACTTAGGAGAGCTCCTTCCTGCTTAGACAGAAGAGCTTCCTTTGCTTTCTCTCTTTTTCTGAATGCTGCCCCAGAGGGGCGTTTTCTTCTTTCACTCATGACTGCTGTTCTGTGCCAGCTGTAGTGGCTCTCAATTGAAGGGGACAAATAAGCAGGCTGGTAGCAGGGCCTGAGTGAGGGAAGATATCAGTGTCTTAAGGGCCTAACTGGCTCTTACTACTTCAGTTGACTGCCTGTTCTCCTCAAGTGGGTTCAGGGAAGCAGCAGGAAACAGGAAGCTCCCTGAGAAGCTGGTGTTAATCAGTCCAGGCTCCTGGGGGTTCTAGAGAGGTACATAAGAGGCTCCTCCTCCTCCTCTCTCGTTGCAGCTTCTCCTGCTTTCTGTTCTTCCCTCTCACTTTTTCTCCTGCCTGCCTGTTATGTCTCTTGTGCCCTCCTTCCTCCAGCACAGCACTCCACCTTCTCTGTGCATCCAGAGCAGAGAGAATACATATGCACCAGCAGCAGACACAATTTTCTACTCTCTGGGTCCTAGTGGTCCACAGTCCGGCACCTGAGGTGGTCGCCTCATGGTAAGGCCAGCCCTTCACCGTGGGGTTCCAGTCCAAGACTGGGACTCCTAGGTACAACAGCATTGCCAATAACAAATAATAATAGGAGTAGGTTGTTACCCTGTTGTTTTACAGTTAAGAAAACAAAGGCAGAGAGGCTGATTGGTATGGGTAAGAACACAGAAGAAGTCAGTGGCATCATAGGCGCCAACTGTCCCCGGCGTTGGTGGTGCTCGTGCCCCTCCTCCTCTGGCCTTGCCCCGCCCCCACCCCGCCCCCATTCCTACCCCTCCCCAAATCCCCACCGCAGCCCCACCTCTTCCCCGAGCACGCTACGTTCCCCCTCCTTCCCAGCGCTTGCCGCGCGAAACAGCTGTTTCGCAGAGCAAGCACTGGGAGCTAGGGGGAAAAGGCGGGCACGTGGCATGCTCAGGCAAGGAGGCGGAGCCAGAGCAGAGGAAAGCTGGGGCGGCGTGGCGAGCTGCCGGTGGGTGCTAAGCATCCACCAATTTTTCCCCGGGTGTGCTCCAGTCCCGGAACACCCACGGAGTTGGCGCCTATGAATGGCATAGCTGGGATTAGAACTCAAGACTTCATGGCTCTCAGAACTGTATTCAGACCACTAGGAGCTCCCAGCTGTAACCAAAGAATGAATCTTAGTTTAATGGAGAGCATCTGTCCCTGACTGCAATATTCTCTCCTGAAAGAGATAATGGAAGCATGTTAATAAAAATCTCAACATGCCAGTTTTTTGGCTCTTTGTGGTATTTTGCTGGCAGATCAGAGTATACAGATGTGTTACTAGGTGGAGCAAGTGACTGCTCTGGCAGCCTTTGCTTTTCTGACTACCCTTGCAGGGCTTTATTCAGAAATGAAATAAGCTTTAGGTCAGGTTAACAATTCAAACGAAAAACGTGACTTCAGCTGTAAGCAATAGATTTCAAGAGCTAGAAGCAAATTATATCCAGTCAGTCTAGCAATAAATAGAAGTAAAACATCTTGTTGATGGATCCCTCGTTTATATTTGCACAATAGCCAAATGCAGCACACGCTATGGATGAGAGATTGCTAGGTATACATTTGATACATATGGCCACGCTGTTGCTCTGTTTTAGGAAATCATTCCAAAGCCAGCCTCTTGGCATGCCACAGTTGTGATATTTGAGAAGATTTCTGCTTTCATGGGAAACAAACTACCAGGGATGTGGCTTCTGTACGAAACAGAGCTGGGTGGCATTTTTCAGCCCTAATTCTTTTTTCACTGAAAAATACAGATTATGATCAACCGAAACATTTGTGAATTTGTGTTTGATTTTGGTGAATTGTTTCAGTGGCAAAGAAAAGCGTGTGTTGAAAAGTTTCATCGAGAAATCAAATTCCAGCAAATTTCAATGAGCTGTTTGCAAAATGGATCATTCTCTTTTAACAAGAAACTTGCCCCATTTCTCAGCAAGCATGATAGGAAATAGCTGTCCTGAGGTCTCTTACTAGGGAGATTTCTGTATACAAAATCTGCAGTATAATCACTACTCCCCTGTGAAGTATGTTTCTAAATAATTTAAACCAAACTATGCTTTTCAGAATAAATTAAAAATAGTGCATTGTGCGATGCAGTATCCATGGTTTTTTTTATAATAGTATTTATTCACAAACTAGCTAATTTAGAAATATTTGTATAACCTGCAGTGGGTTGCCCAATCATTGCTCTGGATTAGAGTGGATCTGTTGCGGGTGTGCCTGGATGTATTTTGCTGCGTCAGTGTGTGTGGTGTCATTCTATATAGGAAATTTAAACTGGCAAGATCCTCAGCTATGCTTTACACTAGCTGAGGATCTGGCCTGTGGTGCATAAGCAAGACAAGTTATTAGGGAACCTGCAGTTCTCAGACACACACAGTTGTCCTGTCCTTTGTCTGTACCCACGTCACTTAAAGGTGTTTGTTTAATAAAGTAGAACTTCAGCATTATGAACACCTTGGGAATGGAGGTTGTTCATAACTCCGAAATGTTTGTAACTCTGAACAAAACGCTATGGTGGTTCTTTCAAAAGTTTACAGCTGAACATTGACTTAATACAGCTTTGAAACTTTACTATGCAGAAGAAAAATGCTGCTTTCCCTTTATTTTTTAGTAGTTTATGTTTAACACAGTACTGCACTGTATTTGCGCCTAAGAACAAAGAACGTAGGCCGTACTTACAGGATGGGGCACTCCACCATGGGAAGCAGTGACTCTGAAAAAGATTTGGGGGTTGAGGTGGATAATCAGTTGAACATGAGCTCCCAGTGCAATGAGATGTGGCCAAAAGGGCTAATGTCATGGATGCACAAAGAGGGCAGTCTCCAGTAGGAGTAAAGAAGTTATTTTTCTTCTGTATGTGGCACTGGTGCAACCACTGCTGGAATATTGTGTCCAGTTCTGGTGTCCATGAGTCAAGAAGGATGTTGATAAATTGGAGAGGGTTCAGAGAAGAGCCACAAAAGGGATTAAAGGGTTAGAAAACCTGCCATATAGTGATAGACTCAAGGAGCTCAATCTATTTAGTTTAACAATGAGACGGTTAAGGGGTGACTTGATTACAGTCTACAAGTATCTATATGAGGAACAAATGCTTGATAATGGGCTCTTCAATCTAGCAAAGAAAGATGTAACATGATCCAATGGTTGGGAGTTGCAGCTAAACAAATCCAGACTGAAAAATAAGGCGTAAAGATTTAACAGTAAAGTGTGACAAACTCAGGACAAACAGCCGCGGGAGGTGGGGGGAGGGGCGTAGAAAACAATCCCAGAAGGTTAAAAGGCCCTCCTCCCTATCAGCTGGGGAGAGGTGACTAAAAGTCAATCACGTTCAGCTGAGAAAGGGTTACCAGAGATCAATGAAGATCAACTGGGAGGGAGTTACCTGAGGTCATGAGAACATAATTTAAATTCTTATGTTCTTATGAGGCTGTATTCCCTCCCATAAGGGAGAAAAACAAGCCCAAAAGACTGGCTGAGAGAAGGGCGGACTTAGTGGTATCCATAGGCGCCCGTAGGCTCTGGCACCCTCTGCAGTGGCATGCATATGCGCCGGTATAAGGAGTGCTGCTGGCCCCCTCCCTCCTTCAGTTTCTTCTTACCGCCAGTGATGGTGTTGGAATGTTTCCTTGCTTTGGCAAGTGCTTACTTACCCAGTGTTTTTTTTTTCTCTTAGTGTTGTAAATCGTTAGATTAGTAGTTCTTTTGTTCTTTAACAACTAGCGTGTTAGTGTTGTAGATAAGTTAGATAGTCCCCTTTGGGACTTAGCCCAGGGATGGGGTATGCCACGGTCCCCGAGCTTCAAGCCTTGTGATCGCTGTAGAAAGCCTATGCCCATCAGCAACACTCATCAAAGTTGCTTGAAGAGTTTGGAAGAAGCTCACATTAGCAATAGGTTCGCATTTGTAAAAGCTTCAAGCCCAGAACAAAAAGGAGCAGGACATAAGACTGAGAGCGCTCCTCATGGAGTCAGCCCTCATGCTAGTCTCTGAGCTGCCGAAATCGGACTCTGCTCAGAGTACAGAGGCATCGATGCGAAGTGCACCTTTCGGCACTGGCCTCATGGCGCCCGTCCCAGTCCCTGGTCCCGGCTAAGAAGCAAAGGAAGCACCCAGGGAGAGGGTGTTCCTCGACATCCCGTGTGGGAAAAGGAACGTCCAGGAAGGAACATAGACCCATAGTTGGTACAAGCCACGTGCCAGGCACTGGGCCTGTTGATAAATGAACAAAAATCCACTTTAGTGCCAGCGCAAAAAATAGGGTTTATAGGGGCAGTCCTGGACTCGACACGGGCCAGAGCATTTCTCCTAGAGCCCAGATTTGAGGCAACATCAGCTTTCATCACCCAACTCACCACCACCCTGTCACCACAGGCAGGGTATGCCTCAGGCTACTAGGACACATGGCAGCATGCATTTATGTAGTTCGCTATGCACGTCTGTGGCTCAGGCCCCTCCAGATGTGGTTAGCATCGGTTTACGTCCCGGCCAGGCACCACCTAGACAGAGTCCTCACAATTCCGTCGCAAGTGCTTACTGCTCTGAAATGGTGGTCAAACCCAGTAAATGTTTCCAAAGGAAAACCCTTTGCAACCCCAAACCCACAAAGGTGCTAGTGTCGGACATGTCTGACCTAGACTGGGGGGCCCCACATTGGATCACTGAAGACCCGGGGTTGTGGTCCCGGGAGGAACTCACACTACACATCAACATCAGGGAGCTCAGAGCCATTTGTCTGGCTTGTGAGGCGTTCCTTCCTCGACTATCCTATCAAGTGGTTCAGGTGTTGACCGACAGTACAGCTGCCATGTTCTATGTCAACAGGCAAGGAGGAGCGAGGTCCTAGACTCTCTGCCAAGAAGCCCTCCAGCTGTGGGAATTCTGTATCCGTCACAGCATACACATTGAGGCGCTACATCTCCCTGGTGTCCGAAACACGCTGGTGGATCGCCTCAGCAGGACGTTCTGTTCTGACCATGAATGGTCCCTCCACGAGCAGGTTGTCAAAATGGTCCCCCAGAGGTGGGCCTGTTTGCCACTGGGGAAGCAGGAAGTGTCACCGGTTCTGCTCCCTCCAAGGTCTCGACAGCAGATCACCATCAGACGCTTTTCTCCTGTCTTGGGCAGACAACCTGATGTATGCCTTCCTGCCAATCCCTCTTATCAGCAGGACCCCCCTGAAAATAATGAGCATCATCATGATTGCCCCAGTGTGGCCCCACCAGTATTGATTCGGCATGCACATGGACTTGTTGTCAGCACCCCCGGGAATGCTTCCCAACCGCCCAGATCTGCTCTCTCAGAATCATGGGAGGTTACTGCACCCGAATCTCCCCTTACTCCATCTCACAGTGTGGATGTTGTATGGCTGAACCCAGAGGAGCAGGCCTGCTCTACTGAAGTCCAAGGAGTGCTGCTGGAAAGTAGAAAACCCTCTACTAGAGTGACTTACCTGGCAAAGTGGAAACGCTTCTCCTGCTGGGCGTTGGAGTGGGGGATCTCCCCTACCCACTCATCTCTGCAGTCCATTCTAGACTACCTGCTTCATTTAAAGCATCAGGGCCTAGCCTTCTCCTTGATCAAGGTGCACCTGGCAGCCATTTTAGCATTCACCCCTGTGTCCAGAGCAGATTAGTGTTCTCACATGAGATGACGATCAGGTTTCTTAAGAGCCTAGAAAGGCTCTTCCCGCTGGTCCAGAACCTGGTTCCTCAATGGGACCTCAATCTAGACCTTTCTAGGCTCACTGGCCCTCCCTTCGAGCCATTAGCTTCCTGTTCTCTTTCACATCTATCGTGGAAAGTTGCCTTTCTTGTGGCTATCACTTCCGTGAGGCAAGTCTCCAACATGAAAGCCCTTACGTTGGAACCCCCATACACTGTGTTCTGCAAGGATATGGTTCAGTTGCATCCCCATCCGGCTTTCCTGCTGAAGGTGGTGTCGACTTTCCATGTTAACCAGGACACATTTCTTCCGGTTTTCTGCCCGAAGCCTCACGGGTCGAATGAGGAGAGGCGTATGCACATCCTTGACATCAGACAAGCTCTGGCCTTTTACTTAGAGCATACTAAGCCTTTCTGTAAATCGACTCAATTGTTCATCACAGTGGCTGGCAGAATGAAAGGCCTCCCGGTATCTTCTCAAAGGCTTTAGTCTTGGATTACCACCTGCATTCGCACTTGTTATGAGCTGGCGTAGGTTGTACCTCCACAGATAGTGATGGCCCAGTCAACCAGAGCTCAGGCATCATTGGCAGCCTTCCTGGCGCAAGTCCATATCCAGGATATCTGCAGGGCCGCAACGTGGTTGTAGGTGCATACCTTCATGACCCACTACGCCATCACCCAGCAGGCCAGAGATGATGCTGGCTTTGGCAGAGCTGTATTGCAGTAGACACGGCCATGAACTCCTACCCACCTCCAGGGATATTGCTTGAGTCACCCAACATGTAATGGACGTGAGCAATCACTCAAAGAAGAAAAAACGGTTACTAAACTTTTGTAACTGTTGTTCTTTGAGAGGTGTTGCTCATGTCCATTCCATGATATGCCCTCCTTCGCCTCTGTCAGAGTTCTGGCAAGAAGGAACTATGGGAGGGAGGGGGCCAGCAGTGCCCTTTATACCGGTGCACATGCACACCACTCCATAGGGTGCCAGAGCTGGTCCCCTGCAGATACCATTGAAGGAAAAACTTGCTGCACCAGTGCATGTGGCACATGGACATGAGCAACACATCTCGAAGAACAACAGTTATGAAAGGTTAGTAACCGTTTTTTCTCCATTCCATTCAACTTTTGGAGAGGAGCTCAAATACCGGAAAAGCACAAGTTTTTGTATCTTCCCAGTTATTTCCTTTTTATGATGACACTGCTTAAAAGCCTTTTCTTTGGCAGAAAACAAGATAATACAGATGGGAAAGATCTGATACCAGATTTTTACAGAGATTTATCACATCTGCAATCCAGAAGAAATGTTAACTAAAGCAGATGTTCTGTTATCTGCACATATCTGTGCTGTTGGTCCATCCCTTGTGTATCTTTTGCTCTCACTTCAATTCGTCTTCCCATGTGTAAAGGGAAAATCAGGGTTGCCTTGCCTTTCCTTACTTGGGAATTCTTGCAAGAGACTTTCAGGCACTGAACTCCAACTTACTTTTGTGCATGTCATTCTTGGTGGGAGAGGGAAGGAGAGAGAGTTATCTTAGGACTGTGATTGTTTTTGAATGATTAATGTCCATAGACTGAACACTAGGATTTGTTTGATTGCTGATGTTCTTTTTGTCCTGCCAGGATTAAGATTTCTGTATCAAATATACACACACGTGGTCAAATATACGTGAACCCAGTTAAATCATGCTAAAAACCCTGTTCAGTCATGCTAACAGGCTGGCCTCCATGGAGCTTTACAACCTACTGACAACAATGGAGGCAGGAGGGAGATAAAGTCAGTGAGGGAGACATGTCAATTTAATAAGACTGCAGAAACTCTGCCAGATGACATAATGGCTAAATGATCTCCAGTGTGATGACAAGGATTCTCGAAATACCCTAAGCCTGGATGAAAAGTTCAAGTCCCAAAATATAATCATGCAAATCATTATTGCTACCACTGTTATATAATTGCAACAAATCTTATACAAAGTGTAAGGGTTCAACAGCTTGGAGGCTAACTAACCCAAAGCCAACCTTTAAAGACATGTTGGAAAGTATGTGAATGGTAATTAGGGCCATTCAATGCTAGATTGGCTAGAACTTTGAAATGCAAATCTGTATTGTTAGAGATTTAAAGGTGATACTAATTGTATGTGTTTAATTATAGCTGGTTAAATGTTCTCCATGTAAACAGACAGTTCCTGTCTGTCACTATAGCTGTTGATTCAGAGAGCAAAAGGGAATATTAACATTTAGATGAATCTTGCATGCAATAATGTCATTGTCTAGGTGTCTCTTTAAAGTTTGTGATAAACTGCTTAATGGATAAATTATCGTATGTTAATCCATGTAGTTAATTATCAGTGAGGTTTAGGAAACAGAAGGTTACATCAAAAGCCTATTGTTCACCCAGGACTGTATGGTCAAGTGGCTGCTAGAAAACTGTATAAAAGACCCTTGGGTCCTGATCCTTTTTATCTCAGATCTGCTTGAGGCTTCATGCAGGGGAAGCCTAAGCCATAAGGATTGAGATCCCAGTCCTGACTGGACCACCCTGAATATAAACATTGGGCTATAACCTACAAACTATTTCTGAAAGAACTCTTTGCATCTAAAAAGCTCACCGTCTCTGCTATGAATCTGAATCTCAAGATTGTACTCATGTCTGTATGTATACTGATCTTTTAACCATACTCTCTCTTTTCTTTTTTAATAAAGTTTAGTCAATAAGAATTGGCTGTAAGCGTGTACTTGGGTAAGATCTGGAAAAGTCATTAACCTGGGAGGTAATTGGTAGAAGTTTTTATACAAGGAATGAGATTTTCAGTAATCCTCATCATATTTGAGTTGGGTCTCTGGGGGAGGCATGAGGCTGGGTTACTTTAAGGGAACTGTGTTGATGGCTTCTGGATAGCCAGTAAGGTATTGTAGAAGCTGTTTTGTGCTGACTTGGTAAATCTAAGTATTGGAATATCCACCAGCTTTGGGGATTGTCTGCCCCATGCTTTGCGGTTCACCCTAATTGAGTGACTTCAGTTGGCTCTCCTGGGACTCCAGTCACATCCCCTATAAAATGAATAGCATGAAATATGCCCTTCTTGTACCTGTCTATGTTGGGGAGCCATTGAAAGACAATAGGTTAATCTGTAAGGAATATTAACGATTTGTGTAAGGACACCCTGAGAAGGAGATGTTTGTGTGACTATAGTTAAGAATCTGTCAGTTTGCAGAGAGACAGTAAGGCTCAATGGATAGGGCCACTGGACTGTGACTCAGGAGATTTGGATTCTACCCCTGGCTCTGTCACTGGGCCTGCATTGGGAAAATCATTTCACTTCTCTTTTAACTTATTTGTAAAACAGGGATAATAATACTTACCTCTGTTAAAGCACTTTGAGATCAACAGATAAGTGCTGGCTATTATTGCTGCAATAACTTCTATATTTGTTCAGTTTGTAATGACAAATGGATAAGGTGCTGGCCTGGGTATCAGGAGAACAGTATACTAGGCCTGACTTGCTATAACCTGTGTGCACCTCAGTTTTCCTATCTGTAAAATAGGGATAATGACATCCTCCTTTGGGAGATGTGGCTAAAAAACACTATGTGAGAGCTAAGTATTGTCTTTATAACTCCTCTTCATGTGCATCTTTGAAGGCCAAATCCTGGTTTGCACCTGGTTTGGTTCAGCCCCGCACACCACATCCATTTGGCTCTTTAAAAAGTTTGAGTGTGCAAGTGCGAAGTGTGATTGAGGCCCTTGAAGTGCTTGTTGTACATAAAAGGTGAACTGTAAAGGCTTTGGATAAAACTTAGGGCTTGATTCTCAAAGCCCCAGGGGGCGAGTCCACGTGTGTGTAGTTGCATATGCAGTTGTCATGATTGTGTGCAGCCAAATGACTAGTTAGATATCTGTCTAGCCATTTGCACGTGCCAGTAAGCAGGTACACTAGTTGTGTGTGCTCTTTGAGTGTCCCAACTGGCATTCTGCCAACTAGCAGGGTTTGATAAATTGAAGATCCAGGTATACCCATCTCCCTCCTCCTGATCACCAGGTAGCAAGATGAGATCTGACTGAATTACATGGTGGGAGGACAGAAGCAGAAGAGAAAAGAACAACCCCTATACTATCTTAGGGGAGTACAAAGAGAATGGTGGGAGGGAAGGAAAGACGAAGGGATTTAAATACCTTGCTTTCCTTTGGGCTCAGCAAAGAGATGGAGAATAGCCCCTTTATCACATGACCACTAGAAAAGAAAGGACCCTAGTCTCAGTCTCCATCAAGGAGGTGCTTCTGGTTCTCAAGTCTCAACCTCCCCAATCATGTGTGATGCTCTCCACTTTTAAGAATAGTTTTTTCACCGTGTGAGGCGGTGGGCAGCAAAGGCTGGTCACAAAGGGCACTCGGGGCTAACTCCTTCCTTCATTAAATCTTCTGTTTTATTCCTTTAAACAGCAAAATCTATGGCAGCCCGAAGGAGATAGCAGCAGTGGGGAGAGGGGGAAAGGCGGGCTGGCTTTTATTTTGGGGGGGGGGGAGGTTAAGCCCCATCAGTGCAGCATCATGGAGTGCAGGCATGGAAAGACTGGCAGTGCCCAGTCCGTGCAGCACAGCCGTATAGAGTCCAGACCAGGACAAGTCAGTGTCAAGCCCCTAAGAGCTCCTCCTTCCGTTGAAAGAGCAGGGCATAGAGCTGCATCACAGGCTGCCTTCCAAACCCCTTTGGGGCTTTAAAAAATTTACACCGAGAGAGATTGCCGGGATAGCACCATTGCTGAACTCCACACAGAGGAAAGCTGAGGACAGAATTTGTTCCTGGCACACGCAATCTTTTGTATTGTGCTGATCCGCAACAACATTGGCTGGACTGCAGCTATGTGGAAGCCTAAGGTGGCCCAAAGTCTATTTTACCAGTGAGTGCGGTCTTCATGATAGGGATCCCAGAGGACTCCTGCACCTGGGGTGGGAAGTATCCTGTGAGTAGCCAAGCTCCGAGAGTTCTCTTTCCAGTCCTAATCTTTACACGGATTCCTTTCATCTACTTCCTTTAAATAAAGTCGTTTGTGTAAATGGTTGTTCTCCTTCCAGGCAATACTGAAAGTTGGGCACTAGCCTTGTGTACTATATGACAGTAGTGTGTATATGGGTGGGGGCAGTTCTGAGTCATGGGGGATTAGGTTCTAACCTGTAAATGGTGAAGCCACACCATAAGTACAGTGCAGAAGAGGTTTTGCTTGCAGCTGCCATAGCAGGGCTGCTTTTATTTCTGTGGAGAAAACAATCCATTCCTGAAAGTGAATTATTTACACCAATAGCTTCGTGCCAGATTTGAAGGCCTCTTCAAAATACAAAGAACTTCTGGGGATGGAATATTGTCATTGGAGCTTATTTATTGCTCCACTTTACCTGATGGCCTTGGAAGCAGGGGTTAGAGAGCTGGGGAGGATATTTGACACTCTCCTTTGAAGGAGGATCCTGCTGTTTTATAACCCCACTGTGAATTTGACAGCATTGGTGGGGGGAGGGGATTTGTAAGACCCCTGACTTGAGTGAAAGTTGGGCCAGGATCCAGTAATTACGGTATGTTGTTCCACTAGGTCCCGCAGTTTGTTATCCAAGTGTAGAGAAGAAATAGAAAGGCAAAATGTGGCAGGAAAATAATGGACCACAAATACCTTGAAAAGAAAAACAAACTGCAGGGAAAGTAAATGGTTAATAAAAGGAGCATAGAATAACTGTGAAAAAGAAATATAAAGTGAACTGTTCTTATTTCACTTAGAAAAGGAGTTTATTAAAGCCTGCCACCAAGGACTGCTATAAATGCTTATAGCTAAACTACAGAGTGAATTTATATGAAGGCCGAGGGAGCTGTGCACAAGGGCTTAGAGGAGTTTAAGGTATGGTGATTTTTGATGTATTTTGACTTCGCTGTGATTCAGTATTTTACCCAGACCTTTTGTTGGTGTCCATTGTTATGCCTATAAACATCTTGTTCTCTATCCATGATACTTATTGTCTGGCTTCTGTTTGTACAGAAAGGGAATAGTTATTAGTCTGGTAGCCTTGTAAATAACTTGGCTGAGATTTTCAGATGTGACTCGTGATTCTTGGATCCCTCCGTTTTTTGAGGGTGCCTGATTCTCAGAGGGAGAGTGCTCAGCACTTTTGAAAATCATGCTCAAGGTGTGCCCCCGGAAATAGAGAAACCTAGAATCACTAATCAGTTTTCAACATCCTGGCCCATGTGTATCTTTTGCCAAGTGTCATTAAATAAGTGCAATTTCATAAAAGTGTAAAACAGGGTAATTCTGGCTAAATGTAACAGAAAGGTATAATGAACTCCACAGTTCCGTTCTTTTCAATGCATCCTGTAGTATTCCTTCCTGTCTGTCCAACTATTACTATCAGGTAAATTAACACATACCAGCAGGATTGTCTTATGGTAGACGAGTCTGTCACAGGAGCAAAGATAATGTTTGTGGTAATGCTATCACAGACAAAATGATGTGCTTATGTAATAAGGTATATTAACCCTTAGAACACACTGGGGCTTTCCAGACTGCCAATCAAATGAATTTTCAGCACTCCGATACCATGGTGCTGAGAGCAGTACAAGAACACATCTAGCGCAGAATAGGAGGCTGTATATATGCCAGCATTATCATACTGGAGTGACAAAAGCTAGGCATCTTGGATCTATATTTGGACGCTTGAATAAATGGCCTGACTTTCACAGGTGCAGAACATCCAACTTCCACAATAGGAATAATGGGAGTTAGTGGGAATTAATGTGCAGCGTCTTTGGAAAATCAGGCCACTGGGTAGCTGCTGAAATACAGATTTAGGTGCCTGGCTTTAGACACCCATGTTTGAAAAGTCTGTCTACCCTGTTCATAGTCTCCAAAGGGCTGATGTATTACAAATCCATCTTTGGACCAAACCAAACCAAACACTACTACTACTACTCTGGATCCTCTCTTCATGCTGCCCTACCCCCCACTTAAGAACTGTCTAAAGAGTATGTGTGCTTTGAACTGCAAGGATGGAAAAGAACATAGCTTTAGTAGGGGGAGTACAGTGAGAGAGAGACACTCTGAAGGGAACTGAAAGAGAGAGACGCTCAGAAGGACTTGGGAGAACAGGAGCAAAAAGCCAGAAGAGATGGTGATACAAGATGAGAAGAGATGGGGAACTGAAAGATTAGAGGAGGACTCGATTGACCTGACAGAAGCCATCAGAGGGTGAGGTTTCATGGTCATGATTCAGGGCTGGGATTCACAGAACGGGAGAGTGGATAAAGTGTAGTTGTCTTTGAGTTCTTCTATCCCTCCCTTCCTCTGGAGGTTCATGTTTAAAGAAATAGGTGACTGGACAAAGCCACCACAACCATCCCCAGCCACTGTGAGGGGTTCAGCCACCTCTTTTGACCCTTCTGATTGTCTGCACTTCCTTCCTCATCCCTATCCCTGCGTCCTGCTTCCTGCACTGAGGGTCTCAGGCACCCTTTCACCAACCTACCGTGGATTACAAATAGAGAATCAGAGGGCAGAGAGAAGATCAAGCAGAAACTCTCTTTACTGACTTGCCACTCTGCGTCCAGTCCAAGATCATCTACTGAACACACAGGCCCCAATCCTGAAAAATGACCCACTCAGGCAGACCCTTCGCCTATGAGGAGGCCTACTGAACTCAGCACAGACGAGCTTGGAGGGCTAGGGCCATAGTTTTCATTGGCCACCTGTTCATTGCAGTAGAGGTAGAGGATACGTTTCACATGTTCCAGACTAGTTAAAAAGAGTAGTTTGCTCAAGATTTTTGTTTTACAGTCTGTTAGACAGGAAACCCCACAAGGGGCTAGCTGCCCAGCTGGTGTAAATCAGCAGTACTCTTGATTTCAGGTAGCCCTATAGCGATCGACACCTGTTTTGAATCTGACCCCAAAGATTAAAGTTCTTCAGACATGGGAGACCTGTTTATATGTCTATGATATTAAAGACTGTTTAGGGGGGCAATTTTATGCTGATTTGAGCATGCAGTTACCATGATTTCCCTTGTAGTAATAATATACACACAAATTACATTAACTAATTGGTTTTTGCATGCTGTTACAGCCTTGCCCCACATTTCTTGTGGTAATTTCATATGCAAATTAGGCACACACGTGTGCCAAACATTTTTGAAAATCAGACCCTAAGATTTAAGAGAATTCCTGTTAAACTTCCTCAGAGGAAATAAGATAAATTTAAAAAAAAGGGAATTTTTGCATAACACATTGTAAAACAGAAACTTTGCCTGCTGGTCTTTCCTGGCGAGATGGGGATGATGATCTCCATCTTTGTTTAAAAAATAAAGAAATAAGTTTCTAGCCTTCATGGTTGCAGAGAAAAGCTTCAAACATGAAGTCTAAAAGGGGGTGGGAGAAGCAAATAAAAACTCAATTTTTTAAAAAAGTCATTATTTTTAAGACAATCTCGTGGTTTCGAGGGCTGGACTCACGATTTTTGAAGGCTTGGCATTGAATAAAGGCAGCAGAATCAGGCCCTAAATTCAGCTACATTAGCTGGAATAAATAAAAATAAAAATTACCAGAAATTTTAAAAGACATTATTGGATTTAATTAAATCCCTGTACTCAAGTCAAAATTATTTGACCTATTTAGTTCGTAATCCTGCAAAGACTTACTCACACACTTAATTTTACCCATTCTGTCACTGCTTCCAGGAGAGTGATAGAGTATTTACCAGGTGGCTTACTGGAAACTAGATGTTTGATCTCAGATCTGTGTACACTCTTGCTAGGAGAACATGCTGTGCTAAAATTATAACATTAGAACTAGAAATGATCTCCTCCTTCTTAATGCTGTTAGCATCATATGGCCTGTTCCTGCAAATCCTGACCTTGGGGTTGGTGCTCGATAATATATGTAGTCCAGTTGAAATCTTATATCAAGTGCAGAGATTGCTACTGTGAGTAGTCCCATTACTTTCAGTGGGACTAGTCTGAGAGTAAGCACGGTGGTCAATAGTAAGTAGCTACAGAATTGGGTTCTTATTTTGTTGTTGGTTCTCTCATAAAAAATTCTAAAGACACAAAGGAAATGAACTGAAAATCAAAGATCATGAACCAGGCCTCCAAAACTCATGAGACTGACTTAAAATTTTTGAGTTTTTGAAAAGTGATCGAATTTTGGATGCTAATTTTGGTCCTAAATGTTTTGTTTAAAGTTGTTGTTGTTCAGATCATTGTAGAGATGCATGTGAAGTTACAGATGTCACCTGTGTTGTAGCGAGTGCTAGACATAATTTATTCCCACTATTTCTCTCAAGCATACTGATGATCTGAAATAGACCCAAAGAGCTTTAACATACTCCAAAATTTAGCTGGCGCTTAGAGGATGTAACTGCTTTTTCGAGGCTGCCGGCTTACAGTGAGGATTGGGGTCTACTAGTCGGCCCCACACAGCAGAAGTTCAGGGCTGTTGGCTGGCCCCGTGCGGTGGGGATCCAGGGTCCGGGGCAGGCAGCTGGCTGCCCCTGGGTGGGCAGCTGGCTAGCCCCACACAGAGGGGGTCTGGGGTCAGGATCCAGGCTGTTGCTGCCCTGCCATCTGGCCCCTGTGGCACAGGTAACGCATATGCGGCCCACACTGATAAATAAGTTGAGAACCACTACCTTAGGGAGTTAGGGTACTAGGCAAAGTAGTATTGCCAACTCCCTCAGTTTTAGCACGAGTCTCAGATGTATCTATTAAAATTCCAGCTCCTGGAGTCCTGTGATTACATGATGATCTCCATCTTTGTTTAAAAAATAAAGAAATAAGTTTCTAGCCTTCATGGTTGCAGAGAAAAGCTTCAAACATGAAGTCTAAAAGGGGGTGGGAGAAGCAAATAAAAACTCAATTTTTTAAAAAAGTCATTATTTTTAAGACAATCTCGTGGTTTCGAGGGCTGGACTCACGATTTTTGAAGGCTTGGCATTGAATAAAGGCAGCAGAATCAGGCCCTAAATTCAGCTACATTAGCTGGAATAAATAAAAATAAAAATTACCAGAAATTTTAAAAGACATTATTGGATTTAATTAAATCCCTGTACTCAAGTCAAAATTATTTGACCTATTTAGTTCGTAATCCTGCAAAGACTTACTCACACACTTAATTTTACCCATGTGGGCATTCTCATTGTCTTAGGTGGAACTTCCCAAGAACAAAATAAAAGATCAGGTCCTTAGATTTCCAGTAGCTTTTCTTCAGTGCTACATGGTGAATTTAAAATGAGTATTCTGTTTGTTAGCTGGAGTCAAAGCCAAGAATAACGTTCCCTTTAACTTGGTTTTTGACCATGTTTCGTTTGTCATTTCTTCTGAGAAAAATCTGATGAGAGTTTTTTTGGAGGTAGTGTTGTTATTAACTGGAGAGACTAGAAAAACCATTTTGATAGCTCAGTGAATATACAACAAGATAATCTTCTCTTTCTAAAAATACAAACACTGGGAGCGTGTTGTCAAATCGCATGGAAGTGGTAGTGCCAGGTTGCAGGTGAAGATTAAATGCCATTTGAAAACAGGTCCGAGCCAAGCCTTTTAAGAGCAAGGTTGTTGGGCTGGGTTTTTTTTTAAGTTAAGATAATAGGTTAGCTTTGGTAGCTCAAAGGAGAAGGGAATCTAGTCTAGATTTGCAGAAATGTGCATACTTAGACTCTTCCTGCAGCTGCTTTGCATGCAGAGCTCATATTGCATGAAATTGCTTTGATGTCATCAAATGGCTGAAGCATCACGCCCCTAACGTGAGCGCACAATTCATGTGATTGCACATACATTCAAAGTAATTGTGCCAACACATTTAGGCCCCAGTCCTGCAGACACTTCTGCACATGAGTAACCACTACAGAGTTTTGTGGGATTACTGAGATATGTAAAGCTACTCATGTGTATTTGCAGGATTGGGTCTTTAATGAGTAACATTGATCAGAAAAAATTGAATTTGAACTTTTGGTTTCCTTTTCCTATTTCTATATATTTGAATATAGCCCTTTTTTAGTCTCCGAAAAAAGATTTAAACCATTTCTCTTTTCCCCTTCCTTGTGGAGAGAGCTTTATTGGAAATAGCTGTAGTGGGGAATAAAGTGAAACATGACCATCGTCAAAGCAGGTCTGATTTCATTCTAGAGGGATGTTGGGAGATAATATATAATATAAACTAAACCAGCAGTTCTCAAACTTTGAGTCAGGACCCCAAAGTGGGTCACAACCCAGTTTTAATGGGGTCGCCAGGCCTGGCTTAGACTCACTGAGACCCAGGGCACGAGCCCAGGCCCCACAGCCCAGGGCCAAAGCCGAAGCCTGAGGGCTTTAGCCCTGGGCGGCAGAGCTCAGGTTATAGCCCCCCTTCCTAGGGCTGAACCCCTTGGGCTTCAGCTTTGGCTCCCCCGGGATGGCGGAGCTCAGGTAGGCTCAGGCTTCAGTCCCCCCTCCTAGGGGTCACCTGGTAATTTTTGTTGTCAGAAGGGGATCATGGTGCAATGAAGTTTGAGAACCCCTGAGTTAAACTATATAATTTGGTGGCTTTAAAAAGATCTACCGTTATGAACAGAGCAGCCAGCTGCTTGGATAAGGGTGATAATGAAATATGTTAATAGCTATTCCAGGAATTTGCTATTTAGGGCTTTTATAATAGGGTGACTCAATACTGTTATGCAATTTAACATGGAAGAACGCTCATCGCGTCTGAGATTTTATTGGCTGTTAGGCTAGGTGATCATTAGAAAACAGTGTCAAATCTGTGTGCCTAAAATGATAGGATCTTAAGTCCTTATAAGAGCATCTAAATAAGTGGCCTAATTTTCAAAAGTGCTGAGAATTGGGTATGCCTAGTAATTCTAGAGGACAAAGAGCAGTTTATTATGAGCCATGTTCTGACACACAATCCTGGTATGAGGACCATGCTGTTAATTGTTTTGTGCATCACATGAGAATCTTAAAGGGATGTAATTACCACATCTTAATTTATTTAAAAAATATTCGTGCTGTTTATTGTAAGGGATTTGGCTCCAATGGCTGATTGAAAGTTCAAGGATGTACTCTTTATTTTTAGCTAGTAATATAAATGGAATCTCCCACTTCTGCTTCTCCTCCAGTCTCAAGAACTCTGTCCCGATGACCATCCCTATGGTCAAGGACGGCTGGACCTATGTCAAAAAATGGCCAGAGGACTCATTAGAGAGCAGTGTAACAGATTTCTTGCTGCTTTTCCTCAAGGCAAGTTCCTTGCTAGTCTACTACAAAAGGATTGAATTAGAGTCTTTGTTGTCACTAGCCAGCTGCAGCTATTAGTAGAGCTAATAAAAAACATTCTAATGTTGCTAAATGCTCGATTATGGTTGGGGTAAAACAAGACAGAAAATGATGAAGGATGAGTTTGTGCTGTGTTAGCCAGAGGTTCCTCCTTCATGTGTGGTGCTAGTCTGTGAATGCCTGATTCCTTGGAATACCGTAGGGTTGTTCAGGTTGCCTCTTTTTATTAAGGCAGGGTTTCCATTCCACCACTTTAAACTTAAACATGGCCTATAAACCAACAGGCATTTCAGTCTGTGTTCTGTACATTGCAAAGGGCCAGGTAGTGAACTCCTTTCTCACAATGGAGAACAGTTACTCCCATTGTCTTCAGTGGGGACTATTTTTGCATGAAAATGCTTATCAATATAAGTAACATATTCACAGTCTAGTCTTCTCCTCTTTCTGGTGTGCACAAAGAGATCATTTGGTAGCTTCTCCTTTATTACTCTTGACTATAATCCTGGGGAGAAGTTCTGTAACAGACGTGCAGATTTTCTTTTATCTTTTCTTCATTCCAAATATCTTTGGCTTGCTCCATTTCTATTGGCCTGTTCCACAATAGATCTTTACCCAACTTGCTGGCTAAGTACAGCTGAGCCTGCCCAGGAACGATCATAATTTTCTGCTGATATTGGCTGATATCCTACCTCTCTACCTGCTCCATCAGAACAAGGAGGAAGCAGGGAAATACTTGGGACTCAGAGGGGTATCTGTAAGGCACCCCTTATTGAAGTCAATGGTGAAACTCCCATTTATTTCAATAGAGCCAAGATTTCACCCTGTGTCTCCTGGGACGACTACTGAGCTGGTGCAGATTAGGCACAGCCCTGAGCACGATCTAGCCCTAAGTAGAAAAAAAAAATCCCCAACAGCTTGAAATGCCACTTGAATAAGCACCAAAGCTGAAAATTTGGCCTTACGTGTGTCTGTTGTGATGGAATTATGACTTTTTTTTCCCAATATGCCCACTCCCTTTTGTGATACCTGGTAAACTGAAACTCTTAAACACAGATCCAGACAAGATCAATATTTGCACGGCACCATGCTGACTTTCTCAAGCTGGTTTTAGGAATATGTTCTCTTCTTGATGCATTGGACAGAATGGCGCATAGCCTGCAGAAGGCAAAGGAAGCTTTTCTTCATCTCTTGTGATTTAGGTTTGTCTGTCCCAAATGGAAGTACAATTGGGTTGGCTTTAGGGCAGCGATGCCCAACTCTCCATGAGTATGTCTACATTGCAATTAGACATCAGTGGCTGGCCCATGTCAGCTGTTTTGGCTTAAGGGGCTGTTTATTTGCAGTGTAGATGTTCGGGCTCATGCTGGAGCCTCCCCCAGAGAAATGGCTCCCACTTAGCTGTTTCGGTGCAATAAAAACAACTTTTGATGCAACTAAGGCTATGGAGGAAAGTTTTTATTTTGTTGCCTTGAATAGCATGAAGGAGACAATACATGTGGCTCTAATAATAGAGGAAATCTTTTATAAGCTGGGAGATAAGTAATGCCAAAGGGAATGTGCATATTTTGGCAAGAGAGGAATAAGATGGCTTTGAGGGCCCTTTTATTGCCCTCTTGACATCAATAAAATATCCTTTCCCAGAGTTCCCATTGCAAGAGATGTTAAGTGTATGGGAAAATGTCTCTGGATAGAAAGAAGTATAAGCAGATGACGCTGTGACATTACGCCCCATATTCTTCATATTGTTATGATATGATTATGGCCTAACTATGCCGTGTTTTATACAAGATGGGTCATGTGAGATATCATTGAAAAGGTTATGATTTACTGAATATGATTATGTCTCATTTTTGTATCTGAAGTTAGGAATATTGTCTATACATCTACTACAAACGTGTTTATACCCAGGGAACACCCACTAGACAGAATTCAGTCAGTCTAGATGGCTCGCTGGGAACAGCCATTAGGGAGAGCAATAGGTCTTAAAAGATGCTAATCGCTCACTGGGGAGCCTTCCTGAGAGGCCTTCCTGGGGATGCAGCAAACAGCCTCTGAGTTACGGCTGCGGGGACATGTGACCAAGTCACCTGGTACTGGACTCCATGATAATACTAGTGTTTTTCCACTGACCAGGGGTGGGAATCAAACTGGGAGACAAAGGATTCCCGCCATATTAAAAAACTATTTAAGGCAGGGGAGTGACATCATCGTGGTTGGTTCATCCCTGACTCCCCGCCCAAGAAAGAAGACCGCTGGAAACAGCTGAGAAGCAAAAAGACCGAACTAGGGGGAAGAGCTGTACACAAGATAGAGGGGTGTCTAGCCTGTGAATGGAATATCTGGAGATTTAAGCTGCAAGCAAGTGCAGCTTGCCTTCAAGACTCTCTGCAAACTGCCTAGAACAGCATTTAGGGTGAGAATTTACTGCTCATATCCAATTTCGTTCGTATATTAAGCTTAGATTGCTTTTTTGTTTTATTTGCTAGGTAATCTAATTTGACCTGTTTGCTATCCGTTATAATCACTTAAAATCTATCTCTGGTAGTTAATAAACTTGTTTTGTTTTGTCTAAAACCAGTGTGTGTGGAAATCATAACACAGAAAGCTGTGTGTATTGCTCTCCACTTTGAGGAAGGGGGTGGATTTCATGAGCTTATGCTGTACAGTTCTCTGTGCAGTGCAAGATGGTACAATTTTGGGTTTAACATCTAGAGGGATGTCTGCACTTGAGAACGGAGCAACTCCTTAGCTGAGCCTTCTATGCAGAGCTGATTTCAGTGTCTGTGTGTTTCTGCAGCTGGGTGTGTCCCTACCCATGTGCTGGTGAAAGTGTGAGACCGGGAGCATGTCTGCAGCTTGTCACAGCTTTACAGGGTGAAAGGGAGCCCAGGCTGGTGGGTCAGGCAGGCTCAGTGGTATCCCAGTCCAAGGTGGCACCCAAAGGGGGGGGAGGGGACTCATCACAGATGCATCATTTTCTGTATAAAATTATATAATAATTTATCATTATAATTGTGTCATTGATCTTAGGGTTTTTTTGTTGTATACACTGGGGAGTGGAGTTAAATATTCAGGGTTTGATTTCACTTGGATGTACAGGGAGTGGAACTAGCCCCCAGCATAAGGGCATTCCCTGGCTAGTGCAAAGATAGCAGAACAATCTTCCGTCACCGCCACCCTGGCATCCCTCGATGTAGGATGTGCTTTAGAGAGTGGGAGGGATATGACCAAACTGCACTATGCCCCAAATAGTCTCACCTTGGGGAGGACCCCTAAAGGGCTGCTGCAGGCAGAGTGTAAATTAGAGCAGTCCTGAGGCTGCTCTAATTTATCCTGAATCCCAGACTGGCCCTAAGAAAGGCTGAGGATTAAGAGGCACAAAGGTACATTAAAGTCACCTCTGCCTCCACCACTTTCTCCTCTTCCCACCTCCCATCCCAGTTCTTGTACTTGGCAAAAGAACAGAAGACTAGAGAATCAAGGCATTAGAGTTTGGGAATAGCATTTGATAGTGTCCTTTTCATCTTTAGGTTTGGGAACATCTAAATGCTTCCTCTCTTTTCCCCCTCTTTATCTATAATACTGAAAAATAAAAACTCATTTTGAAAAATAAAGCATGCAAATAATTGGCATCATAATTCATTGCCAAAGCTTTCTCCAGACTTGATTAAATGCTATACATTCTGCTCCTGTTAACCTACAGTAAGTGTCATTTCATTTGTGTAGTTGTAGCCATGTCATCCCAGGATATTAGAGAGACAAGGTGGATGAGGTAATATCTGTCATTGGACCAACTTCTGTTGGGGAGAGAGACCTGCTTTCAAGTTTCACATAGCTCTTCTTCGGCTTTCTTTGAAGTGTCATAAATCATTATTTAAACTGGTCTTACCCATCTTTCCTAATTGGTCTTCTTATGGTAATAACATGTAGGATTTTATAGCACCCCTCTGCGGATGAACTGAACACACTTTTCAAACATTCAAACCTCTGTTGTATCCCCATCTTTAACCCCTCAGCTGTTTTGGGTTTTATGTTGTAAGCCCTGTGGGGCTGTACACTGTGGCATATTAGTACATGGACTGGGAGTCTGGAAACCTGGGTTCTATTCCTGGCTCTGCCACTGACATGCTAGGTAACCTTGGTCATGTCATTTAACATCTCTATGTTTCTGTACCAATTGTCTGCCTTGTCCATTAGACTGTAAGTTTATCAGGGCATGGACTGTCTTTTACTTTTACTTTTACTTTTACCAACACAATAGGACTCTGAACTCAGTTAAGGTCTTTAAGTGATACTGTAATGCAAATCATAACAATAATCTAATCCTAATCCTGATTGGAACCTTTGGGCTAATACTAATCAGCCTCTTGGTACCCTTATGAAGTAGTATTACCATCTCTTTATGTATGAGGAAAGGGAGACTGTTATCTTACTTGCCTAGGGTCAAACAATGAGACTCGCAATAAAATCCAGCAGTCCTAATTCTTAGTCCTGTGCTGTAACCAGTAGGCCATATCCTTGTCCAATCCTCATAGGGTGATTACAACTTGGGCAATATATCAGGATTTTTAACTGCTGCTTGGAACTAGCCTTAAAGGAGAATTGTTACTTAAATTGGCATAACTATATGTAGAGTATAAGTTAGGGTTGTGTCCCTTTAAATAGCTTGTGAGCCCTCTAGTGGCATTCTCACACTATTTAAAAGGCTGCTACCCTATTCCTATAAACTGCACTATCAAATGGGTATGTTTCTGACATGCTGATTCTTCATCTGGCCTTGGAAACAGAGTAGTTAATTATTAGAAGACTTAGATCAGAGACATAGTTTGTAACAGTGTCTGATTTCCATGAAACATGATCTGGTCTCGGTTTTTAAAAAGCAATTTATTAAATTCCATCTGTTTAAGAAAAAAAAAAACCCTCAGAATTTCTTCTGTTGTGTTGTATAGCTTCCAAACAAGGTTCAGCTGAACTTCACCAAGCAGTTATTTGAGCTGATGTCAAACACTGTCTCTTAAATATACAGAAGTTCATTAGCCTCCATTCAGTCCCTCCAATTTGTGTTCCTCCCAGTTGATCAAGAACATTTCAGCAAAAGATGCTTGAAGCTTTCTACAATAGTGGTCAAATTCTCTGCTGGTGTACATGGCTGAAACCATGCTGAAGTCAACGGAGCTACATTCATTTATATCAGCAGAGGATTTATTCCAGGAAAGTGTGAGGCATGCAGGAAACAAAAGAACTGCTGCTGTCTGTTTGTGTTTATGAATGTAGCCTGGCATAATGTGGAAAATGATTTTAATTCTGCATTCATAAATGAAGCCCTAATTTAAAAAGTTCATTGACTTGTGTTTGTCATTCTCTGGAATGTGTACAGTATTAGAGAGCTCACATAAAAAGACAATTCATAACATTTGAGCAAGAGTAGGAAAATGTATCTCATTTGAGTCATCAAATATAATTATTAAACTGAAGAGAAAAAAAGGTTTAAACTTGCTACAGCTGGTGCAAGTTGTTAGAGTTCTGAATGGTGGGAAACAGATAACTGACTTGGGAGTCCTTAAGCGATTTCAGATGAAAGGCCAATGTCAGTGTCCTCTTACCTGCCTGAGAACAGTCTTAGTACGCAACGTGTTTATTCTTGTTCTTTATGGCTAATCAATGTCCTGGTGCTTCTTTCTTGATCACCAAGTGTGTGTAATGGTACTAAAAATGCAGGTTTGTCAGAGGAGGATTAAGTTACAGTGAACTCGGACCACTTTCCATCCATACAAGTGTTTAATACGCTTTAAATTATGTGCATTGACTTCTCGCCTTTTGTTGATTCACCTTAACTTTCCTGAGTATCTCTGTAGATATGGCCTACAATATACTCATTACAGAGGTCTTACACTTCTTTTGTATATCTACAGGAGTCCCATGCAATGGACTTTTGAGCTCTGCATTTATCATTTTAAAATTTGTTGAGAAAATGATTATCTTAGTAAGTCATTTTGGCTTAAACGATTTCACACGAGTCATGGGATCGCAATATGCAAACAGACTGGCTTTTTGGATACAAGTGTGCCAGAACTGAAATGTACACAGAAGGAGGTAAACTGTAGATGATGAGATTGTGCAACTATTTTCCATTTCTGCTATTGTGCAGGACTGGGCTATAATTTGTTGATCAAATGACCTTTGGAAAAATTATTTTGGCTCTTAAATTGGTAGATTTATATAGATGAATAGGAGCACATATGTACAATACCAGGTTGATTGTTTCAAGTTCTTTAAAGGAACATTCCATTCATGATGGTCTTGATTTTGGACTAGATTGCTGACACTATGAACAATTGCTAAGTTATTTCTTCCCTGTCCAGTAAAACTTAATTCAGTAACTGTGAAGTTTTAGATGCTATGATATCTTCCCGGTGCATGAATTTCAGATATGGTAATTGTTAAGCAGAAAACATAATCATGCAATCAAACAATCGTGATTTGATGTAGAAATGCTGCTCCAAAAAGATATAAACATCCGCTGACCCCTTTAATTTCCTTGCTCTTTTAAGACGATCTAATGCAAGGAGGCATCATAAAGCCAAGTTGTCCTCATGCCAGTTGCAGTAGAAACTGACAAAATATTTAGACAGCTTGTTCAAGCAAATACATATGCTGGGAAATCAGATGAACGTTCTGATGTATCTGATAACGAGTACATTTTGAGATCACAAATCATCATGGGTGGCCAAACTCCTTTTCAGCCACGTGAGCCGCAGTGTGATTAGTAACAAACTCTAGGTTCCAGTTGTCTTGGCTTTTTTTGTCTCACTTGCCAACAAACTGAGCTGCCCGGGGCCATCTGGCCATACCCTGCTCTCTTATTTCCCAGCAATCTGTCATTCGTGGCAAAACCCTGTTGATTCCACCTCTACCATCTCTCCAGTTGTTGCAGCTTGCAACAGCCTGCGCAAACACGAGTGGACGGTTGCAGAGGCAGGGTCTCGCTGTGTGGTGCTAGCCTCCACTGCCCACTTGATGCATTTTCAAACAAGCACCATTGTACTGCCCCATGCCTCTGGGAGGTGCTCCCTGTAAACATCCCTCACTATCCACCTTCACATTCCTCCTCAAAATTCTCCTTTGCTGAGATGCCTATGAAAAACTTGACAATGGTTAGGCTGTCGGTGTGCAGAGACCACTGCCTATCACGCTAACCAATACTGTCTCATTGTTCACTTGTACCGCACCATTTGTCTCTAGCCGTCTGTAACATCGAGCCAGCAAAGGTTAAACAATCAGTAAGATGGGTGACCTAGAAGCAACCCTTAAGGACATATCAAAAGGGCATTGAAATAGTAAATAGGACCATTCCTTGTAGATAGATATCAAAGCCATGTTAAGTAGAATCACATCTTTAACGTGTTTGCCTGTATTAAAGGAACAAGAGCAAACTATCCAACTGTGTAGCAAAGATAGGAAGTATGGCAAGAGACCACCCTGGCTTGACCAGGTGATCTTCAATTATCTGAAAATCAAAAAAAGAGTCTACAAAAAGTGTAAACTAGGCCAAATTACAAAGGATGAATATAAACAAATAACAAAAGTATGTAGGGACAAAATTAGAAAGGCCAAGGCACAAAACGAGATCAAACTAGCTTGAGACATAAAGGGTAACAAGAAAACATTCTACAAATGCATTAGAAGCAAGAGGAAGACCAAGGACTGGGTAAGCCCATTACTCAGGGGCGGGGGGTGAATAATAACAGAAAATGTGGGAAAGGCAGAGGTGCTTAATGACTTCTTTGCTTCGGTTTTCACCAAGAAGGTTGGTGGGGATTGCACGTCTAACATAGTAAATGCCAATGAAAATGAGATAGGATCAGAGTCTAAAATAGGCGGCAAGTGGCGAATTTCTGCGGCGTTTCGGCAAGCGACCTCATCGAGAGGCGGCGCCGCCGAAACGCCGCAGAAATTCGGCGGCATTTCGGCAGATGCTCCACCGCCGGCCAGGACGCGGGAACATTTAGAGGTGGGCACCACATTGGGGACCTCTGCCTTATAAGAATGAATACAACTAGTCTACCCGTTTATGCATAGGAAATAGAAGATTAGCTTCAAAGCAACAATCGGCACTACCTATTCTTCATTGAGGGGAGGGCCTCTTGTGACAGTTGCTGCCAAGAGGCTTGCTAGAGAACTATAAAGAAAGCTTTGGGCCTGATCCTTTTCATCTCAGGCCTGCTTAGACTTTAACAGTGAAGGTCTAAGCCACAAGACTGAGGTCTCCAGGTTTACTCTGGATTTACCCTGGAATTCTCATGGAAGAACTTGAACAAACTCTACACCTGGATGGCCTGTTGGACTATAACCTTTTACCCTGATTCCAGAAAGACTTTTACAAATGAGCAGCCTCACCATCTCTGCTATGAAACTGACCTATGGACATTTCACATCTCTGTACAGATGCTCCCCGACATACGCAAAGCATTCCGTTCCGGAATGCTTTACATAAGTCAGAAACGTGTACCCGACAATTACAGAACGTTTTCCGTAAGTGCGGATTTGCGTAAGTCAGGTTTGCGTAACCCAGGGGGCATCTGTATGTGTATTGATCTTTTAACCACAGCAACTCTCTTCTTTCTTTTTCCTTTTATTACTAAACCTTCAGTCTTATAGTCAGGGGCGGCTCCAGGCACCAGCACGCCAAGCGCGTGCCTGGGGCGGCAAGCCACGGGGAGCGCTCTGCCGGTCGCCGCGAGGGCGGCAGGCAGGTTGCCTTCGGCAGCATGCCTGCGGAGGGTCCGCGGGTCCCGCGGCTTTGGCAGACCTCCCGCAGTCATGCCGCCGAATCCGTGTGACCGGGGACCTCCCGCAGGCACGCCGCCAAAGGCAGCCTGCCTGCTGTGCTTGGGGCGGCAAAATACCTAGAACCGCCCCTGCTTATAGTCATTAAAGAATTGGCATCTGCATGATATTGGGTAAGATCTGAGACTCGTATTGACCTCGGGATAAGGGTCCAGTCCTTTGCGATTGGTGTACCTCACATAGGATGAATCAGGTTTTCAATATCCCCTCACTATTTTAGACTTGGTTGTCTAGATGGAAGTCAAGGGCTGGAATGCTTAAAGTGGACTATATTTGGTGACCAGTGTGGCATTACAGAATCTGTTTTGTTACTGGCTTGGTGAATCTAATTATAGAATAAAACGCCAGTTTGGGGGGATTGTCTGCCCTGTTCCTTGCAGTCTGCCCTGAGTATAGCATTATCAGCGTGACCCATCCAGGCACTCGGTCACACCATCAGCTGTCTTGTCTTACACTTAGATTGTCAGCTCTTTGGGGCAGAGACAGTCTTTGGTCTGTGTTTTTACAGCACCCATCACAATATGGTCCAGGTCCATGACGAGGCGCTACAGTATTACTACTGCTACCACTAATAATAATTGTAAAATGTTGTAGATACGCTATGGTGTAGCAGCTTTCGCTCTGGTTTGATATTGTGTAAATCAAGTGATCTCAGTGGAGTTACTCCTGATTTACACCAATATAAATGAGAGAAGAATCAGTCTCTCAGTTGCTCTGCTGTAACATAGTTGCACCGTTTCTACTGCAAACCCAGGTGCTATGCCAGGCTGCAGCTGCAGAGGGCAACACCTTGGCTACTGGACTCTCCAGTCAAGCAGTTTTTGTATCTCTTGTAATTTTCAGTAGAGCTGCAGAGGCAATTTTTTTTTCCCCCATGAAAAGTTTCAACAAAAAATAATTTGTTTTCATTTAACTTTTCTTCAAAATTTTTCTCTTTTGGGTTGAAAACCATAAGATTTTTAGTAATAGAATTTTTTGGCAACTGATTTTTTGGGGGTGGGGAGGGGAGAATCACCACCACCCGCTCCGCAACCCAAATTTTTGCCAGAAATGGACGATTTTGGTATGATTTTCTGTTATTCCAAAAAGCCATTTTCCATTTTTTTAAAATGGTTTTAATGGAATAGTTTTGACCAGTTTTACTCTTTTCGTACTATACAACTTCCTAGCAAAAGGGATCTGAGGTGCTTCACAATATATGTACAGCTGAAGCATGCAGAGCAGAGAGCTCACAGGGGAGCTCTGCTTCAGAAGCTTTATTCTGTTACATTGTCCGCGTAAAGTTTTTCCTTTTCTCTCTTCTTGAATCTTCTCTTTTGTTTTACGATTGCACGAGATAGTCCTTGCATTGCAATAAAGAGAGCGCTTGTCCAGCTTTCAAAATGGTCATTGTTCTTCTATATAAATGCACTTAGTTTTAATACATATTTAGTTGAAACAATATATCCTATAGAAGACCACAGGAAAATGTAATAATAAACTGGCTTTTATTGATAGGAATTATGTAGGAGGAATGGGTTACCAAATGAAATGATCAGGTGTTTGTCTCTTGTATTACTACAGTACAAGATAACACACCTAATAGGAGTTCTAAGAATTCCTTTCCATAGACATATGTCAGAACATGACTTTGATGCCTTCTGTTCCCATGAATAATTATTAACATAATCTGAAGTATAAAACCACAGGACTTCTTCATTTTCAAGAGAGTTTTCAGAAACATTTTTGGAGAATGAGGCAAAAGGACTATCAAAATTCTCAGTATCCGTCCATCGGGAATGCTTTTATCTTCTTCCCCTACGGTTGCCCTCTTCTCTTACAAATACTTGCTTGAATCTCAGCAGCTTGTTGCAGTTTGTTTGGGATAGACATTTAAATCCTGTAAGACAATAAAATTGTGTTCTCTATGTTCAATGTCCTTGTCCTGGGTATTTTTGTTAATGGAAATCTGATGCTTTTACCTTTCTTATAGTTCTGTGCAGTTTTCCAGCCTGGAATATGATGATGTTCTCCAGTGTGTATACAAAGGATTATTTTGAGTAACCAAGTTTAAAATCTTTGATACAAATTTGCCATAAATTAAATTGGTTTGACGACTTCTTCAAAAGTGAATTTCAACTCTGGATCATCTTAGCTCTGACCTGATTCTTCATCATTTTTCATTCTTTCTGATTAAAGGTTTGTTCTAGTGGTTTAATCCTTCCTGTTCTTTCTCCTGATTATCTCTTGTAGTCCTAAATCTTTGTTCTCTGCTCAAGCAAATACTCACCAGCAACCGCACACCATACAGCATAAACGCTAACCCAGGAACCTATCCTTGCAACAAAGCCCGATGCCAGCTCTGTCCACATATCCATTCAAGTGACACCATCATAGGACCTAATTACATCAGACACATCATCAGGGGCTCGTACACCTGCACATCTACCAACGTGATATATGCCATCATGTGCCAGCAATGCCCCTCTGCCATGTACATTGGCCAAACCAGACAGTCTCTACGCAAAAGAATAAATGGACACAAATCTGACATCAGGAATCATAACATTCAAAAACCAGTGGGAGAACACTTCAACCTCTCTAACCACTCAGTGACAGACTTGAAGGTGGCAATTTTGCAACAAAAAAACTTCAAAAACGGACTCCAAAGAGAAACTGCTGAACTTGAATTAATATGCAAACTAGATACTATTAACAGTGGCCTAAACAAAGACTGGGAATGGTTGGGTCATTACACCAATTGAATCTATTTCCCTATGTTAAGTTCTCCTCACACCTTCTATGGGCCATCTTAATTATCACTTCAAAAGTTTTTTTCCTCCTGCTAATGATAGCTCATCTCAATTGATTAGACTCTGCCTGTTGGTATGCATACTTCCACCTTTTCATGTTCTCTGTATGTATAAATATCCCCTGTCTGTGTGTTCCATTCTGTGCATCCGAAGAACTGAGCTGCAGCTCACGAAAGCTCATGCTAAAATAAATTTGTTAGTCTTTAAGGTGCCACAAGTACTCCTGTTTTTTTTGCGGATACAGACTAACACGGCTGCTACTCTGAAACCAAGCTAGTTTGTCACTCTGATGAATTTTCATTTTTCCCTCCAAAAGCACCGGTGTGGACAGCACTTTATCAGCCGGACAGCTTCTCCTGCTGACATAGCTACCGCCACTGGTGGAGCTGGAGTAATTAAGCTGACGGGAAAGCTCCCTCCCATTGGCTCGCAGTGGTTACATTAGAGAACTTACAGCAGCGCAGCGGCGTCCCTGCAGCTCTGCCACTGTAAACTCTCTAGTGCAGCCATAGTCTAAGTCGCTCAAGGGTGTGAAAAAATCTGCACTCGTGAGTGGCGTAGTTAAGCCAGCATAACCCTCTTAGGGCGATGGATACCTACACTGACAGAAGAGCCCTTCTCGGCGGTGTAGGTAGTGTCTAAAATGAAGTGCTACAGTCCATCTGTGTGTGTGTGTGTGTCTGTGCATTCACACATACACCGAGAGAATTGCCAGCGAACCAAAAAATCCATTATTCTCACAGCTCTATTCAGTAACCGC